>NC_047113.1:61011861-61321861 GCF_902500255.1 Thalassophryne amazonica
CCCCGGGGTAGACCCAGAACACACTGAATTGATTATAAATACCCCATTTGGCAATCAACACATTGGAATTACCCCCAGGAGGAGGTGAAGGTTGTCACTGGGGGAAGGGCCAATACAGCATAGCTTCAGATAAACAATGGAAAATGGATAGTTGGAATATCAGTACAAAAAAATTAATAGATACATTTAATCTACTAGTCACGTCGAGCATATGAACAAATCTTCCTGACTCCAGGTGTCTACTTCCCAGCTCACATTATAAACTGACACACATATGCAACAGAGATGAGTAAAATGAATAGACTATCAACTGATTCAGTTGTACTTTGCATAAATAAACATGGCATCTAATAAGAAGACTAATAGGATGGAAGAATGATGGGTATATGACTTCTTTATGTAATGACTTTTCCATTTTTTTAAACATCTGTTTTCAATATGTTGCCAGTTTGCTTAATTGTTCCTTTTATTTACTTATTGGTATATTAAGATACAGCCACTTGCTCTCCTTCCTTCAAAAGAAGCAATTACTTGTCATTAATTCCTGTGCAGGATGGAAAACGCTAGATATTTCTACAAAGACAACATGCAGCCTTAATTTTAATATTATTGCATTTCCTCAACTTCAGAAAGTTTGTATCAGGCGATTATAGTGCGTCCTGCTTACTGTCAATCATCTGACACCCACAGAGCGACTATGACAACTAATCCCTGCAAAGACAGTTTTTAAATGCATTATTTGCAGCGGTACCATCACACTGAGACATCTGTTCATGAACGCAACAGTTAATTTAAAGACACACAATTTATATGTCTGTAACAAATTTGGAAATGCTACTTTTAGTTTGAACTTTTCCGTTGCCATGAGACGTGTAAGCAGTGAGATTTTGCATTGCAGCAGAGCAATAAGTAGTCTTGTGACATATGCTTTGGGATTTCATTCTGCACTTCCAAACGTTTGCAAGAAGGAGGTCGTATATCCTGCTCCCAGGATAGTGATGTCATGCCTGTGCTTGATTGCAAACAGAGTCTTAGTTGTTCTGTGAACCCTTTGGAACCCCCAGCATGTGAGTGGGTTCCTATGACTCAGATGGAAACAACTTACAAAAAGTACTTTTCTACACCTGTATCATTGATATAATCTTGAATCTTTAAAGTGTTTTTAAATCTGATCACCCTTGTGCACTGATTACAGCATGTTTGGACAAACAGCAATTAATCTCATTGCAATTTGGTGTAACCAGAGTTCCACACGGAGGGGACATATTTCCTCAAATAATCGGTGCAAATTACTGGCTGTGAGTTAAACTACGGTGAACATTATCACACAATTTTTCTTTGCAAGTAATGAAAAACAGGTTAACTACTGCTTAACTTTGAGGTGACAGTAGACAATGTTAAAAATGGCAGTGACTCTCATATGAACTCGGTATCACACAAGAATTTTATTTAAAAATGAAAACAAACAAGCCTGATCAAAGTATAAATTCTTCCCAAACAGATTTATATAATTTACAGTTAACTGTAAGATAAGAAACATCTTCACATGATTTTAGCAGTTTTTTTGTTTGTTTTTTTTTTTTTTGTAGAGTGACTGTAGTAGCTAACTAGCTAGCTAGCCCATCCTAGTCACTACAATGACTCTCGATGCTAGATTTGTTTTTTTAGCATTTAACTTGTCTAAAAACATGCTGTTGCATGTATTGCCAAGCATACTTACATTTTACTAATGTTTTGTCATTCTATAACATCAGGGTCCTATAAACATTTACAATCGTAACATTGGACATTGAAGCATTGTGATTTTTGGTTTTGAGTATGGTGAGACAATCAGAGAGTCTTGTGTGGTACAAAGCAAAACTGGAAATAACTGGGCTGGACATGACAAGACACCTGCCAATATCAAATCAAATCAATTTTATTTATATAGCGCCAAATCACAACAAACAGTTGCCCCAAGGCGCTTTATATTGTAAGGCAAAAGCCATACAGTAATTACAGAAAAACCGCAATGGTCAAAACGACCCCCTGTGAGCAAGCACTTAACAGGAAGAAACCTCCAGCAGAACCAGGCTCAGGGAGGGGCAGTCTTCTGCTGGGACTGGTTGGGGCTGAGGGAGAGAACCAGGAAAAAGACATGCTGTGGAAGAGAGCAGAGATCAATCACTAATGATTAAATGCAGAGTGGTGCATACAGAGCGAAAAGAGAAAGAAACAGTCAGTGCATCATGGGAACCTCCCAGCAGTCTAAGTCTATAGCAGCATAACTAAGGAATGGTTCAGGGTCACCTGATCCAGCCCTAACTATAAGCTTTAGCAAAAAGGAAGCTTTTAAGCCTAATCTTAAAAGTAGAGAGGGTGTCTGTCTCCCTGATCCGAATTGGGAGCTGGTTCCACAGGAGAGGAGCCTGAAAGCTGAAGGCTCTGCGTCCCATTCTACTCTTACAAACCCTAGGAACTACAAGTAAGCCTGCAGTCTGAGAGCGAAGCGCTCTGTTGAGGTGATATGGTACTATGAGGTCCCTAAGATAAGATGGGACCTGATTATTCAAAACCTTATAAGTAAGAAGAAGAATTTTAAATTCTGTTCTAGAATTAACAGGAAGCCAATGAAGAGAGGCCAGTATGGGTGAAATATGCTCTCTCCTTCTAGTCCCCGTCAGTACTCTAGCTGCAGCATTTTGAATTAACTGAAGGCTTTTCAGGGAACTTTTAGGACAACCTGATAATGAATTACATTAGTCCAGCCTAGAGGAAATAAATGCATGAATTAGTTTTTCAGCATCACCCTGAGACAAGACCTTTCTAATTTTAGAGATATTGCGCAAATGCAAAAAAGCAGTCCTACATATTTGCTTAATATGCGCATTGAAGGACCTATCCTGATCAAAAATGACTCCAAGATTTCTCACAGTATTACTAGAGGTCAGGGTAATGCCATCCAGAGTAAGGATCTGGTTAGACACCATGTTTCTAAGATTTGTGGGGCCAAGTACAATAACTTCAGTTTTATCTGAATTTAAAAGCAGGAAATTAGAGGTCATCCATGTCTTTATGTCTGTAAGACATTCCTGCAGTTTAACTAAATGGTGTGTGTCCTCTGGCTTCATGGATAGATAAAGCTGGGTATCATCTGCGTAACAATGAAAATTTAAGCAATGCTTTCTAATAATACTGCCTAAGGGAAGCATGTATAAAGTGAATAAAATTGGTCCTAGCACAGAACCTTGTGGAACTCCATAATTAACCTTAGTCTGTGAAGAAGACTCCCCATTTACATGAACAAATTGTAATCTATTAGATAAATATGATTCAAACCACCGCAGCGCAGTGCCTTTAATACCTATGGCATGCTCTAATCTCTGTAATAAAATTTTATGGTCAACAGTATCAAAAGCAGCACTGAGGTCTAACAGGACAAGCACAGAGATGAGTCCACTGTCTGAGGCCATAAGAAGATCATTTGTAACCTTCACGAATGCTGTTTCTGTACTATGATGAATTCTAAAACCTGACTGAAACTCTTCAAATAGACCATTCCTCTGCAGATTATCAGTTAGCTGTTTTACAACTACCCTTTCAAGAATTTTTGAGAGAAAAGGAAGGTTGGAGATTGACCTATAATTAGCTAAGATAGCTGGGTCAAGTGATGGCTTTTTAAGTAATGGTTTAATTACTGCCACCTTAAAAGCCTGTGGTACATAGCCAAATAATAAAGACAGATTGATCATATTTAAGATCGAAGCATTAATTAATGGTAGGGCTTCCTTGAGCAGCCTTGTAGGAATGGGGTCTAATAGACATGTTGACGGTTTGGAGGAAGTAACTAATGAAAATAACTCAGACAGAACAATCAGAGAGAAAGAGTCTAACCAAATACCAGCATTACTGAAAGCAGCCAAAGATAACGATATGTCTTTGGGATGGTTATGAGTCATTTTTTCTCTAATAGTTAAAATTTTATTAGCAAAGAAAGTCATGAAGTCATTACTAGTTAAAGTTAAAGGAATACTTGGCTCAATAGAGCTCTGACTCTTTGTCAGCCTGGCTACAGTGCTGAAAAGAAACCTGGGGTTGTTCTTATTTTCTTCAATTAGTGATGAGTAGTAAGATGTCCTAGCTTTACGGAGGACTTTTTTTATAGAGCAACAGACTCTTTTTCCAGGCTAAGTGAAGATCTTCTAAATTAGTGAGACGCCATTTCCTCTCCATCTTACAGGTTATCTGCTTTAAGCTGCATGTTTGTGAGTTATACCACGGAGTCAGGCACTTCTGATTTAAGGCTCTCTTTTTCAGAGGAGCTACAGCATCCAAAGTTGTGGTCAATGAGGATGTAAAACTATTGACGAGATAATCTATCTCACTCACAGAGTTTAGGTAGCTACTCTGCACTGTGTTGGTATATGGCATTGGAGAACATAACAAAGAAGGAATCATATCCTTAAACCTAGTTACAGCGCTTTCCGAAAGACATCTACTGTAATGACACTTATTCCCCACTGCTGGGTAGTCCATTAAAGTAAATGTAAATGTTATTAAGAAATGATCAGACAGAAGGGGGTTTTCAGGGAATACTGTTAAGTCTTCAATTTCCATACCATAAGTCAGAACAAGATCTAAAGTATGGTTAAAGGTGGGTGGACTCATATACATTTTGAGCAAAGCCATTTGAGTCTAATAATAGATTAAATGCAGTGTTGAGGCTGTCATTGTCAGCATCTATGTGGATGTTAAAATCGCCCACTATAATTATCTTATCTGAGCTAAGCACTAAGTCAGACAAAAGGTCTGAAAATTCACAGAGAAACTCACAGTAACAACCAGGTGGATGATAGATAACAACAAATAAAACTGGTTTTTGGGACTTCCAATTTGGATGGACAAGACTAAGAGTCAAGCTTTCAAATTAATTAAAGCTCTGTCTGGGTTTTGATTAATTAATAAGCTGGAGTGGAAGATTGCTGCTAATCCTCTCCCTCGGCCCGTGCTACGAGCATTCTGACAGTTAGTGTGACTCGGGGGTGTTGACTCATTTAAAATAACATATTCATCCTGCTGTAAGCAGGTTTCTGTAAGGCAGAATAAATCAATATGTTGATCAATTATTATATCATTTACTAACAGGGACTTAGAAGAGAGAGACCTAATGTTTAATAGACCACATTTAACTGTTTTAGTCTGTGGTGCAGTTGAAGGTGCTATATTATTTTTTCTTTTTGAATTTTTCATGCTTAAATAGATTTTTACTGGTTGTTGGTGGTCTGGGAGCAGGCACCATCTCTACGGGGATGGGGTATTGGGGGGATGGCAGGGGGAGAGAAGCTGCAGAGAGGTGTGTAAGACTACAACTCTGCTTCCTGGTCCCAACCCTGGATAGTCACGGTTTGGAGGGTTTAATAAAATTGGCCAGATTTCTAGAAATGAGAGCTGCTCCATCCAAAGTGGGATGGATGCCGTCTCTCCTAACAAGACCAGGTTTTCCCCAGAAGCTTTGCCAATTATCTATGAAGTCCACCTCATTTTTTGCGGAATATGCGGATAACAGCCCAAAAGAATGGGCAGGAATTCAGACTGCCAAGATCTATTCATCTTTATATAACAGCTGAGTGGATCCTTGTCATTTGATTGGTGGTTTGTATGTCATGTGTTTGTATGTCATTATTTGTCCCATTTGTTTTGCATTGCATTTGGTTGCAAATTGGTTCCATTTACCCTGCAAATTTGGTTCCATACGTTTTGTACCATTGCATACTGCGACCACCGGCCACACTAGTGGGGGCGGTGTTTAGCTAAACATGGTGGCGTTTGTTTTGTTGACTGGCGACAATTTGAAGGAGCTAATTGACCGTGCTAATTCTTCTAACACAAAAAAAAAAACAAATCCACTACGCCGTAAGTTGTCTGGAGGCATGAAGAGCTATTAGGATGAAGAGCTGGACAAATTTCTTATGCTATTTTTCACTGGAGTGAGGAAAGCAGACAGCAGTCTGTACACAAAGTCAGTGCACGGCATCACGGGTTACATCGTCAGAATTGATTTTTGCAAGTTGACTGAGAACAATTTTGGAATCCTATTTAAAGTTTGTGTTGGACTGTCAAGCACCAGTGACGCACACCAAAACGTAAGTCCCTTTTCTGTTGTTTATAAATTAATAAAATATCAAATGGCAAGGATCTATTTTCTGTTATATATAAAATATATTATATAAAACAAATAATTAATGTTTTTCCATTCTTTCAATGGAACGAATATTGCATGAGGTGAAAGATGGAACGTACTTTCACCTCATGAAATATTCATACCATTGAACTCATAAACATTCATTATTTGTATAGTAATAAATTTCAAAATTGTAAGTGAGACGTGCATGGGAAAGGATTGTATGTGTATAGGTTTTTCAGCCATACATCAGAAAATGTTTGTGGTGTTGTCAAGTGAAACAATGTAGTTTTTTGCCAATGTGACCCCCTCTTTAAACTCCACTATTTTTCTGTTTTGTTTTGTTTTTTTTTGCAAATTTATGACTTGAATTTTGTACATTGGGCGGGGCGGCTGGAAATATTAACGCCTGTCTCTCCCTTTTTTGGAAAAGCGAGCCGTATGACTTTATGCCGTTGGACACAAAGCCAAACACGTAGTTAAAAACCCTTGAAAAACATTTGCATACGCAAGATTATCACTCCAAAATATTGAATATTTTCTAAAAACATTACATCTGACAGAATACCTTCCACAGACCTAGATCTGGTTCGTTTTTGCCAACCAGACTTTGCTATGATATACAACCACTTCTGTGATTTCTACGAACTGATAGCAAACAGACCTCCGGATCCAAGTTTCTCTCTTCCTTTACGGTACAACTAGGGATACAGCAACATTTGTGCACGTTTATTTCTTCTCAATAAGCTTAAAATGTTTTACTCACACGACAATGACCAGCAGGATCCATTGTGTTACCGCTCAACACAAGTGTAGCAGCTGTGTTGCAGTGCTCAGTAACATGACTTTGACCTGGATGTCCGATTTGGCTAAGTGACATCGCAGTTGATCTGCCACCAAACTTCCAGCGCCTCCCATTTCATGAGGTCACAGTGATGCTGTTTGTGCTGCCAATCACCGATGTCACAGCAGTATCATTGCTGTTCAATAAGACTTTATTGCTTCACGGGTGCCAGTATTAACAGATGTCGTTCTCTAAAATATCAAAATCAACCTCGTTATGTGCAGTATTTGACAAAGAAGCTGTTTGGGTCAGATATCTGTGGAAGTTTGGATTGACGGAGCTGCAGTGAACTAAGAGGCGTATTTCACAGCCATGTAAATAAAGTGGCGCTCACACAGTGCCAGACTGCGTGGCGGGCAATCACACAGACGGTGACTTGGTTATTTCTCACTACAACAGATGGTGTCTCATACATACTGCGTGGAAGGTTATGCTACTGTTTGTGTCTTAAACCCAATTTGGACTGCACAGACACAAACACTGAGAGGGAAAGGCAGGGCGGACATTGCTGATTTAATCACAGAGCAAGTGCTGAAGAGATGGCACCACATGCTGCAACACCAGCACAGGTGCAAAGGTGGTTGGGGCTTTTGTTTTAACTCCCCTCACTTGAACTTTCATGGCTAAACATAAATAACCCTGACTTGTTTTACAAGCACAAAATACTCTTTTAAACACTTCATGACACCTCAAGGTAGAATGTGAACCCTACCTTGGCAACATTACTTGGCTAAGGTAAGGCAAACATTAGCTTTAGCTAGCTAAAGTTGGTTGGTTAAGTAAGGATTAAACAACTCGAAGCCGTGCATTACACGGTTTGAATGCACGACGCGGAGTCTAAAACACTGCGAAGTGCATTCAAACCGTATAATGCACGGCTTCGAGTTGTTTAATCCACTTATACCATGGTCCCACACAGTGAGCTAACATAAATATTTATTTAAGTTAACTTGTTTTGTGTTCTCTTCTTCTTTCCCATCTTTAATCTTGTCCAGTTCGTCTGATGTTAAATCTTTACGCCGTTCCTTTTACTGTTCTTCTCCTTTGCTCTCCTCCTTTTTCCATTCCTCAAACATTTTATTTTGGCCAAAAATATTAAAATTCACTTGGGAATCCATGTTTTATTGCATTTCTGTCATTCACCTGTCAAAACACAGCTGATCTGCACCAACTGAGTGTTGCTGTGTTGACGACCAGAGTGGAGTGATATTACAGTGACTTATCTCACCAAGCTACGTGTGCGTATACACGAAAATAATGCACGCCAGTTAGACATGGAATTCTCACTGACCATGGTATAAACTAAGTTAAAGCCACATGATTTAGGGGTGTTTATTAGCAGAAATACTATATAGCATTCCTAACCATCTGTTCATTGGTGTATAATTCCCTGGGACAATGAATCAATCTGTCTTCATGAGGTTAAAATGTGTCTTTCATGGGAGTGGGCTCCCCTTAGTGTGGCTGCCATGTTGCACAGCAATGTTGATAGTCCATAAAGGACATACTTAATCCATCTTTTGCATTTTGCTGTATGGCCACAAGACAACTTCTTTTTCTTTTGGCTGCTCCCGTTAGGTGTCGCCACAGCAGATCAATCCTTTCCATCTCACCCTGTCTTCTATATCTTCCTCTGTCACACCAACCACCTGCATGTTGTCCCTCAGCACATCCATAAACCTCCTCTTAAGCCTCTGTCTTCTCCTGCCTGGTGGCTCCATCCTCAGCATCCTTCTCCCCTATATACCCTGGGTCCCTCCTCTGCACATGTCCAAATCATCTCAATCTCACCTCTCTGGCTTTGTCTCCAAACCGTCCCACCTGCGCTGTCCCTCTGATATGTTAATTCCTAATCCTGTCCATCCTTGTTGTCAAAGCAATTTGCACCGTCTTCAGTTCTGTCTCCTGTCTTTTTGTTAGTGCCTCAGTCTAAGATGTACAACATAGCTGGGAAAAGGGCTGGGGGGGGTTACCTAGGGGGAAATGTCCAGGGGGGAAATGACTGGGGGGGGATTCAGTCACAAATCACTGCTGACACCCTTCTCCACCCTGTATGTCCGGAAGACTGAAGAAGAAAAAAAACCTTCAGTGGTTGGTCCTCTGTACACTGTGTACTGGTTTCTTGTACAGGCTAACAAGTTTTAGAACCCTTGTTTGTTTGAAACTGGGTTCATACATATTGCTTATCACAGGCGAAGGCACTGATGATGAATCTCTGTTGCCAAACAAAAAAAGCGAAAACGTGAAAGGAAACGATATTGTACCAGTGATGGCATAATACAATCTACAACCTGACCATTAGATGACACTAAATCCTACACATTGTAGCTTTAAGGCAAAAGTTACAAAGTAGGTAACTTTACCATTCATCCATAGACACTTGACACAATCTAATTCAAAACCTGTGGACGTAAGCAACTACAGTGTATTAAGCAAACAAGATGGCTACTTACATGAACTGTCTGTTGACTGGAGGTGGGAATCAGACAGGCAGACAAGAAATGGTATGCTCCAACGTTCTTCTCGGCATGAATATGGGAAATATAGTTGAATATTTCTAATTACAGGTAAGAAAGATATGCAGTTGTTTTCACACCCCCGCCCCCTCCCCCCCAAAAAACAGTGTTTTTACCTCTTTTGGGGAGGTCCAAGTTGTCATTTGAGGGATCAGACCCCCTTGTGCCCCTCTCCTTTCCATGGTAATTCAAACCATACTTCAGTGTTCAGCCTTTAATGCTCATGTAATCAAACATTAGTAATGACAGAGAAAAGGAGCAGGAAGCTCATGTTTCTTTGGCTGTGGCAGATGTTAAATTCATAAAGTCTTTTTTTTTTTTTGCTTTTCAGCAGGGGTTATCTGTCTCAGCGGTAGGCTTGAGGAGGTGATAAGGTTATCCCAGATCATCTATCACTGATTTCCTGACACTCCTAGTGGCCAAAATAATCAGATGGCACCTGGATCAACAGCTCAATGTTTTAGGATCCATAAGTCATCTCCTGGGATTCTGTGAGCAAGAGGACACACCAAAGTGTGCGTGGGTGTGTGCACACTCGTGAATTTATGCCGCGTTCACCACACACCTCTACTTCAACTAGAAGCTGTGACCAGATGTTCGTGGGAAGTGGTGCAGACTTTGAAAACCTCTCTGTGTACATTCTGTTCAAAGATTAAATTTCTCAGACGTGATTCTCTGAATATTTCAGTCGAGCTCATTTAATTTACTCCCATGACTGGTCGACCGCGTTATGTCATATTCACTGATGCAAATATGTGTGTAGGGTCAGCACGTTTTCATTTGCATTTTTAAAATACTCAGCTTTGTTTCAGTGGCTGTGGCAGATGTCAGCTGTGTGGAACTTCACAAAACGAAACCTATTCTAATGCATCTTACATATATTACTGTTGGACCATCCCTGAATCCAAACAGTCAAAATGCCAACCCTAGTGAAGTCCTTAGTTTTGGTCTCATTAACATAAGGTCACTGTCCTCAAAATCACTGTTGATAAATGATCTAATTATGGAACACCGCCTAGATATGATCGATTGATGTGAAACCTGGCTGAAACCTACCGTTGTCCTCCTCTTAAATGATGCCTGCCCACCGGCGTACACATGTAGTCACATCACTCGCGATACAAAGCAAGGTGGAGGTGTTATTCATAAATCTGAATTCTTAGATGAATTTGTTGAGTTCATCTCTCATTTGGCAACCCATATAGATAACATTCTGATTGTTGGTGACTTCAACACTCATATAATAAAGTCTTCTCACCCCCTCTGCAAATCATTCATGGACATGATAGATGCATTAGGATTCCAGCAATGCATTCAGGGTTCAACTCACATTAGTTGAAACACATTGGATTTGGGTCTAGCGCATGATATTACTGTCTCAAATATTGACATTGTGTCTCTTGTGTCGGTGGTTTCCGATCACTCACTTATTAAGTTTACAGTCTCATTGCCTCGTCCACTGGGGTGAGACATTTATTTATCATCACAGCGATGCATCAATTTCTCAACTCCAAATGAACTTGGAGCTAGAGTGCCTGATATCTTAGCATCAGTTTTGGAATATGATCATTCAGTAGAGAGTGTTGTGGACAGCTTAGTATTCACGAGCATATCGGACATGATCGCTTCACCAACACTAAAACCACGCTCCCCCAAAACATACTCTCCATGGTTCATTGTGTGGCCTCAAGCATAAGTCTAGATGTCTATTACAAAAATGGCGTAGCTCAAAACTAGAAGCATTCCACCTTTCATGGCACAATGCTATTCTGGACTATAAGCATGCAGTACTGGCTACAAAACAGGCCTACTACTCTAGTATGAGGACACAGTGCCAACACATTCAAGGACAACCACCTATAAGTCGCTCTCCATTTATTTCTCAAGATTTCTTAGATTACTTCAAAAAGAAAATAGATGGCATTAGGTATAATATTTCCCAGCATGCCTTAGTCTCACAATTGCACCCTGTTACTGATGTGGGTGCCACCCATCGCTGACACCTCACCTAGATTTACTGAATTTGATATTATCTCACTGGGTGCACTGATGAAACTTGTCATTTCTACTAAATGCACGTCCTTTTGACCCTATACCAACAAAACTGTTTAAGGACCTGTGGCCTACACTTGGGCCTACTTATATTGAAAATTATTAACCTGTCACAAACCTTCAAAATGCTGCTGCCACAATTTTGACTAGAAACAGAAAGTTTGACCACATTACACTGATTTTGGCCTCCCTTTATTTTCTTCCTGTCTCTGTGAGGTCTGATTATGAGGTTCTGCTATTAACTTATTAAATTATTCATGGATTAGCACCTCCCTATCTGACCTAATTACACTCTACATACCAGCTCATTCTCTGTGTTCTCAAGGTGCAGGGTTAAAAAAAAATCAGCAAGCCACCAAGCCTTCTCTTATTGTATGCCTGCCTTGTGGAATGATCTCCCAGCAGAGATAAAAACAGTCCGATTCCATAGAGACATTCAAGTCCAAACTCAAGACGCATCTATTCTCCCTCTCGTATGGCTAGTGTACCAGTGTAGTATGGAACTGTGCTGCCTCTCCTTTTAATTCATATTATTAGCAACAGAACAGGTCTCTGCCTCACTACATCTAAATTCTGGGTCTGTTAGTGAAGCACAGGGCTAGCTGCCAGCGATCACCTGAGCAAACTCTTTGCTTCCCTGTTGATTTACTGCTGGTGAATTAATGCCTCAGGTGCAGTTACGTCTGGGCAACTGAGTCCGCTCTTTTTCTGTCTGTCCAGGGTACTGATAACACAATGACTGATCCTGGCCCCGCAACGCATGGCACTGAACTGACCTCGGAATGTCACGCCTGTGGCACCACTGACCTGAGGTCATGTCCTGTAGCCTACCAGTACTGGACATGGAAGCCTATGTATTAGAGATCCCCAATGGACTCAACTTTATTTTCAATTAAGGACTTTGTTTTTGTTGCTCTTCTGTTTCTCCTGTTTGTAAATAAACTCTTGTACAATCTGTAAAAACCTTGTAACTGTTAGAATGTCCTAAGCAGTGGTCACCCCTCAGGGTCTGGTCCGCTTGAGGTTTCTTCGCCATTATCACCAGAGGGAGTTTTTCCTTACCACTGTCATCTGTGTGCTTGCTCAGGGGGGTTGGTAAGGTTAGACCTTACTCATATGAAGCGCCTTGAGGCAGCTTTGTTGTGATTTGACACTATTGGCACTATTTGGCACTATAAAATAAATTTGAAATTGACTTGAATGGATGATTGGCAGAGCAACATGTGTTGTGTGACTGAAGAATGAATGCAAGGATTAAAGGTCAATTTTAGAAGAGTGTGGTTAGGCCACCAATGATGAATGGGGTCACGACCTGGGCAGTGAAGGGAGTGCAAAAGAAGAATCTGTTTTGAGTAAATGCAGGAATGGTCTTTTCAAATTACTAGATAGAATAAGAAATGAAAGAACCAGACACATACAGTAACAAAACTGCAATAAATCATACTGTAATTCAAGAAATGTTTGTGTATTCCACTACTCCTCTGAGGTCCTTGAGCCATTTTCCACCAAACTTACCATCTGCATGTAGGTTGACCCCAGAATGTCCCCCAAATGGGTTTGTTTTGGCAAAAGTCAAGATCATTAGGGTCAAAATGTCCTGTTTGCCTACTCCTTCCAGGTTCTTTGGCCGATTTCCACCAAACTTGATATACGAGGTCTATTAGAAAAGTATCCGACCTTATTATTTTTTTCAAAAACCATATGGATTTGAATCACGTGTGATTGCGTCAGACAAGCTTGAACCCTCGTGCGCATGCATGAGTTTTTCCACGCATGTCGGTTGCGTCATTCGCCTGTGAGCAGGCTTTGTGTGAGGAGTGGTCCAGCCCCTTGGCGGATTTTCATTGTCAGGAAATGGTGGAATGATCTGGGCTTTTTTTCCATCAGAATTTTTTCAGAAACTGTTAGAGACTGGCAGCTGGAAACCATTAGAAAAATTTATCTGGCTTTCGGTGAAAATTTTACGCACGGAATTCCTCCGCACGTCTGTCTCAGTGTGCCGAAAAAGTGCTGATGTCCACGTCTTTTCACAATTCCTGTGCTAGTCAGACGACGTCCCGGATAAAACACACCGTCCAGTTTGGAAATGAACGGCACATTCCACTGTTACAGGAGTTTTTGTCATGGAAAGAGGAGCGGAGGCTTCGCACGTTGTGGCGGTGCCGCATGGCGCACAGCAACGCCGTGATGAAGCCTCACGGGACATGTTCTGGCATGTCCAGACACATCCACAATTTCTCGGATAATCACTCGATGGAAAAACCACCGACAGCTGTCTGACCGCCATCTCAAAGCCGTCCTGTGAGACCAAAACGGAGGTGTTCCTTTGTCTCGCTCCATCAGCAAAGCGAAGCCTCCGCTCGGCTTTCCATGACAAAATCTCTTGTTAAAAGTGAAATCTGCCGGAAAATGGTTGATGTCCAGCTCTTGTGATAACCAGAGAAAGTGCACACGATGGTCCCGGCTCCACAGAGCCATCCGTTTAGAAATGATCCGGTGGCTTGTGGCTCTCGATGGCAGCACAGAGTGCGGCGTGCTGAGCGTCCTTAAAGTCGTCCTTAAAGCTGTAGTAACAGTCCTTATTCTCTGTGAAGCCTGTAAAATTTTCACCGAAAGCCAGATAAATTTTTCGAATGGTTTCCAGCTGCCAGTCTCTAACAGTTTCTGAAAAAATTCTGATGGAAAAAAAGCCCAAATCATCGCCATTTCCTGACAATGAAAATCCGCCGAGGGGGTGGACCACTCCTGACTCAAAGCCTGCTCACAGGCGAATGACGCAACTGACAGGCATGGAAAAACTCACGCATGCACACGAGGGTTCAAGCTTGTCTGACGCAATCACACGTGATTCAAATCCATATGGTTTTTGAAAAAAATAATAAGGTCGGATAATTTTCTAATAGACCTCGTAAAGATGACAGACAACCTCAGAATTGTCCTTAAATGTAAGGTCAATGGGGTCAAACATCAAAATCATTTTTACATACACATTTCCACCAAACCTAATATGAAGAATTGAATGAAAAGAGATGTGGCAGAAACCAAGGCAATTGGGGTCAAATGTCAAAATTTAAGTTTTTCACTCTGAGGCAAGATCAAATTTATCAAAGGTCAATCATTAGGTTTGAGATCATGTCTGACATGCCATGTCAGTTAAGGTTGGCCTTGATATTGCCTTTAAAAATTTCATTTTGGCCAAGGTAAAGATAAAGAAATGGAATTTTCAACTTGATTTGAACCAAATGTTGCACACACTACTTTGTTGAAGCAGCAGAATCTTTTTGCATCCAACTCATGTTGAGTCACGCATCTGCAATGGCTTCTGTCAATTAACACAATTTTATGCAATAGTGTAGATCAAAAGTACACTAAATATTGTATTTGCAAGAACAAAAACCTCATTAGGTAGCAGTGTTGCTGATAAAAGCTAAAAGTACAGATTAAAATATTAACAGCTGACTTTTGATTTATGTTGGACTGTTCTGCACAGAATGGTCACAGTGACACAAGCGCAGGTTGTTGAGTGATGTGGCATGTCGTTTTTATGAGGCGTGTTAAAGACTGACCTGACCCTGACATATTTATTGATGTAGTCCACACCGGCGGTGTGCACGATTCCCATGAGGATAACAATTATCCAAATAACAAGGCAAAATCTGCAGAGGGCAAAGGTTAGGAAAGAGAGAAGCACTTCTGTTTTCCAAACCTATTTGATGCTTAGCTTAGGTGCTTAGGTGTTAGTGTAGGAGGAGCAAAGTTGAAAGTTTACTTGGACATTTATCTCACATTTACATTCAATGTGAAGAGCAGGTAGCTCAGCACCAGAGAAGGGATTTTCTATGGTATGGAAAACTGAGTTTGATTCCCAGTGTCCTTGCACAAGAAACTTCATCAGAATTATCCCAGTTCACCCAGCTGTAAATGGGTACTGCCCTTGGTTGGGGAAGTAACCTGTGATGGACTGGTGTTCTGGCCGGAGGGAGTCATAGACCATAATCCACTTCACACTACGGACTCTGAAGATCCAATCCAGTAATAACACTGGCACCAATGGGCCTCTGTGTTACGTTAGCTGTCAAAGTTATGAAGTGAACCCAATACACAGGCAGCCAAAAACAGGAAGTAAGGTGAAGCAATAGGTGATTTATTGTACAAGTTCACAAGCACCACACCAGCAATCATGTGAGTATGAAAAATCCAAATATCAATCAATCAACTTTTTTTTTATATAGCGCCAAATCACAACAAACAGTTGCCCCAAGGCGCTTTATATTGTAAGGCAAGGCCATACAACAATCATGAAAAACCCCAACGGTCAAAACGACCCCCTGTGAGCAAGCACTTGGCAACAGTGGGAAGGAAAAACTCCCTCTTAACAGGAAGAAACCTCCAGCAGAACCAGGCTCAGGGAGGGGCAGTCTTCTGCTGAGACTGGTTGGGGCTGAGGGAAAGAACCAGGAAAAAGACATGCTGTGGAGGGGGGCAGAGATCGATCACTAATGATTAAATGCGGAGTGATGCATACAGAGCAAAAAGAGAAAGAAACAGTGCATCATGGGAACCCCCCCACAGTCTACGTCTAAAGCAGCATAACAAGGGATAGTCCAGGGTCACCCGATCCAGCCCTAACTATAAGCCTTAGCGAAAAGGAAAGTTTTAAGCCTAATCTTAAAAGTAGAGAGGGTATCTGTCTCCCTGATCTGAATTGGGAGCTGGTTCCACAGGAGAGGAGCCTGAAAGCTGAAGGCTCTGCCTCCCATTCTACTCTTACAAACCCTAGGAACTACAAGTAAGCCTGCAGTCTGAGAGCGAAGCGCTCTATTAGGGTGATATGGTACTACGAGGTCCCTGAGATAAGATGGGACCTGATTATTCAAAACCTTATAAGTAAGAAGAAGAATTTTAAATTCTATTCTAGAATTAACAGGAAGCCAATGAAGAGAGGCCAACACGGGTGGATATGCTCTCTCCTGCTAGTCCCCGTCAGTACTCTATGCTGCAGCATTTTGAATTAACTGAAGGCTTTTTAGGGAACTTTTAGGACAACCGATAATAAAAGAATTACAATAGTCCAGCCTAGAGGAATAAAATGCATGAATTAGTTTTTCAGCATCACTCTGAGACAAGACCTTTCTGATTTTAGAGATATTGCGTAAATGCAAAAAGCAGTCCTACATATTTGTTTAATATGCGCTTTGAATGACATATCCTGATCAAAAATGACTCCAAGATTTCTCACAGTATTACTAGAGGTCAGGGAAATGCCATCCAGAGTAAAGATCTGGTTAGACCACCATGCTTCTAGATTTGTGGGGCCAAGTACAATAACTTCAGTTTTATCTGAGTTTAAAAGCAGGAAATTAGAGGTCATCCATGTCTTTATGTCTGTAAGACAATCCTGCAGTTTAGCTAATTGGTGTGTGTCCTCTGGCTTCATGGATAGATAAAGCTGGGTATCATCTGCGTAACAATGAAAATTTAAGCAATACCGTCTAATATACTGCCTAAGGGAAGCATGTATAAAGTGAATAAAATTGGTCCTAGCACAGAACCTTGTGGAACTCCATAATTAACTTTAGTCTGTGAAGAGATTCCCCATTTACATGAACAAACTGTAATCTATTAGACAAATATGATTCAAACCACCGCAGCGCAGTGCCTTTAATACCTATGACATGCTCTAATCTCTGTATAAAATTTTATGGTCAACAGTATCAAAAGCAGCACTGAGTCCAACAGAACAAGCACAGAGATAAGTCCACTGTCCGAAGCCATAAGAAGATCATTTGTAACCTTCACTAATGCTGTTTCTGTACTATGATGAATTCTAAAACCTGACTGAACCTCTTCAAATAGACCATTCCTCTGCAGGTGATCAGTTAGCTGTTTTACAACTACCCCTCAAGAATCTTTGAGAGAAAAGGAAGGTTGGAGATTGGCCTATAATTAGCTAAAATACTGGGTCAAGAAGATGGCTTTTTAAGTAATGTTTAATTACTGGCCACCTTAAAAGCCTGTGGTACATAGCCAACTAACAAAGATAAGTTGATCATATTTAAGATTGAAGCATTAAATATGGTAGGACTTCCTTGAGCAGCCTGGCAGGAATGGGGTCCTAACAAACATGTTGATGGTTTTGGATGAAGTACTAATGAAATAACTCAGACAGAACAATCGAAGAGAAACATGTCTCAACCAAATACCGGCATCACTGAAAGCAGCCAAAGATAACTATACATCGTTGGGATGGTGATGAGTATTTTTTTCTCTAATAGTCAAAATTTTGTTAGCAAAGAAAGGTCTGAAGTCATTACTATTTAAAGTTAATGGATACTCAGCTCAATAGAGCTCTGACTCGTTGTCAGCCCTGGCTACAGTGCTGAAAGAGAAACCTGGGGTTGTTCTTATTTTCTTTCAATTAGTGATGAAGTAGAAGATGTCCTAGCTTTACGGAGGGCGTTTTTATAGAGCAACAAACTCTTTTTCCAGGCTAATGAGAGCTTCTAAATTAGTGAGACGCCATTTCCTCTCCAACTTACGGGTATCTGCTTTAAGCGACGAGTTTGTGAGTTTATACCACGGAGTCAGACGACTTCTTGATTTAAAAGCTCTCTTTTTCAGAGAGCTACAGCATCCAAAGTTTTCTTCAATGAGGATGTAAAACTATTGACGAGATACTCTAACTCCCTTACAGAGTTAGGTAGCTACTCTGCTCTGTGTTGGTATATGAACAATAGAGAACATAAAGAAGGGAATCATATCCTTAACCTAGTTACAGCGCTTTCTGAAAGACTTCTAGTGTATGAAACTTATTCCCCACTGCAGGGTAGTCCATCAGGTAAAATGGTAAATGTTATTAAAAAAAGTGATCAGACAGAAGGGAGTTTTCAGGGAATACTGTTAAGTCTTCTATTTCCATACCATAAGTCAAAACAAGATCTAAGATATGATTAAAGTGGTGGTTGGACTCTTTACTTTTGAGCAAGCCAATAGAGTCAGATAATAGATTAAATTCAGTGTTGAGGCTGTCATCTCAGCATCTGTTTGGATGTTAAAATCGCCCACTATAAGTATCTTATCTGAGCTAAGCACTAAGTCAGACAGAAGGTCTGAAAATTCACAGAGAAACTCACAGTAACGACCAGGTGGACGATAGATAATAACAAATAAAACTGGTTTTTTGGACTTCCAATTTGGATGGAAAAGACTAAGAGACAAGCTTTCAAATGAATTAAAGCTCTGTCTAGGTTTTTTGATTAATTAATAAGCTGGAATGGAAGATTGCTGCTATCCTCCGCCCCGGCCCGTACTACGAGCATTCTGACAGTTAGTGTGACTCGGGGGTGTTGACTCATTTAAACTAACATATTCATCCTGCTGTAACCAGGTTTCTGTTAGGCAGAATAAATCAATACGTTGATCAATTATTATATCATTTACCAACAGGGACTTAGAAGAGAGAGACCTAATGTTTAATAGACCACATTTAACTGTTTTAGTCTGTGTGCAGTTGAAGGTGCTATATTATTTTTTCTTTTTGAATTTTTTTGCTTAATAGATTTTGCTGGTTATTGGTGGTCTGTAAGCAGGGCACCCTCTCTACAGGGATGGGGGTAATGAGGGATGGCGGGGGAGAGAAGCTGCAGAGAGGTGAATAAGACCACAGCTTCTGCCTCCTGGGTCCCAACGCTAAGACAGTCACAGTTTGGAGGATCCAAGAAAATTGCCAGATTTCTAGAAATGAGAGCTGCTCCATCTAAAGTGGGATGGATGCCGTCTCTCCTAACAAGACCAGGTTTTCCCCAGAAGCTTTGCCAATTAGCAATGAGCCCACCTCATTTTTGGACACCACGTCAGACAGCCAGCAATTCAAGGAGAACATGCGGCTAACATGTCACTCCCGGTCTGATTGGGGGAGGGGCCCATAGAAAACAACAGAGTCCGACATTGTTTTTTGCAAAGTTACACACCGATTTAACTGTTAATTTTAGGTGACCTCCGATTGGCGTAACGAGTGTCATTACTGCCGACGTGATTACATCTTACCAAATTTACGCTTAGCTTAGCCAGCAATTTCAAATTTCCTTCAATGTCGCCTGCTCTGGCCCCCCGGAAGACAATTGACAATGGTTGCTGGTGTCCGCTAACTTCACATGTTCTCAAAACAGAGTCGCCAATAACCAAGTTTGATCCTCGCGAGTGGATCGTCGAGTGGGGGAAAAACGTTAGAGATGTGCACGGGTTGACGGTGTACACGGGCTTCTGTTTAGGGCTATACGCTTCCTCCTCACAGTCACCCAGTCGCCTGCTTTCCCGACTGCCCGGGCCGCCAGGGGGGAACTAACGGTGGCTAGCCACCTTGGTCCGCAACCGACCACAGGGGCCTGTCTAGCTGTAGAATTTCCCCACGGTGCGGAGCCGAGTCTCCAATTCGCCCAGCCTGGCCTCCAAAGCTACGAATAAGCTGCACTTATTACAAGTACCGTTACTGCTAAAGGAGGCCGAAGGACAGCTAAACAGTTCACAACCAGAGCGAAAAGTGCGGGAGAGACAGGAGAAGCCGCCATGCTAAAGTCGGCTAACAAGCTAGTAGCTACGCAACCTAGTGGATTTCTAAAACACTCAAAGTGAATAATGTGTAAATAATTTAGAGGTGATTCAGCAGAAGTAGTGCTTTAGTTTAAGGCAACCAGACAGGCCATGAAGCAGCACAAGTAACGCACGGCAACAGCGAACGCACGACAACGGTGCAAAAATAAAATAAAATCCACTAGACAGGCTGTGGAGCAGCACAGGTAACACACGACAACAGTGGTAGAAAATAAAATAAAAATCCACTAGACAGCTGCGGAGCAGCACAGGCAACACACGACACGGTGGTAAAAAAAAAAAAAAAATAAAATAAAAATCCACTAGACAGGCTGTGGAGCAGCACAGGTAACACACGACAACAGTGGTAAAAAAAAAAAATAAATAAAATAAAATCCACTAGACAGGCCGTGGAACAGCACAGGTAACGCACGACAACAGTGGTAGAAAATAAAATAAAAATCCACTAGACAGGCTGCGGAGCAGCACAGGTAACACACGCAACGGTTGGTAAAAAAAAAAAAAAAATAAAATAAAAATCCACTAGACAGGCCGTGGAACAGCACAGGTAACGCACGACAAACGGGGTAAAAAATAAAATAAAAATCCACTAGACAGGCTGTGGAGCAGCACAGGTAACGCACGACAACGGCGGCAAAAAATAAAATAGAAAATCCACTATGACAGCTGCGGAGCACACAGGTAACGCACGACAATGGTGGTAAAAAAAAATAAATAAATAAAAATAAAATAAAAATCCACGTAGATAGGCCGGTGGAACAGCACAGGTCAACGCACGACAACGGTGGTAAAAAATAAAATAAAAATCCACTAGACAGGCTGCGGAGCAGCACAGGTAACGCACGACAATGGTGGTAAAAAAAAAAATAAAAATAAAATAAAAATCCACTAGACAGGCCGTGGAACAGCACAGGTAACGCACGACAACGGTGGTAAAAAATAAAATAAAAATCCACTAGACAGGCTGTGGAGCAGCACAGGTAACGCACGACAACGGCGGTCAAAAATAAAATAAAATCCACTAGACAGGCTGCGGAGCAGCACAGGCAACGCACGACAACGGTGGCAAAAAACAATAAAAATCCACTAGACAGGCTGTGGAGCAGCACAGGTAACGCACGACAACGGTGGTAAAAAATAAAATAAAAATCCACTAGACAGGCTGTGGAGCAGCACAGGTAACGCACGACAACGGTGGTAAAAAATAAAATAAAAATCCACTAGACAGGCTGTGGAGCAGCACAGGTAACGCACGACAACGGTGGTAAAAAATAAAATAAAAATCCACTAGACAGGCTGTGGAGCAGCAACAGGTAACGCACGACAACGGTGGTAAAAAATAAAATAAAAATCCACTAGACAGGCTCTGGAGCAGCACAGGTAACGCACGACAACGGTGGTAAAAAATAAAATAAAAATCCACTAGACAGGCTGTGGAGCAGCACAGGTAACGCACGACAACGGTGGTAAAAAATAAAATAAAAATCCACTAGACAGGCTGTGGAGCAGCACAGGTAACGCACGACAACAGTGCTAAAATAAAATAAAAATCCACTAGGCAGGCTGTGGAGCAGCACAAGTAACACACGACAACAGTGCTAAAATAAAATAAAATCCACTGGACAGGCTGTGGAGCAGCACAGGTAACGCACGACAACAGTGCTAAAATAAAATAAAAATCCACTAGGCAGGCTGTGGAGCAGCACAAGTAACACACGACAACAGTGCTAAAATAAAATAAAAATCCACTAGGCAGGCTGTGGAGCAGCACGACAACAGTGCTAAAAAATGAAATAAAAATAAAAACGAAAGCGTTAGCAAGCTAGTTAGCTTGCCAACGCTGATGAAAGTTAGCTGATAAAAGTGCTCCGTCGCGATGTTTCGACCGATTAGAGGTCTTCTTTAGGCGTTGGAGCACGGTGAAAAAGTAAAAAAAAAAAAAAGTAAAAAAGTCTTGAAAAAGACTGTTAATTCAAAGAACTCAAACAGCTCAGTTCAAACAGCTAACAGATACAGCAGAACACCCATGTGAAAACATTGTCCAAGCAATGATGAGGGAACAACAATAGTGTGGCCAGGACCCAAAACGAACAAGATACAGAAATGTAAGAACCAACAAAAACCAAGGACAGGGTGCAGGATTAAATACACAGATAGTAGTTAGACAAACATGTGACAGGTGCAAAATGAGGAAAACCGGAACTAAGGATACACGTGGATAAAATACCGAAACTAACAAACACAAAGTGATACAAAACTTAACCAAAGTCCAGGAGTTAGTTGAACTAAAAGATAAAACGATAAATGATACACAACTCAAACAATAATCAAATAACAAACCAAGAAGACAAATGCAGAAAAGTAATATGGATCTCAAAAGTGAACACAGTGCCAACCAGGAAGACTGACCAAGATAAACCAAAGAACATATATAGAAGACATACTGACAAAACCCACAAAAACAAGGACAGAGGACAGATGACGAGAACCAACACTAACAGACCACATACACTGACAGGAGACAGACCACAAACAAGACTAACAATGGCCGACAAGGACAGGGGAGTGAATACAACAGAATACAAACTAAAGAACACAGACAGAACTACACACCAACAGAACACAAATAAAGGATATACACAAAATGGTACCCAAAACTCAGACTCGGGGACCACCCACAACAATTGGGGCCTATATAGAGCTTGCTTACTTACTTGGTGGGGAAGTAGGATCCCTCCATTAGGAAGAGAGGATTGTAGACCCTCATGCTCTTCACACTAAGGAATCCAGCAGTAACACTGTTACCAATGGGCCTCAGGGCCTATATAGTAGAACATACTTCTTTTTGCTTCAATAGAAGCGTTGTTTTATTTTCACTCAAACTTTTTGCGTATAATGACTTACATAAATGTGAATGCATAAACGTGTACCAGAATACAGATGTGCACACGTGCACATTTCTTTGATTATTGTTTTCATGGAACATTTCACACAATTTCCCAAATGTATTCCATCCCAAACACTTTGAAGTCATCGCAATTTTCATTTGTCCTCAAAGAAGCTGAAGTAGCATTTACCTTGTCTCTTCATTTAATAGACTTGAAAGTAAGCAGTTGGAGTCGGGGTGTCTGTCTTCAGCAGCAAATTAATTTGCAGTTGTAATGAGGCCTGCGTCTGTCTGAGGAGTTTCCTCATAAAATCATCTGCTTGGTCGTGCATGTAGACCGTGACAGCAAAAAATCACAGGGAGATGTGCCAGCTGTCTTTGAAAAATAGTTTTATTTTTCTTTTAGTGCAATAAACCTGATATCTCAGGAACTGAGTGCAAGCTGAATGTGTCTTAAAGGGATTTCTTTGTCGTTAATGTAAGAAGCTTGCCGTTTTAGTTTCTCTTTCTGCATTGAGAATCTGTATCTATGGTTGTAATATTTTACATCATTAAATAATTAAATACAATTAATCCTTCCTAGACAGTTTGTGTCAACAAAAAGTCAAAACAATAAATGCTATTATCTTGTAACTCACCAAATTAAAAGCACACAGAATGAGGATGGAGTGATGCAATGGTGGTGAACTTTGATGCAACAGCTCAAGCAAAAAAGTAACTTTGTTTCGCATGTGTAACATCCAGTAGATGTGTCTGCCACAGCTGGATGTTAGTGGATAACGGATAGGAACAGCTGTGGTTGAAAATATATGAACACTGTGCAAGCCGTGAGCATCTGCTAAATTAAGCTAGAACCCGCAAAGAGAAACATGATGCCTACAACCTGAGCAAATATGGGATGAAATATACAACAGAACACGAAAGTGAAATCAGAATTAAAGAATGGATAGAGCATGTTGTTGTGGATTGCAAATTAGGGACAGCAAACTCAAAACACTGTTTTGGAATATTTAGACACCTTTGCAACACTTGTTGCAGCTTCATTGCGTCACGTGTTTCAAAAGGTTCAAGTTCTGTACGTGCACCAGCATTTATGTTGCTTGAATGTAGTAATGTAATATGAAAAAATGCAGGAGCATCTTTTTGAAAATGTTGTTTAAAGATGTCTGATTTAAAAAACACAGTTTGAAGACACTAAAATGTGTACCTTTTTGGCAGAGAAGCACCAAACATATGCACATATTTGTACGCTGTTTTTGGTTCATGACAGCAACTTCAGCAAGCGTAGAATTTACACTTTCCTCGGTATACTGGCCTGAGGTTTCTATGAATATTGCACTGTTCTACAGTGTTAAAAAGTATTGCAAATTATTGTTTGAGTAATTTAAAAAGGAATAGTTTACATCACCTGTTATTCTTAGTTGTCACGTCATGTGGCCGCAGCCGGTCTGCTCTGTATTAGCCTGATCCCGTCAGATCTCAGAAGCTAAGCAGTGTGGGGCCTGGTTAGTACTTGGATGGGAGACCTCTTTGGAACACCAGCAGCTGTGTGTTTCTCCAGGTTACACTGGAGTTGCGTCAGGAAGGGCATCCGGCGTAAAACTTGAGCCAAATACCAATGCGGACCTGGCTGTATCTGCTGTGGCGACACTGAACAAAAAACGGGAGCAGCCGAAAGGACAACAACAACAACAACAACAACAACATCATGCGGCCATTTCTGTTATATCTTATGGAATCCAATGGACTTTGACCTTGTTTGCCTGTTACGCTGACGAAGCATTCAGAAGAGTTACTGTAATTTATAATCCCTGTACAAACTGAAATTGATCTTTGTCACCATTTTTAACCCATACTTTCTCAAAGAGTGGTCGTTGATCGACCCCTAGTAGTCCATGAATGCCTTTATTTAAACCCATCTTTCTCAAAGAGTGGTCCTTGATCGACCCCTAGTAGTCCATGAATGCCTTTATTTAACCCATCCTTTTTCAAAGAGTGGTCCTTGATCGACCCCTAGTAGTCCATGAATGCCTTTATTTAACCCATCCTTTCTCAAAGAGTGGTCCTTGATCGACCCCTAGTAGTCCATGAATGCCTTTATTTAACCCATCCTTTTTCAAAGAGTGGTCCTTGATCGACCCCTAGTAGTCCATGAATGCCTTATTTAACCCATCCTTTCTCAAAGAGTGGTCCTTGATAGACCCCTAGTAGTCCATGAATGCCTTTATTTAACCCATCCTTTTTCAAAGAGTGGTCCTTGATCGATTCCTAGTAGTCCATGAATGCCTTTATTTTAACCATCCTTTTTCAAAGAGTGGTCCTTGATCGACCCCTAGTAGTCCATGAATGTCTTCATTTAACCCATCCTTTCTCAAAGAGTGGTCCTTGATAGACCCCTAGTAGTCCATGAATGCCTTTATTTAACCCATCCTTTTTCAAAGAGTGGTCCTTGATCGACCCCTAGTAGTCCATGAATGCCTTTATTTAACCCATCCTTTCTCAATGAGTGGTCCTTGATCGACCCCTAGTAGTCCATGAATGCCTTTATTTAACCCATCCTTTCTCAAAGAGTGGTCCTGATCGACCCCTAGTAGTCCATGAATGCCTTTATTTAACCCATCCTTTCTCAAAGAGTGGTCCTTGATCGACCCCTAGTAGTCCATGAATGCCTTTATTTAACCCATCCTTTCTCAAAGAGTGGTCCTTGATAGACCCCTAGTAGTCCATGAATGCCTTTATTTAACCCATCCTTTTTCAAAGAGTGGTCCTTGATCGACCCCTAGTAGTCCATGAATGCCTTTATTTAACCCATCCTTTTTCAAAGAGTGGTCCTTGATCGATCCCTAGTAGTCCATGAATGCCTTTTTTTTAACCCTTTTTTACCCATCCTTTCTCAAAGAGTGATCTTTGATTGATCCCTAGTAGTCCATGTGTATATTGACAAAAGATCCCATTTTAATTAAGATTATATTCTAACTTAACTGTGTTTCTCAAATATAGAGGGTAAAATAGGTACTGAATACGTCACCATATTTCTCACTGAATATATTTCTAAAGGTGCTGTTTATGTGAAATTTTCACCAGATGTCAGTAACAACCCACATAATCCACACATACTACGAAATCAAACCATAGAGTTCATAATTAAGTAATTTGCAATAATGTGAAATGATACAGGGATAACGTGTTGAACACCTGAAGGAAGGGAGGATCACAACGGCATAAAAAGTCAAGACATCAGCTGAAATCTCAGTAATTAGAAAGCACTCATGTCCTTTGTCAGTGCAAATTAATATCAGCTGTCCAATCCTATATAGGCCACAAACACACACACACACACATACATACATACATACATACATACATATATATATATATATATATATATATATATATATATATATATATATATATATATATGGCCTATATAAAGGTTTCTCATTACCAAGGTGTCACACAAGAAACATCTCATGATGGTTAAAGCAAAAGTTCTCTCAAGATCTTGCAACATTATGTTGCAATACTAATAGTATTGGTTACAGGAGGATTTCTACACTTCTGAATGTTCCAGTGACCACTGTCAGGGGCCATAATCCAGAGTAAAACACATTATTTCACCATAAACTGACCACGGCAAGGTGCTCCTTGCAAGATTTCTGATAGAGGACTGAGAAGAATTATCAGAACATTTGTTGAAGAGCCAAAGACCACTTGAATCCACTAAAATCTTTGGAAAGAACTAAAGATCAGAGTTCATAGAAGAAGCATGTGGAGCCTTTAAGGTTTAAGAATGTTTGTGTGGAAGAATGGACCAAAAATCACACCTAAGCGATGCATGTGACTAGTTTCTCCATCTTGAAGCTGTCATTACCAAAAGGCTTTTGTACAAAGTACTCAATAAATTTCAGTAAGCGGTGTTCAATACTTTTTCCTTGTCTGATTCCATTTTATTCCACATAAAGATAAGTAGACTTTTTGAAATGTTTGTTTCAAAATACATGCTGTGGCAGGTTTGGGTTGGGGGGGGCTTCTGAATCTCCGTAGCTCAGGGGCCTCCAGTGGCATTAATGCACCCCTGGTTTCCATGTATAAATGAGATTAATCTTTCATAATTTCATTGTATAAACCTGCCCTTTCTGCATTAAGTTCCATGTAAATTTATTGTTTAAATGTCACTTTTACTGCATGTATTAACATTGCATCGTGACTGTAATATAACGCAGTCTTCAAATTTATCATTATCTCGAGAATCATTCTGCCACTGAGTAGTTTGAACTTTACACTTTTTGGAGCATTTATGTCATTGTAAAAACCTCTCACATAACATGCACATAATGCTGACTGTGTCATCCCGTCCTACTTTAATAAATAACTGCTTCGAACACTGTTCCTCCATTCTCGTGCTTGTTGCTTTTAGTGCTTAAACCCAGAATCACTGCAGTACAATACTCTTGGCTCTGAATTCAGAACCTTATTTATCATCTGAATTTGTTCATTTTTTTTAGTTTCCCATCAAGCACTTTTATGGGATTCCTGTTACCTCCAGACTATTTATTGTTACTGTGCAGTTATATGCTTATTCACTATTTTTTTCATTATTATTATTGATTAGTATACAGCTACTGTAAAGGTTAGTGCAGGGAATTTTGAACAAAAAAAAAAAGTGTTGTAACTTGGGTCCATTCCCATATCAATGACCTTCACATTGGCTTTATAAAATGTTTCACCTTTTATTCATAGCTTTTTAGTCACAGTTACAAAACTTAAACAAAAAGTTTTTTTTTTTAATCTCTGACATACAATATTGTTTCAAGCCCATGTAATCAGTGGTGAGACAGAAAAACCAAAACCACAAACAGTGACTTAACTAAGCAACCTAAAGTGGTGTAGATTCCATGCAGTCAGCCAGAGCTGCATCTTTCTCAACAGTCACATACAACTTGAACTTTATTTATGCTTAGTGTCTCCACAGTGGATCCTGCATGGATATACATGTTGTCTTTGTGCACTTTTTACACCAAATTCACTTCCTGATGTAAATCCAGATATAAACAGAGATTTGGGCACAAGTGGTCTTGAACCAGGAACCTCCTTGCTGCTCATCAGTGGCCCTACCACTGCGCCACTGCGCTTTGACAACTGTATATAACGCTAAATCAGAAAAAAGTTGGGGCATACTTAAAATGGAAATTTTTGAAAAATGCAGACATCCTTACATTACATTTTTATTTCATTGCAGACAGTATGAAACACATTCCAAAGAAAAGTTGGGATGCTTAAGCATAGATTAATTTGTAATGTTGCAATTCTTTCTCACAACGTTGAAAAATGTTTTGGGATTGAGGACACCAAGCAATGAAGTGTTTCAGGTGTTATTTTGTCCCATTCCTCCTGCAAGCGAGTCTTAAGGTGTGAAACAGTACAGGTTCATTGTTCTCCCCACATTCTCGATTGGGGACACTCTCTTTTCTTTTTTCATTTCTAGTAACCCTGTTTTCTTCTCCCGCAGCATACATTTGTAATGTGTGTAAAATCTGGCTTTGCGGTGTCTTGTTGAAAAATGCATAAACATCCCCGAAAAAGGTGTCACCTTGAAGGCAGCATTTGTAGCTCTTAAATCTCATTATATTTGTCTGCATTAATGTTGTCATCACAGAAGTGTAAATTACTTTTCCCAAGGGCACTGACACAATGCCATATCATGGCAGACCCTGACTATTGGACGTATTGCAGATAAAAGTCGGATGGTCCTTTTCATCTTTTGTCCAGAGCACACAGTATCCATTTCTTTTTGTGATGGTCCAATCCAGATGTCTCCAAGCCCAGAGAAGCGAACACCTCTTCTGTACAAGTTGAACGTAAGGCTTCTTTTTGCACAGTGAAGTGGAATTTGTGAATGTAACTTCACACTGTGGGGCTTGACAGTGGTTTCCTAAACTAATCCCTTGCCTATCTGGTTATATCAGCTATTGATGAATGATGGTTCTTGATGCAGTGCTGGTTTGTTTTTGAACATTTCAATAATTTATTCACACATTTGTTGACAAACTGGAGATCGTCTGCCCATCTTTGACCCTCAAATACTCAGACTTTTGTGGACACTGCTTTTGAGCCCAATCATAATTACAATCACCTGTTTGAAATAACATTATTTAATTGTTTAACCTCATTACTAGCTCCTAAATTGCCCCATCACAAGTTTTTTTGCAATGTTTTGCAAGTCTGAAATGCAGGAATTTGCAGGATTAAATATCTTTGGTTATGCTGCCTGCAATGAATTAGACATCAAACTAAACATAACAATTTTTTATTATTATTTTTCATACTGTCCCAACTTTTTTCTGATTTGGATGTATGTCCTTATGCAATTATCTGGCAACTGGAAACAGATAAGCATGGTTAGTGCTGAATGTTAAGGTCAGATCACAAAACAGTGCCTGTAGTGAAACAAAGAAGAAGAAAGCCATCTTGTCATAGAGTGGCCAAGTAGACACCCCGAAAACTGCAACAACATGCAGGGTATGATACCTCATAGACCTGAAGGAGCCCCAGAATCCCAGAAACACCAAACATTTGCTACAGGAAAGGAATCTATGTGTGACACCAAGACCCTATGGCCCACTACTAGGGTCAAAAGGCACACAAGCCCCTCAGACCCCCACCCAACTCCAGACTTACAAGAGGCGCCAGCAGGTCTAGGAGAGACCCCAGTGCTACAACTGTATGGGCCCACATGCTACAGGTGTCACACGTCTGAGCGTAAAGTACCCCTGTGCCTATACTCTGTGCTGGGCAAGGACCACCAAACCAAAGACAGTGAGACTCAAATGGACAAGGATGCAGAAAATGCACATCCATGCCAAAGTCCACATGACATGGACCACCCAGAGGACCTCCTCCTCCTGAAAGCTGTAAATGGGTACCAGCCTTAGATGGGAAAGTAACTTGCGATGAACTGGCATACTGTCCAGCGGTAGTGGGAGACATCCACTTCACTCTATGAAATCCAGGAATAATCACCAGGGCCAGTGAGCATCAGGGTCCATTTTTCTTCACTTCTAAGTTCCTTCTGGGACAGCTAGTTATGTAAGAAGTGACACCTGCATTGCATGAGTAGGGCAGTGCAGTCTCATTTGAACCCCTGTGTGGTATCGCGGGATTTGACCACTTCCGGCGACAGCCTGCCTTTGCGCAACATAAACACAGCATCACTTCACACGGGAAAAATGGTGTACTGTTTTGATTTTGGCTGCAATCATCAAAGCAGTCATGAAAAATGCAGGGTTTTTTTGTTGTTAAATGGAAATGGTAAATGGACTGCATTTATATAGCGTTTTTCCATCTGCATCAGATGCTCAAAGCGCTTTACACATCAATGGCTCACATTCACCCTGATGTGAGGCTGCTGCCACACAAGGCGCCCACGACACACCGAGAGCAACTAGGCGATTAACGACCTTGCCCAAGCGTCCTAAGTGATTTTCCAGGTCAGGCTGGGATTTGAACCCAGGATCCTCTGGTCCAAAGCCCAACGCTTAACCACTAGACTATCACCTCCCCTAAACCCTTTTTTTAAAACCCTTTAGCGCTCGCCCTCAAATGAGACTGCGCTACCCAATTGTCTGTATTTAACAACACTTAAGTGTTTTTGGTCGGCTTGAAGCTTGCGTATGTCTGGAGGTCAGTGTGCTGCCACTGGGTGTCGTGCTCTCATGAGCGGGCCTCTTTTGTGCTGCTAAATTTGACCAACTCTGACATCACTGAGTTGATTATTGTGGAGGCAAATTGTCACGATCCTGCCATAAAATATTCCAAATTAGCAAATGCACAGATTTAAAAGATTTGTGGAGTTCTTTTCACCTTCACTGCAGCGAGCCGTAGAGCTGCTTAGTGGAAGTGGTGATAAAGTGGAGGTACAATCAAAGCTGATTGAGATAATTATGTAATAACCATTAACTTGTGTGGAAATTGCTCTCATTATGCTGTTGAGAATTAAAAGAAGCTTGCTGACTGTACCAGGTCAGAAGAAATGCTGCAAGAGAAATTAAAGTATGGGCTAATTTCAAATGCAGATTAAATTCAAGGTACATTTAACATGGGTTAATGTTTGAGTGTGGATGAAATGTGTCTGGCATCTTTGCTTTTTTGATGAAGCATTAAACTAAAAAGGGTTTGGGTTTATTTACCCCGACACCTCTCTGTTTATTCCAGGTACAAAGTTAAATCTCAGATGACTCGCTCATCTCGGATTCATATTGATGTTATTCAGTGAAATATGACCAAGGGAAATCAGCGCGAAGGCGTCGGCGTTCCCGCTTTAATACCGAAAAGCACAGCAGTTTGTCTGAGCTCCTACGAGCTGGAGTCTATTTCCCCAATGTGAATGACACAAATGTCCTTGCGTGAAAAGCTACAGGGAGGAAGCGCTTCTGTGTCTCGATTTGTTTTTCACCGAGGGTCATAAGATGTGAATATTTCAGTATCACTATTTCAAGAAATGCATCCACCGTGCACGACATGACAGGGTAATCTGAACCGTATGCAGCGGGATGGCTTATGGTACAGTCTGTCCGGCGATGCGTTGCACAAATAGTATGCAGAGTTATTCAGGTCCATGGGAAATGTGCCCCCGTGTCCTCTGGGGAGCGAGAGTGAATGGGAGGATTCAGAATCCTCTCTGCTGGAGGAGGATTACATCCCACTGCCTCGTGGGGAGAAACGCACAGATGCTGCATTGATCCTGCTGTTAACACTGAAGAGCTGAAACCTCCAAGAAGTGTTAGGTTCCCCAAACGGAAACGCCAAGAAAGTGTATGAAAGATCTGCAGATAAGTCGATGAAATAAGCGGAACTAAAGTGCGCTGTTTTGCCTCTTTTTTTTTTTTTTGGCATAAATTTTTAATCGTAGCAGCATGGATGGATGGATTTCATATGGGAAGCATAACGTTTCTTCTTCTATCTGCTGGTACACGTGCTGACAGTGTGGTGCACAGAGTATCCCACTGTTTGGCAAATACTCGAGGTGTAACGGTACACCTCCCTCATGGTTTGGGATGAATCAGGGTTTGATAGCCGTGGTACGAATCAAATGATATAATCCTGACAGCTCCCCTCATGCTGGTAAAGAATGAAAAGCTGAAACAAAATTAAAATGATGCAATAATATCACTTGTGTAATGAATCACGGCAAGGGTCCCAATGCACTGAACCCCACCTTCTGATGGTTCGAACAAAACAAAAACAAAAAAGTAGCAGCAACTGCAGGATATGTGACAGACAGGAAGCGATGGTCAAAAACTCAGGCTCAGGTTTGGTGCACATTTAATCAGTCCAAATAAATCTCAGCTCCTCTGAGGGGAAGGCTCAGGTTCAGTGCACGAATAATCAGTCCCAAATTATCTTCATCTTATCTCCAGGAGAGACAAAAAAAATCTAATCTTGAGTCAGGCAATGTTTAGTAACCAAAGTTCAGTTAGTGATAGCAGCCTTTCAAAGGGTTGAGCTGGAGACTTGTCCAAAAAACATTCTGTATAATTTCAGCAACCAGAAAATCTCATATCACAGAGTTCATACAGCATGAGTAACCAGGAATCCAGAATGGCTGGGAGTAGTGGTGTAACGCATCATAGCTGATCCGTACGGACCGCCCCCCACGGTTTGGAATGCATGTGAACCGTGGAATAATTGCAAAGTTTACATAAGTGTGATTTTCTGTCATGATGACTTGTTTTTAAAGTGATAATTGTCACAGTAAAATTGTTGTGAGTGGAGGTGAAAGCAACTACATGAATGCAGCCTGTTACAAACAGCCACATGCTCTGCTTGCTGCACGCGCAGCACTTTCAAAAATGAAAGGGGTTAAGGATATAGTGTTTGCCATCTCTTCCCTGTGCAGTGAGCCTACTGAAGCAGGTGCACAGCCGAGCTTGCTGAAAGTCCACAGCTCCAGAAAATAACAAGTATTCCCAACTTTTTTCAAGCATCTGCTCTGCAGGCCCACTGGCCTAAATGAATTTGGATCAGAGGGAAGGACTAATGCATTTATCCTGAAAGGGTTATAAATAAAAGTATTATTGTTCCCCTCTCACCAGACAATGGAGGCATCATCTTTTTTTAAAAAAAGTATTTCATGTTAGAAACCTAGATCTTCTTTGTTCCGTTTCTTTTTTCTTTTTTTTACTTTTCATGTTTTTGACCAACTATTTTTTGTCAGGGATAACATTCATATTACAGTTTAAGACGGAAATTAAGTATTTTATTTTTAAATATTGTTATTATTTTCATTTTCATTTCATTTTTCTTTCAGGATCATATGCAGAAGTTCAAATTCTTTTTTTAAGTGGAAAGCAAAGTAGAATTTGTCAGTGTTTTTGTTTTGTTTTTTTTTGTTTCACATTTGTTTGTTTTGTTTTTTGTTGTTTTTGTTGTTGTTTGTTTGTTTGTTTTTTTGCTGATCCGAAAACTATCTGAACTGTGGGTTTTGCAATCCGTGACACCCTAGCTACAAGGTATAATAATGTGGAGTTCAAAAATACTGCAACTAGATTAGGGGAAGCCGGGGCACAGTGGATCAGAAATGTGTTTTGTGGCAGCATAAACACATTATGCATAGGTTTAGGTCATTCTGTTGTGGATTTAATACAGCAAGTTATTGTTTATAAGGCTGTGTTATTTATTTCTCCCCAAGTGTAATTTACAGGTGTTTAAGATTGATTTTAAAAATTTTGATTCAGTGTACACTAATTCATGGGGCACAGTGAATCAACTTAGAATATAATGAAAAAACACAGGATTATAAAGATTTCTTCAAAATTATTAAATGTATGCTGATGCATATACAAACTATAATCCGGCAAACCAGCTATGTAATGTGTGAGTGTCTTATATAGTGATATAAGTCCTTTAGAAACTATTATAAATACAACTGTCATAATTTCTGTTCAGACATGAAAACATTTGTTTATATACACAAATTATAGAAATAATTCATGGAAAAATAAATGTATAAGCTTCAACAAGTAATATTTGTCATCCACTTGATACTGGGGCTTAGTAAATCACTTTTTAAACTGATTCACTGTGCCCCGGGTGCATGTGACACACATGAGTCATGTTATCAAATAGCTGATAGTCTGGAGAAGACATAACACATTCTCATCAGCTGGACAGGGTAGTCTTCTAATTAATAATAATTTTTGGGCCACCTTTCCTCTGTTGTGAGAAATAAGCAAAATGACACCGACATCTAGAGGTGGGCGGATCGATCCTAATATCGATAATATCGATACCAACGCTGGTATTAATATTGAACGATCCTTGTGTAAAAAGATCGATACTCAAGCTTTTTTCTTTCCCACACACACTGACTGCTGCACACGTAGATTCATCAAAGTCTATTCTCTGTCTGTAAAAGCAGTGCTGCACTGTGTCACACAACAAGGAGCAGCGCACCCTCCCCCCTCTGGTCTTTTGTTGTTGCGCCGTCACGTTGCTCTGTGGCACCAGCCAACAGCCATGCAGGTAGGCTCAGCCTGGCCTGCCCACTCAGCGCTGTCCTCGAGTCAGCCCTCTACCTCAGGAGATTTTGTTTTAAGTTGTGTTGAGTGATATTTTTTAAACAAAAATGTTGATTGTGATAATAAAGTATTTTGTTGTCACGTACAATGTTTGGCGAAATTCTATCCTAGGTCTTTTGAATCCTTTGGAATTATGAAGCATAAATATGAAAAAGTATCGGTATCAATATCGTTGATACTGGGCCTGTATTTACTTGGTATCGGATCAATACCAAAATTCCCGTTATCGCCCACCTCTACTGACATCCACAAAATTTACTTTTGATAGGAAAAAACTGACTTCACTTGCCACTTAGTTTTACCCTTAATGTATCCAGAAACAAAACACTAATTTATAAAGAGGATGGATGTCTTTATGCATAAAAACTATATGGCATAACTGCTGCAAATATATGTGTAGTTTTACAGCTATAGCTACTGGTTCACTGTGCCCTTTGATTCACCATGCCCCGGTTTCCCCTACAAGACATGAGGCAAAAACAGAAGTCCCATATGACAGCAAAAGCAGAAAATGCAGAGAGTTGAAACGTGAGTAAGCAGAGTGGAACATAATATAATCTGGCAACTAGGAGCCTTTTTTCCAGAGTTCATGAAGGATGCAAATCATGTTAATCCAGAAGATGCAAACGTGTGAACGTGGAAGTCAACAACCTGGAAGTCAAAACTAAGACAGGGAGATCATCAAAATAAGAGCCCTACTGTACTGTATTTAAAAAATAAATAAATAAATAACATGGAAGAAAAACTATATTGGAATAAACTCAAAGAGACAATGAAATAAAATAAAGATAGAGAAACATGACAGGAGCCAAAACGTGAACCATGACACTTTAAATGTGAAACAACTGGCTTGATGAGTTATAGTTTACACATGCTGAATATTTTGCCTGACATTTCTACAATGTATTTTGTTTAATCTCATTAAAAACATATATAGGCATGGAACATATACTGTAATTCATAGTCAGTGTTTCACACCTCAAGGTTTTTTAAATGATACACATCCCACAGTTTGGTATTTGTATCGTGATGGCCCGTTGTCCTGTGCAGAACCAAAGATTGGATAGTCCAGATGACAAGATCAATTAAATAGACTGTTGATTTCATTTGATGTCACACTGCCCCAGTTGCTACATTTTAAGCATCAGCAAAATGCTAGAGCTTCCCCCTGCCTTCCTCCCATGTATCACCGTACTCTCCACAAAGGTACAGCACCATCATACTCTAAATTACTGAGTAGACCTCTGTGATCCCTTGCATGGAATATTAATTTCATCTGATGTCACACTGCACCAGTTATTACATCTTAAACATGATTGGCTTGATGGTAGGTAATAATAGTGATAAACACTGAGTCCATATAACTGTGTTATATCATGACATGGCATAGTGTCACTGTGACATTTTTGACAAGTGTGACGCCACCGATCCACTTTTTATTCTTAAACTTTCAGGATTAAAAATAAAAACCAAAAGACCTTTTTTTATCATGTGTATAAAAAAGTAATGAAATATCTTCAAACACACATTTTCTAATTCACCCCACCCACCAATATCTGAATATACTGCAAAATAAGCTATAATAAGTAATAATAATGCAAAACACTGTGATTGCATTGTAAGATTTAACAATAGCCATGAATACACAGCGACAGCTATCGGAGTATAAACACAATTTTCACATCAGAATTTGCCAAGCATCACTATAGAGGACAAAAAGCCGTTATAGTCAAAGGGCACACAGTATGTAACTCATGTAGAAATTATGTCAGTTGTCAGCCGGTGGACTGTGACCACACAGGAGGGGAATCTTTGTGGAGCCGCACGGCGGAGGACCCAAAACAATGTAACTCTGTCTAGGTCTACATCTTGGACCTTGTGTTCTTTCTGCATGAACAGGAGCTGTGGCCACCGGTCAGGTAGAGCCTGCAGAGAGAGGTCCAAGAGGCCCTCATGAATTAAGGTTGCATTCACACATTCTCCGGGTAGGTCTGCTGTTTGCCTCGAGCACTACTAATTGATTTAGCGCAAGGTCGAAGCCTGACTGACAGAGGGTGAAGAGAGGAATTTCCTGTTTCTGCATCTATAATTCAGTGGCTTCTTGTGTGCATGTGTGTAACATCACACAGCAGTGTCGCTCTCAGAGGGGTTTTTGTTCTTGGTGAGACTAGGTGGTGACATTCATGGTGCTGGTTGGGGCGGGGTGTGTGTATGGCGACAGAAGCTGTCGCAAACATGCCATTTTAGACCTTTAAAATCAAAGTGACTGAGGGGCGGGGGACTCTCTAAGATGTGTTTGTGTTGTATAATCACTACGTACTTGGTATACTTGGTTGGGTTATCCCTCTCGCCAGGATGGTAGGGATCTCAGATGCTCTTTGAAGGTAGAGAGAGTCGGTGCGCATACTATGTCATCAGTCAGGCTATTCCAGTCATTAGTTACTCTATTAGAAAAACATTTTTCCTAATATTTATCCTAGAGCATTGCTTTGCTAACTTATATGTATTTCCTCTAAGTTGCCTCTCTGGCTGAGCCAAAAAATTGACTGGTGTCTGGTTTATATAAACCGTGAGTGAACTTGTATGTCTCTAATAGATCCTGTGTCCTTCTACATTCTCTAACTGATACCAGTTCAGGTTTATCCATACAATATTTGAAGCACATTCTCTGTACTGATTCTAGTGAAAATATATCTTTGATTTGCCATGGGTTCCATGCTGGAGACCTGTATTCTTAAATTGGTTTGACTCAACTTTTATACAATATACAGACTTTTTCTGTAATAATGTTTGTGAAACATCTGTGAATAAGGCCATTTCTCTGGTTTGCCTTTTTACGATTTCCATAATGTGTTTTTCTGGTTTTAAGGAATCTGACACTAAGATGCCTAAATCTTTTCTGTTCAAGGACTACACCATTTAACATATAAATATATTCTAAACTATGTTTAATCTTAAGAACCACGAACATAGCAGCATTGAACTTCAGTAACCATTGGTTAGACCAGCAAGTCAACTCGTTTAGATCATCTTGTAATAAAATACAATCTCATGGGGTCCGAATTCTATGATATATCTTGGTGTCATCTGCAAACATTTTAACTATGGATGTATGTCTCAATAAAATGGCAATATATGGCCATTTATATTAAACTTGTCTTCTCCAGAAAAAAAAAAAATAAATCAAATGCAAGCACAAAATAGCCTCCAGACTCCAGCTCCCTCACTTCCTGAAAACCACTTCTTCAAGTGCTTTAAATTTTAAAGTCCTTTAGTGTCCTTTCCTGTAAAGTCCTTTCCTGTTAATTCTAGAATAGAATTTAAAATTCTTCTTCTTACTTATAAGGTTTTGAATAATCAGGTCCCATCTTATCTTAGGGACCTCTTAGTACCATATCACCCCAATAGAGCGCTTCGCTCTCAGACTGCAGGCTTACTTGTAGTTCCTAGGGTTTTTAAGAGTAGAATGGGAGGCAGAGCCTTCAGCTTTCAGGCTCCTCTCCTGTGGAACCAGCTCCCAATTCGGATCAGGGAGACAGACACCCTCTCTACTTTTAAGATTAGGCTTAAAACTTTAAAATTAAAAAATTAGGGCTGGATCAGGTGACCCTGAACCATCCCTTAGTTATGCTGCTATAGACTTAAGACTGCTGGGGGGTTCCCATGATGCACTGAGTGTTTCTTTCTCTTTTTGCTCTTTATGCACCACTCTGCATTTAATCATTAGTGATTGATCTCTGCTGTCTTCCACAGCATGTCTTTTTCCTGATTCTCTCCCCTCAGCCCCAACCAGTCCCAGCAGAAGACTGCCCCTCCCTGAGCCTGGTTCTGCTGGAGGTTTCTTCCTGTTAAAAGGGAGCTTTTCCTTCCCACTGTCGCCAAGTGCTTGCTCATAGGGGGTCGTTTTGACCGTTGGGGTTTTTCTGTGATTATTGTATTGCTTTTGCCTTGCAATATAAAGCGCCTTGGGGCAACTGTTGTTGTGATTTGGCACTATATAAATAAAATTGATTTGATTTGATTTAGTGTAATTTAAGAGTCTATTAGCAGAGCATGTAAAATATATATATGGAAAATGATTGGTCTTTTCATGAGATGAACAGCTGTGTGGAATGAGGAAAACGTGAAGCTGAAGACAAATATATTTTATCTATTTATTTTATTTTGCAGTGTGTGGGGAAAAAAGTGTTTCTCATGTATGTCATGTTGGGAAAAAATGGAACAATGATGGCACGTGTATTTTTTAAAATCCAGGTCCCAACATGGTTCCGTGGTGCCATGCTCCCAAACTTGACTTGTTGAATAATTCCAAATCTTTCTGCAGACTTTAACATAAAAAGTTAATCCCATGTTTTAAAAAAAAAAAAAAACACTTTGAATGTATAACTTGAAATAAAACTTCATGTTTTTGTCATAATTGTTGAATCTCAGAATGCCTAAACTTGATGTCAACACATTTTTCTGTCAGTTGGTGCAAAGTATTCCATTATAATGTGCGCAGGCAGGAGTAATCTGTCGTTATGTCATTTAGGGGGAATTCACTCAAAAGCAGCCAGCGGTTGTAAAGGATTCATGTAAACTAACGAACAAGTGCATGTACAACCCCTGGCAAAAATTATGGAATCACCGGCCTCGGAGGATGTTCATTCAGTTGTTTAATTTTGTAGAAAAAAAGCAGATCACAGACATGACACAAAACTAAAGTCATTTCAAATGGCAACTTTCTGGCTTTAAGAAACACTATAAGAAATCAGGAAAAAAAATTGTGGCAGTCAGTAACGGTTACTTTTTTAGACCAAGCAGAGGAAAAAAATATGGACTCACTCAATTCTGAGGAATAAATTATGGAATCACCCTGTAAATTTTCATCCTCAAAACTAACACGTGCATCAAATCAGATCTGCTCGTTAGTCTGCATCTAAAAAGGAGGATGATATGGGGCTGCATGTCAGTTAAAGGCACTGGGGAGATGGCTGTCATTACATCATCAATAAAAGTTTACGTTGATATTTTGTACACTTTTCTTATCCCATCAATTGAAAGGATGTTTGGGGATGATGAAATCATTTTTCAAGATGATAATGCATCTTGCCATAGAGCAAAAACTGTGAAAACATTCCTTGCAAAAAGACACATAGGGTCAATGTCATGGCCTGCAAATAGTCCGGATCTTAATCCAATTGAAAATCTTTGGTGGAAGTTGAAGAAAATGGTCCATGACAAGGCTCCAACCTGCAAAGCTGATGTGGCAACAGCAATCAGAGAAAGTTGGAGCCAGATTGATGAAGAGTACTGTTTGTCACTCATTAAGTCCATGCCTCAGAGACTGCAAGCTGTTATAAAAGCCAGAAGTGGTGCAACAAAATACTAGTGATGTGTTGGAGCGTTCTTTTGTTTTTCATGATTCCATAATTTTTTCCTCAGAATTGAGTGATTCCATATTTTTTTCCCTCTGCTTGGTCTAAAAAGTAACCGTTACTGACTGACACAATTTTTTTTTCCTGATTTCTTATAGTGTTTCTTAAAGCCAGAAAGTTGCCATTTGAAATGACTTTAGTTTTGTGTCATGTCTGTGATCTGCTTTTTTTTCTACAAAATTAAACAACGGAATGAACATCCTCCGAGGCCGGTGATTCCATAATTATTGCCAGGGGTTGTATGTAGTCAGTTCACACATACAACAAACACACCACGGACACAACTAACAACAATAAACCAACAGCAACCAATAACAACTTTATGACATCAATGAAAATGTGTAAAATTTGTAAAAAAAAAAAAAAATTACATGCAGAACAGTTTTTTTAATGAATTGATCTGTTCTTTATCATGCCAGCATGAATGCATCTGTTGAGTGAGAAGTGTGAATTTGCTCAGTTCCATGTGCAGCATGTAAACATTTTATGGTAGGCACTATGGTAACTGGGGGTGGGGGGAGTCTATAGAACTACATCAGTCAGAACATGTTACAACTTGAGGCTGAAAACAGGATTTATAATGACAATTTTCAGGTTTTGTGTTGGGTTTGTGGCGTCGCTCTTGAATTTCTTGTAGAAGATTGGCAGGGGGAGGTTACAACCCCATCAAACTCAAAGCTGGAGCCACCTATATAGCATTTTATGTCGCTACGCATGGTATCCGCTAGTCTGTTGCAAGCTCCTGGATAATGGCTGGCGATGTTGCATTTATGTGTGTCGGCCTTTTTAACTGCAACTGCAAGCTGTTCAGACCAACTGTGTGCCAGCTCTCCCCACCACACCGGCTCTTTGAAGGTCTGCTGTGTTTCCCTCTGGTGTCTGAAGACTCTCCCAGCCACACCAACACACCACCAGTATTATGAGAGAAGCCTTTGTTTTAGCCCATTTTCTTCTACACTACAAAACGCATCCCGTTACGAGCGAACAAATGCTGCAGTGTTGTGAAATCTGTGACACAGTTCTTCCAATTTCTTGATAAAGAGGGACCGTCATCACAGACGTGCTTCAAGGTTTTTCTGTTCATCGCCATTTAATAGCAAATTAGAAGTGCATGCCTCCGCAGATTGCCCCCCCCAAAGAAAAGTTTGTAGTGTTAAAAATAAAGTCTGATTCTTCATTCTGATCATTTTCAGCAATTTTTTAAAAACAATTCAGACTAAAATACCCCATTTTGCATTTAGATCATTTCTGTGCTCCGCCACTTTTTGCATCTTCAAACAATAACAGTATCTACTGCATTTTATAACAGAATCAACATTTTAACTGCTTCAATAAAATGTTCATCGGTAAAATGTCCTGTAATGTGATGTTTAAAAAACATACATATAACATCTGGATTTAGAAAACTGTCATCTTACTAGCTAGCAAGATATATGTCTGCATGTCTAATTCTCTGATGATAACCTAAATGTATTAGTCCATGGGCCAAGCAGGTTTTCTGTGCCACTCAAGGGGACTAAGTGACACTTAGAATCTAGCCTCAGTGCACCATGGCCTTCAATTTTTGTAAGAAATGATGCACATTATTGGTTGAGTTAATAGGGTTGTAAAAAGAAATGGTTTTCACCATGTGTCATGCTTAGTTATCACATTATGGAGTAACATGTTTCACGTTATAGAATCCAATGTACATCGACCATATTTGACTTTTACTTTGGAGACCAAACATTCAACACAGTCAGTTAATCCTTTAATTTCAACCAATAATTTTATAATTTTTTTACTGAAATTGGAGCAACTTTAACTTTTGACCCCTGTACAAACTGAAGCTGAACTTTGTCATAATTTTTGCAGTTTTTACCCCCGTAACTCCGTATCATTCAGTTACTCCAAACTATATCTTTTTGGAATTGTTATGATCAGACAAATAATGTGGTATATTTTTCAACATGATGGGAGCATTTTTAAATTTTGACCTCTGTGTAACCCTTCTTTGACCAAAGAAATACTAAGGTTATCGCCGGCCACTAGCCATAAGCTTCACTAAAAGACCCAGAATTTAGATAAAATTGAGGCTGTGGCTCACACTGTTTCCTAATAAAATGAATTTAAAAGGGTAAAAAAGCATAGTAACATACTATGCCAGTATGGTAGCCATACGAAAGGGAAAATAAGTGCATCTTAAGTCTGGACTTCAAAGTCTCTACAGAATTTGACTGTTTTATTGATGCAGGGAGATCATTCCACAGAACAGGTGCACAATAAGAGAAAGCTCTATGACCCGCAGACTTTTTATTCACCCTAGGGACACAAAGTAGTCCTGCACCCTGAGAACACAGAGCCCAGGCCGGTACATAGGGTCAATTATGGTGGTCCGTTAATAATTTTAAAGGTTAGTAACAGAACCTTAAATCTGATCTCACAGGGACAGGAAGCCAGTGAAGAGAAGCCAAAATGGGTGTAAGGCCGGGTTCACACGGCAGGATAATTAGGCCGATATCGGACCCGATCTTCCCCTTCCGACAATCTTAAGGACGCACGACAATCGTGATGATGCTAAAGATAATCTTATCAGATATTCCTCTGGTGTGTGGTGTGTTAAGAGCACTCTGATCTGCTCGGAAGGCCGTCAGGAGTGCTCTGATCGCAAATTGAGGATATTCAACATGTTGGATTTTTTTTGGCCTGATATCGCAGCGTGTGTTGTGTCCTCCGACCAAAACAAGCACGCAGCCTGCTGAATGTGACGTGCAGCCAATCAGAAAGCGAGGTGACAGATGTACGGAGCGAAAAATAAAATCAAAACAGCTGTTCTGACTTACCAAAAAGTCCGGTGGTCGCGCTGTATCCACTCCTTTAAAGAACACCTTTTCTTTTTCTTTTTGTATCGTTTTTTTTCCCTGTTTTAAATAGTCCACAAAGTACCTACGTTAGTTTACTCTGAAGTCACGTTTATTCTCGAGAGATTTTGCAGAATTTCCTGTCTGAGCTGTGAATGTTCATGTGTGAAATCTGTTTGTGTGTGGTGTTGTCCTTACCGTGTGGCTGAACACCACACACTGTACAACCAAACCTGTTAGATCCATGATTTTTTATCTTCACGTGTGTTGTCTCTCAGGTTTTGGAAACCTAAAGATAATTTTAAGATCCTGCAGTGTGAACCAGGCTTAATGTGCTCAAACTTTCTGCTTCCTGTCAAAAGTCTGGCAGCAGTATTTTGAACCAATTGGATACCCCTAATGCTGGACTGCGGTAAACCAGAAAATAGAACATTGCAGTAGTTCAGTCTAGAAGAAACAAATGCATGAATCAGGGTCTCAGCATCAGCCATAGTAGCCCATTGGCTGAGGGGGATCCCATATTTTCTTCATATCTGTAAACTAGACCATTAGACATATCAAAAACAGCTGGTTAGACTTTTGCTACCCCGGCAGCAAGTGAGAAAATTACATGATCAGCCACGCCCACTTTCGGCTTCTGCAAATGCAAAAGCGCCTAGCCAGTTGATGAACCTGAGCAATGTCGAAACCCCTCTGGTACAATCTGATGAACAGCTTGGGTACTGTATATTGCTGAGCTTTACCGCGTTCTTGTCTACACTTGCTCTATATCAAGCCATTCATGAAACATGATCATCAATCAGGAGAAATCTATGAAACGTTATTATTACATGTATGCTTTTGATTGTTGGCAACATGGAAAGAGGCGCAAGGGGTTAAAGAGTTAATGTTCATGAGCAGATGTAAGACTGGCAACTTAAATCTGTTCATCTCTTGTTAAACTGACAACTTAGATGAACAAGCGCAACAGTTACATTCTTGAATTAATTAAAAAATATGCTGAAGAAACTAGCATAAAATCATATACCTATTTTACTGAGGCCATATGGATCACACCTTGGGTGTGTTAACATTTAGATTATTGTTCACTTTGTGTTATATAACACAAATGAGCCTAAAAGCTTTTAACACGCTTTTTCTAAAATCAAACATAAACAGTTAGGAGGTAACTTCTCCAAGTACACGGAGTAAAGCAACACTTTTCCCTTTGTATCACTACCGATACTTACATTGTGCCACTTTCTTGTGACCTTTTGACCCTAGGTGGCCTAATTTGCATATATATTTGCATAATAAACAGCACAATTATAAGAGGACTCAAATACAAACACTTTGAGGTACATTTGGTTGTTATGTGATTTGTACACTCAACAAATATAAACGCAACACTTTTGGTTTTGCTCCCATTTTGTATGAGATGAACTCAAAGATCTAAAACTTTTTCCACATACACAATATCACCATTTCCCTCAAATATTGTTCACAAACCAGTCTAAATCTGTGATAGTGAGCACTTCTCCTTTGCTGAGATAATCCATCCCATCTCACAGGTGTGCCATACCAAGATGCTGATTAGACACCATGATTAGTGCACAGGTGTGCCTTAGACTGCCCACAATAAAAGGCCACTCTGAAAGGTGCAGTTTTGTTTTATTGGGGGGGGATACCAGTCAGTATCTGGTGTGACCACCATTTGCCTCATGCAGTGCATCAGGTTGTCAATTGTGGCCTGTGGAATGTTGGTCCACTCCTCTTCAATGGCTGTGCGAAGTTGCTGGATATTGGCAGGAACTGGTACACGCTGTCGTATACGCCGGTCCAGAGCATCCCAAACATGCTCAATGGGTGACATGTCCGGTGAGTATGCCGGCCATGCAAGAACTGGGACATTTTCAGCTTCCAAGAATTGTGTACAGATCCTTGCAACATGGGGCCGTGCATTATCCTGCTGCAACATGAGGTGATGTTCTTGGATGTATGGCACAACAATGGGCCTCAGGATCTCGTCACGGTATCTCTGTGCATTCAAAATGCCATCAATAAAATGCACCTGTGTTCTTCGTCCATAACAGACGCCTGCCCATACCATAACCCCACCGCCACCATGGGCCAGTTGATCCACAACATTGACATCAGAAAACCGCTCACCCACACGATGCCACACACGCTGTCTGCCATCTGCCCTGAACAGTGTGAACCGGGATTCATCCGTGAAGAGAACACCTCTCCAACGTGCCAAACGCCAGCGAATGTGAGCATTTGCCCACTCAAGTCGGTTACGAGTCAGGTGGAGACCCCGATGAGGACGACGAGCATGCAGATGAGCTTCCCTGAGACGGTTTCTGACAGTTTGTGCAGAAATTCTTTGGTTATGCAAACCGATTGTTTCAACAGCTGTCCGAGTGGCTGGTCTCAGAGAATCTTGGAGGTGAACATGCTGGATGTGGAGGTCCTGGGCTGGTGTGGTTACACGTGGTCTGCGGTTGTGAGGCTGGTTGGATGTACTGCCAAATTCTCTGAAACGCCTTTGGAGACGGCTTATGGTAGAGAAATGAACATTCAATACACGAGCAACAGCTCTGGTTGACATTCCTGCTGTCAGCATGCCAATTGCACGCTCCCTCAAATCTTGCAACATCTGTGGCATTGTGCTGTGTGATAAAACTGCACCTTTCAGAGTGGCCTTTTATTGTGGGCAGTCTAAGGCACACCTGTGCACTAATCATGGTGTCTAATCAGCATCTTGATATGGCACACCTGTAAGGTGGGATGATTATCTCAGCAAAGGAGAAGTGCTCACTATTACAGATTTAGACTGGTTTGTGAACAATATTTGAGGGAAATGGTGATATTGTGTATGTGGAAAAAGTTTTAGATCTTTTGAGTTCATCTCATACAAAATGGGTTTAAACCAAAAGTGTTGTGTTTATATTTTTGTTGAGTGTAAATCTCAAGATATTCCAATTTATGTTTCCCTTACCCCTGAATAATACAGCTACAGAAGCCGAAAGTGGGCATGGCTAATTACGTAATTTTCTCGCTTGCTGCCAGGATAGCAAAAGTCTAACCAGCTGTTTTTGATATGTCTAATGGTCTAGTTTAAAGATATGAAGACAAATTTAGGGGACATCTTATGGCCACGGAGACCCCGTCAGCCAGTGGATTATAGAAAGGATGGGATGAATCTTCACTGTATTTTGCAAGTGGACGAAAGCAGTCCTTGTAATATCTCTAATGTGGAGGTCAAAGGACAACATAGGATTAAAAATTACCTCAAGGTTCCTCACTTTGTCAGTGTGATGTATGACAAAGGAGCCTAGGCTAAGTGTTACTAAGTCAATTGATGCCAATGTTTCACTGGACCAAGAACCATCATTTCAGTCTTATCAGAGTTTAAAAGTAGGAAGTTTCTAGACATCCAGCTTTTCACTGATGCAAGGCAATCTTTTAAGGATTTTATGTAGATGAGACTACCATGTATAACTGAGTATCATCAGCATAGCAATGAAAGGTAGTCCCAAAATGCCACAATATGTGCCCAAGGGGTGCTATAAAGGGAGAAAAGCAGGGGGCCTAAGACGGACCCCTGTGGAACCCCAAATTTCATGTCACTAAGGTTAGAGGTAGTGTTATTGTAAAAAACACAGTGAAAACAACTGGGGCCTGTACTACGAAGCGGGGTTAACTTACTCAGATGTAACCCAGGGTCAACCTCTTAAACCGGGGTTTACAAAACCTGGTTTTCTCAAGTGGTGTTAATCGGTACTACAATGCTGAATAAGATGTTAATTTGTTGAACCTGTGTTAACCTAATTGGAGTTTGTGCGCGTTCACATAAAAGGGGCAGGTTGTAGCACACATCACCATTTTTCAATGATGGCGCGGTCACCTTACTTTACCGAAGAAGAATGCACGATTATTATGCGGAGCTACGAGGAATTTAAATTAATGTTAAGGGGGAAATCGAACACATCGTCTGCCAATAAAGCAAGACAGGCTTGTGGGCAACGTATTGCTGATTGGGTAAATGCGTACGTACAACTCAATTGTTCCCCAAATTTGTTACAGATGATTAACCTGTGGAATGTCTAATATGTGTAAAAGAATGACCTTCTTTCATGAATTACGTCCAGATGCAACACGATTCAGAAGTGGGCATAGGCCTACTAATAAATGTTAGGTTAATTTAATGTTTCCTAAATAGGCTACCTTGACTGTATGATTGCTATTCCTAATCCTGTCAATATTTCAAATGCAATAGCAGTGCCAAACGCACCTGGCAGCAGGTGAAGATGAAATATAAAAACATCCTTCAGAACGGTAGGTTTATATTCATAGGTTGATAAGCCCCACTTCACCTAATTAATGGACATGCATTAGACCTATTTTGATATTAGTAATTACCCGCGATTGCATAAAACCCTTCTTTGATTTGCATTGCGGATAAATGGCCAGGGAAAATGACAAATGCATCCAACAGTTTAGATAGAGCAAGTACTACCTTGTGAATCATACGACATACAGTATTCTTGCTCAGATGTTCAGCATCACCGATGGAATACATAAATTGTCCACTGGCAAAATAGGCACAAGGCACATTATCTGCTCGATCGTCGGGGCATTGCTACACTGTAAAAAATGACTTGTTTTTACAGGAAAACGCTGGCAGCTGTGGTTACCAGGGAATTCCTGTAAAACATACAGCAGCACAGTAGATAACATTACAGACATAATATGTATATGGATTTACAGTGAATGAACCACGGCTGACTCACATTAAAAGAACTGTTAAATCTACAAACAAGAGCTCTCTTTTTTTGTACATTTAACTTCTGTATTTTTTATCTTTATCAGCCTACGTCACCCTGAACAGGCTTAACAAAACGCTGTATGTCTCCGAAGGAGCCGCGCTGGAATGGTGCTGTTAGGTTTGGGAATCGATGAGCAGATTCCTCGTCACAGAGGCCCTCATCACATTTCTAACTTGCAGTGCATCCAATGTTCTGTCCGCCTGGATTTCACACCTCTAATCGTGAAACTTTTTGGAGTCTGAGACGGTGGCACTGTTGATGTCTGGAAAACAACAGCATAAACAAGGCCGTGTTTCTGAGTGATTTAGACGATATCGACAACTGTGGCTATGTGTTGTCCAATAAAAGAAGCCCTGCTTCCACACGGGGATTAATGATCTGCAGTGGAAGTCTGATAACACCAAATTATTAGATGGCAAACACCAGTGGAAAAAATACTGAAAAGGTCAGAGTAAATGTTTTAGTATTGATTAAGGTGTTTACTAATCAACTGGTTTAGTCAGGAATCATAAATGAGGATATTTGTGAATGTAACAGCACAAGACGGATGAAAGCTTCTGTGGATAAACAAAAGATTTGTGTGTGTGTGTGTGGTTCTTTTATGTGTAATCAGTGGAAATTTTGGAAGATCTCAGATAATCACTCGCCGAACTCCATCCCAGTTTGATTTAAAAAGAGGAAACACAGTTGTTTGACAATAAATGGCTTCACCCAACCACTAACCATGAGTGAAAAAAAAGCTTTTGTGTTGTCATTCATATTCCCTTAAAAATGGCCAAAAAAGCAAAAATTTAAAAATTTAAAATTCAAATATATATATATATATATATATATATATATATATATATATATATATATATATATATACATACACACAGGATACTGCATAGATAGTGAGGTGAAATTTAGGTTATGGTTGTGGGATTGTTACAGAAAAAGATTTTCTTACAAGAAAGCAGATCAAACTCTAGTCTGTAACCTCATTTCAGGTTGAGATTAGGGTTATGTGGACATGAGGGTTAAATTCAGGTTATATTTAGGGTTACAGATTGATGTTAGGGTTAGGTGAAGATGAAGGTTAGCTTAAGGTTATATTGAGGGTTACAGGTTGAAGTTAGAATTGGGTAGAGATTAAGGTTGTATTAAAGATAAAGACGGGGGTAGTATTAAGTTAAGGTTATATTTAGGGTTACCGGTTGAGGTTAGGGTTAGGTGAAGATGAAGGTTAGATTGTTATATTGAGGGTTACAGGTTGAAGTTAGAATTGGGCAGAGATGAGGGTTGTATTCAGGGTAAAGACGGGGGTAGTATTAAGTTAAGGTTATATTTAGGGTTACAGGTTGAGGTTAGGGTTAGGTGAAGATGAAGGTTAGATTAAGGTTATATTGAGGGTTACAGGTTGAGGTTAGAATTGGGTGGAAATGAGGATTAGGTTCAGGGTAACAATAGGAGGTAGTTTTAAATTAAGGTTATATTTAGGATTGTAGGTTGACATTGGGATTAGGTGAAGATGACGGTTAGATGAAGGGTAACGTTGGAGGTAGCATTAAGGTTATATTTAGGGTAAAAGGTTGATGAGAGTTACACTAAGGTGAAAATTCTAACCTTAAAAGGTTATATTTAGGGTTATAGGTTAGGTTGGGTTTAAGGTCTGTGTAGTCTCTCTCTGCATCGTTGAAGACATTTTTTTGTGTTTGAGGATTTTGGAGGTCAACTCATCATATATGTTGGTGATACGGTTGTTCCGTCACATTCTGTGGAAAGGCCATCATGTTCTGGACAGGTGTTCTTCATGGGTCTCCCAGTCACAGGGGGAATCTTAAATTTCTCTGTATATGATCTGAGATGTTTTGATCTCAGTCATCAGTTGTGAAAGCAGCAGGGAACAAATGAATAACAGAATTGTCTCATCCATCCATGTGGGAGCCGTCTCTTGTAATTGCATCATGAATGTGACCTTTTGCACGATGACAAGGGTTAAGCTGCTGCCCATAAGATGTAAGAGATGCTCTTGACACTGAAATGTGTCTTATTGAGCTGTGCTCTGTTGCTAGCATGGTTAAAATTCTGACTAGCTGGAATAACCGCCATATAATTGGGTATTGTTACTGCTCTGCATCTGGAGCAGACGAAAGTGTGAGAGTCATCCAACAAGGATGTGCTGAATTCCCTGTAGGAGATGGGAAAGTAAGATAGAAAAGGGACAAAGCTGAACAACTGAAGTGTTTCAAATGCCTCATTTGTAGCAGAGTCACAGCGTGTTCAGTTTCAGCGAGAACGTCGCTGTTGACCTTCAGTTCAGTTCAGAGTTTAGTTGATCACAGTTGACCTCTTTGTGTAGCACAGTGATTTCATTTTTTTATTCTTCCCTGAGGTTTGAGAAGCACAAATCATGGAGATCTCTTAGAAGATAAAGAACCACATAAAGCCATCTCAAAGGACCACAGTGCCATGTTAACTGTAGGTTTTACCCTAAAATTTACAATTAGCATGCATATTGTGTTGCAATTAGAGGTGGTGGCCCAGCGGTTAAAGTTCAAGGCCACCGAGTACCCTCGCCCATTCTCCAAGCAATGTGGAGTTGCATCAGGAAGGGTATCCAGTGTAAAATCTGTGCCAAATCAACATGTGGATCTGCTGTGGCGACACCAAGTAAAACTAGGTTGAAGCCGAATGCACTTACATTCATGTTGGGTTGCTTGTAACTGTTATCTCAAGAATAAAACTGAAAAGGAGGAAATGACATTTTTGTGGCATTTCCCTTGGGCCCTTGGCTAGTGATGGCCACATAAGGTCCATGACGCATTTGCTGTTTTTTTCTGAGCCCACTTGATGGCATTGTTTTCAAAAAAAAAGTTTACACCAAAATTAACCTTAAAGATTCCTTTTTGCAAAGGTCAAGGTACGTGATGTCCAGACTCATTTGGACCAAATGTGGCACACACTATGATGGATTCCACAACTGCCTTGATGGGGTCAGCCACAGGTCAAGGGGTTTCTCTAAACCGGGAAATAAGGGCGCTGCGCCCCCTTGCCGAAATGCAGATTTTTGTTTTTTTAAGCGTTATTCCTAGCATACAGCCTTCCCTTTGGCAATCGATTCTTCCGGAATACGTAAACATTGATGCCAGGGAATAGCAAGCCGGTTTGTAATAAACAGCGCATTTTTTTCCAAAATACTAAAAAGTGACAAAATGGCAGTAACAATGCATGTATCATGTCCTATTTCACGCAGATACCACGCTCTGTTGTTTTTCTGCTCCACTTTGGTATTTCATGTCACCATTCTGATTGCGAAACGTGTAGTCTCATATGTTACAGAGTTCTGTAATGTTAGGTGTCTGTGATAACTTGCCCATTTGAGGCTTCTTGAAGGTCTCAGAATGGCTCATTTTGACCTCAAATTTTCAAAAGCTGGATGTTTTAACTTGTGACCAGAAACCTTGAGGTAGTAATACTTTGAAAACAAAATTATGTGACAAATATGTTGATGGTTCACAGACAATTCATCAATTTTTGCACAATTCTGAGTTTGCCGCAAGAAAATACTTATCCATATGTCAGTTTTAACCTTCAAACATGGCTATTAATAGCATAGAAAAACTAACTACAGTAAAACTCACATATAATGGATTCAGGTGGCCTAGCGAATTTTTGTCCATTAAAATTGAAATCTGCTATATGTATAAAATGGACAAAATCTGTTATATGTATGTCATGGGTTAGTTACAGTCAGGAGGCACCAAACAATCTACAGAGAGTCCCCAGCACCCATTAGGCTTACATATTTCCTTGATTAAATGCCTGATCTTGAATCGGGACCTGCCTCATTTAATGACTGGGTAATAACACTGTCTGAAAATAATGAAGGCCCACCTTAAATAAGCACCGGGCATTATGTGCATTAAAAGGATTACATTTGGTGAAGTCGGTACCTTAAAATCATAAAGCCTGACTTATGCTTCTACAACTCTGTGGCCATGTTGACATGCATGTGACCCTTTTGAAGTTCTCTGCCACGCTGATGGGCGTCTTAATGCAATATATAGCAGGAACAGTAGCTTTTTCTGGATTAATTTGTCCCTCAACGAGCTCCACTTCTTTATACAGTCTTCAAACCAACGATATGGTACATGCAATTTCTCTCCAAGAATTGCAGGTCATTTAAGCGTCTTCGTAGTTTTTAGACTCTGTGTTGTAAAGTTGATTATCTGGTTTATATGAAGACAATTTAGGCAAGTTTTACTGTATTCACACACCACTGCTGCAATTGAATGTGGCATATTTCTGTTGGTTTTACTGTAACATTTGTGATGCTCAATCCTCAGTTTGGATGATTCACAACTCAATTTTTCATGTTCTGTTCCATAGACTCAGCCCATGCTGAAAGATTTATATTTTGCTAAAAAGGGGTCTTCAGTCATTCTCCCAGCAGATAGAAGAGATTTGAAGATAATTTCAGAAAAATTTTCATAAGAAATCCCAAAAGTGGCTGAGAGCTGAGGGTCACTCTGCTGCCACGTTTATATCCTCAAATTGTGTTTCTTTGGGGTTTATTTAAACGCAGGGTGAGCTCAAGTGCAACCGCATTACTTGAGATTGGCTGCCTTCACATGAAGCTGTCATTCATCACATGGGGTCTGAAGCAGCCCTCCAAGGCACCAGTGGTATTCATCGTGGTAACCAATCTCGACAGGACTGATAGGCTGCGGATTGTTTCCATATGGGCCCATTTCAAACCCAGCCACACTGCTCGGTTATAAAAACCAGTCTCTGTTTCATAGTTTTCCAACAATAATCAAGAAATGTGAGAGTTAACAACTTTGGCATAAGCAGTCATCAACAAAAACTGTCCACATTTAATCCCTGATGGATAAATTGCCCTCAGCCATATACAACGTTTGGTTGAAACTGAGCAAAGTACCTGGAATAAGTAGGTCAACAAATACACTGACATGTCCTGGACCCCAATGACTGAATCTTGGCTAATTTGATCTGCCTAAGCAATTCAGACTTCCACCTATATACAGTAGTGTTCAGAATAATAGTAGTGCTATGTGACTAAAAAGATTAATCCAGGTTTTGAGTATATTTCTTATTGTTACATGGGAAACAAGGTACCAGTATATTCAGTAGATTCTCACAAATCCAACAAGACCAAGCATTCATGATATGCACACTCTTAAGGCTATGAAATTGGGCTGTTAGTAAAAAAAAAAAAGTAGAAAAGGGGGTGTTCACAATAATAGTAGTGTGGCATTCACTCAGTGAGTTCGTCAATTTTGTGGAACAAACAGGTGTGAATCAGGTGTCCCCTATTTAAGGATGAAGCCAGCACCTGTTGAACATGCTTTTCTCTTTGAAAGCCTCAGGAAAATGGGACGTTCAAGACATTGTTCAGAAGAGCAGCGTAGTTTGATTAAAAAGTTGATTCGAGGGGGGAAAACTTATACGCAGGTGCAAAAAATTATAGGCTGTTCATCTCCAATGATCTCCAATGCTTTAACATGGACAAAAAAAAAAAAAAAAAACAGACGCGTGGAAGAAAATGGAAAACAACCATCAAAATGGATAGAAGAATAACCAGAATGGCAAAGGCTCACCCATTGATCAGCTCCAGGATGATCAAAGACAGTCTGGAGTTATCTGTAAGTGCTGTGACAGAAGACACCTGTGTGAAGCTAATTTATTTGCAAGAATCCCCCGCAAAATCCCTCTGTTAAATAAAAGACATGTGCAGAAGAGGATACAATTTGCCAAAGAACACATCAACTGCCCTAAAGAGAAATGGAGGAATATTTTGTGGACTGATGAGAGTAAAATTGTTCTTTTTGGGTCCAAGGGCCGCAGACAGTTTGTGAGACAACCCCCAAACTCTGAATTCAAGCCACAGTTCACAGTGAAGACAGTGAAGCATGGCAGTGCAAGCATCATGATATGGGTATGTTTCTCCTACTATGGTGTTTGGCCTATATATCGCATACCAGGTATCATGGATCAGTTTGGATATGTCAAAATACTTGAAGAGGTCATGTTGCCTTATGCTGAAGAGGACATGCCCTTGAAATGGGCATTTCAACAAGACAATGACCCCAAGCACACTAGTAAAGGAGCAAAATCTTGGTTCCAAACCAACAAAATTAATGCCTCGCAGATGTCAAGAAATCATGAAAAACTGTGGTTATACAACTAAATACTAGTTTAGTGATTCACAGGATTGCTAAAAAAGCAGTTTGAACATAGTAGTTTTGAGTTTGTGGCGTCAACAGCAGATGCTACTATTATTGTGAACACCCCCTTTTCTACTTATTTTTTTTACTAATAGCCCAATTTCATAGCCTTAAGAGTGTGCATATCATGAATGCTTGGTCTTGTTGGATTTGTGAGAATCTACTGGTACCTTGTTTCCCATGTAACAATAAGAAATATACTCAAAACCTGGATTAATCTTTTTAGTCACATAGCACTACTATTATTCTGAACACTACTGTATGTTCACAGTTGGTGAAATTCAAAATTTTGACCATTTACCTTCATCACCCTGACCCCAATAACTGACTTTTGGCAAATTTGACTTTGTGTTGGCAGTTCGAGAGCCAGCCTCCATACGTTATGTTTGCCTAAATTAGCCTAAATCAAAATGTTGTCCTTTGACACGACTTTTGCTGAAATACATCCTTTAAGCGCAAATCTGGAGTCAACCTTCATCCATACACCAAATTTGGTGGAAATCAAACAGCGAGGAGGGGAACAAACAAACAAATATTGCAGTGCATCTGATTCTTTTTAACTCTTTGATCTTAAATCCTCCTCTATCTACAGAATACAGAAAATGCAGTCATGCAGCCACTTTCACATCACTGCAGTCTTTGAAATCATACGAACCATTTTACTTGGTTTTCAAGAATAAAAGACTCTTTCTCTGCATATCAATAACTGTCCCTCATACAGCCCTCCCGTACTTTCTCAAATGCTCACATGACATCCAGCTCCCTTGGCTCTCAAACCAGTCTCTGGTCAACTTTGACCTCCTACTTGAGGTGATTGTGCTGGGGGACATGGAGGTCTATGCTCGACCCCTACAGGGAGCCCTGACACTGAAGTTCACACTCCTGATGCAAAGCTCCTGCAGCCGTTCTGGCACAGTTCCAGAAGTTGATAGTCAATGGTGGGGTGGGAAAGTTCTCGAGCAGTTCAAATCAGTGTAAAACTACTGCTTGAAGTGATTGTGCTGTGGAACACAGAGGTCTACATGCACAAACATTCCAACATTCAAAGTCCCAACTGTCACTTCTACCCTTCTATGTAGTTATTCTCCTCTCCTGCTCTCTCTGGATACGTTCTTCTCTTCCTCTTCTTTGGCCAACAGTAGCCCAGTTTCTGCCGGCACCCTGTTGGGCCATACAGTGGTGGTCATTAATTTTGACCTTGACTGAGCCGATATGAAGATTCAATTTGCACTCTGCATGGTTGTGTTGACTTTTTTCTTTTTTTTTTACGCCAGATGCTCTTTCTGACACATTGTGCCATGGTATTCAAGTTGATTAGTGTTGGTTTGATCACTTTGATCAAAGTTGCATAGGGTCACAGGTCAGTAGGGTCAGTAGCACTCACTCCAATCATCGCAAAGTGTTTTGAGAATGGTGCTGGCTCACATTCAGAGCCACATAGCAGACATACTGGACCCTCTGCAATATGCATACCAGCCCAACAGGTACACCTCAGATGCCATTATTGCTGCACTGCTCTATTCCCTCTCTCACCTGGAAAGCAAACACTTCTACAACCCCAATTCCAATGAAGTTGGGACGTTGTGTGAAATGTAAATAAAAACAGAATACAATGATTTGCAAATCCTCTTCAACCTATATTCAATTGAATGCACCACAAAGACAAGATATTTAAGGTTCGAACTGATAAACTTTATTGTTTTTGTGCAAATATTTGCTCATTTTGAAATGGATGCCTGCAACACGTTCCAAAAAAGCTGGGACAGTGGTATGTTTACCACTGTGTTACATCACCTTTCCTTCTAACAACACTCAATAAGCGTTTGGGAATTGAGGACACTAATTGTTGAACCTTTGTAGGTGGAATTCTTTCCCATTTTTGCTTGCTGTACGACTTCAATTGTTCAACAATCCGGGATCTCCGTTGTCGTATTTTGCGCTTCATAATGTGCCACACATTTTCAATGGGTGAGAGGTCTGGACTGCAGGCAGGCCAGTCTAATACTTGCACTCTTTTACTATGAAGCCACGCTGTTGTAACACGTGCAGAATGTGGCTTGGCAGTGTCTTGCTGAAATAAGCAGGGACGCTCCTGAAAAAGATGTTGCTTGGATGGCAGCACGTGTTCCTCCAAAATCTGGATGTACCTTTCAGCATTGATGGTGCCATCACAGATGTAAGTTGCCCATGCCTTGGGCATTAATACACCCCCATACCATCACAGATGCTTTTGAACTTTGCGCTGGTAACAATCTGGATGGTGTTTTTCCACTTTTGTCCGGAGGACACGATGTCCATGATTTCCAAAAACAATTTGAAATGTGGACTCACAAAAACAAAAAAGTCTATCAGTTTGTACATTAAATATCTTGTCTTTGTGGTGCATTCAATTGAATATAGGTTGAAGAGGATTTGCAAATCATTGTATTCTGTTTTTATTTACATTTCACACAACGTCCCAATTTCATTAGAATTGGGGTAGTACATCAGGATACTCTTTGCTGACTACAACTCAGGCTTCGATACGATCATCCCCCAGAAACTGCTCACACTTGGCCTGGACGCCATCCTCTGTGACTAACTCCTAGACTTTTTGACTGGCATGCCCCAGTCTGCCAGGGTTGGCAATAGGACTTCAGCCAGCATCATCACCAACACGGGCACCCCTCAGGGATGTGTCTTCAGCCCCATCCTTGACACCCTGTTCACTCATTTCTGTTACCTCCCACAAGGACAACATCATCCTGAAGTTCGTGGATGACACTGCAGTGACTGGTCGCATCACTGGAGGTGACGAAGCGGCCTACAGGAGGGAGGTCGCTGGTTTAGTGTCATGGTGTGAGGACAACAACCTTACCCTCAGCACATGCAAGATGAAGAAGATGATAGTGGACATGAGGAAGGAGAGAAGACCTCATCAACCACTGTTTATCCAGGAGCTTGAAGTGGAGTGAGTGGTCAGCTTTAAATACCTGGGTGTCCAGATCAGTGAGGACGTCATCTGGACACTGAACACCTCACAGCTGGTTAAGAAGGTCCAACAACGGTTGTATTTTCTGTGGAAGCTAAGGAAGTATGGCATGTTGCCCAAGATCCTCAGCAACTTCTACAGCTGCGTTGTTGAGAGCATCTTAACCAACTGCATCACAGCGTGGTGCAGCAGCACTATTGTTGCAGAACATAGTCGCCTGCAGAGAGTAGTTAAGACTGCTGAGAGGATCACCAGGACTCCACTGCCCTCTCAGCAGAACATCTACCACTGCAGAGTCCACAGAAGAGCTGCCTCCATGCTCAAAGACCCCACCCACCTACAACACGGCCTGTTCACACTCCTACCCTCAGGCTGGAGGTACAGAAGTGTGAAATACAGAACGCCAAGACTGAAAAAACTCTTTCTTCCCCTCTGCCATCAGATTCCTGAACAGCTGATAGGAGTCACAACCGTGGACTACCTGATCACTGCACACTTTGTACACACTTGCATTTCGCACAACTGTTACACATTCCATTGTAGGTATCAGACACTTTTATATAGGTATCAGATATTTTTGCCATTGTATTTTTTACTTAATGTATTTTTTCCATTCTGTTTCTTTCTATTTATATACAGTTGTATGTAAAAGTCTGGGCCCCCCTGATGATGTCCGTGATTTTCCTTTATAAATCACTGGTTGTTTGATCAGCAATTTCAGTTAAATATATCATATAGCAGATGAACACACTGATATTTGAGAAGTGAAATGAAGTTTATAGGATTTACAGAAAGTGTGGAATAATTCTTTAAACAAAATTAGGGAAGTGCATAAATTTGGGCACCCCAACAGAAAAAACATCAATATTTATTAGATCTTCCTTTTGCAGAAATAAAAGCCTCTAAATTCTTCCTATAGTTTCCAATGAGAGTCTGGATTCTGGTTGAAGGTATTCTGGGTCATTCTTCTTTACAAAACATCTCATGTTTGTTGGTTTCCGAGCATGGACAGCCCGCTTAAAATCACACCACAGATTTTCAATAATATTCAAGTCTGGGGACTGAGATGGCCATTCCAGAATGTTGTACTTGTTCCTCTACATGAATGCCTTATAGTACAGCAGATAACTGTAAGAATCGTTCATATCCGGTTACCAGTTCATGGCAGTATTCGTCCTGAAGATGAGCAGACACTGTATGATATTTTTAATCACAACTTAAGTTTTTTCAAACTTAATTTACAAAAACTCTCGATGGGAGACATCAAAGTTTAAAAACAAAATGACAAAAAAAAACAAACATTACAAGACAGCTTTGCGGTGTTTGCACAGGCACAGTGCGAGCGGTTGGACACTTGTAGCCCCTCAGCAGCAGGATAACCTCACGACGGCCAACCAGAATAATATCAAACAGGTTTGATTTTCATTCGACCATACGAACGGCAATCAGGAGGTGGTCGTGAGATGTTAAACGCAGCTTGTTACTCCATGTATACTACACGATGCAGGACGCACGATTAACCTGAAACTCGGTCCAAAAAATTCTCACATGAATGAAAAATCATCTGAAAACGGGCCAAAACTCTCACAGTGTAAAGCCAACATTTATGTGTCAAGACATTACTGAGTGCACGTTTTACAACATCATAAAACGTGTGCATGTTTCCAGAAGCGACCGTGGTGTTAATACTCAAATTTAGTTTATTAGTAGTTGCAAATATACCAGAAACAATACTGGAATTTATTGTTATCTGTAACTTCCAATACATTTTTGGGTGGTTTATCGGTTTATCTTTATCAAAGATAACTTTTCAGTTATGTGATTATCTGTTATCAAAGTTAATTTTTTGGTTATCTGTGCCCACCACTGCCGGTTACAAGCACCAAAATTTGACTGTGTATACCTTTTGGTACATATTGTAGAAAAATAACTTTACCCATTTGCATTTTCAATAGGGGGCTAAGTAGGGGTCAATTGAAGAATTGCACAGGGTCAAAATTAAAAATGTTCCAATCATATTGAAAGTGATACCACATCTGATGACAATGATTCCAAAAAGGTATAGTTTGGACTATCTATAACTGAATCTTCTGGAGTTATGGGGTGAAAACAGCAAGAATGGTGATAAAGGTCAGTTTCAGTTTGTACAGGGGTCAAAAGTTAAAGTTGCTCCAGTTTTGGTAAAACCTGGTGCAAATTATTGGTTGAACTAATAGGATTAACAAATGGAAAAGTTCTTACTGTGTTGAATGTTTGGTCTCCAAAGTAAAGGTCAAACAACGTCGACATCCATTGGATTCTATGACATGTGACATATGTTACCCCGTAACATGCTAACTAAGCATGACACATGGTGCAAACTTTTCCTTTTTAAAATCCTACTAACTCAACCAATAATTTGCATCATGTTTTACCATAATTGGAGAAACTTTAACTTTTGACCGCTGTACAAACTGAAAGTGACCTTTATCACCATTCTTGCTGTTTTTACCCCATAACTCCAGAACATTAGTCACAGATAGTCCAAACTATACCTTTTTGGAATCTTTGTCATCGGATACATAATGTGGTATAGTTTTCAATATGATTGGAACATTTTTTTTTACCCATATGCAGTTCTTCAATTGACCCCTACTTGGTTCCCTATTGAAAATTCAAATGGCTAACGTTATTTTTCTAAAATATCTACCAAAAGGTATACACAGTCAAACGTTGGTGCTTGTAACCGGATTTGAAGGATTCCTCTGCAAATATTCTGTTATCTATTGCACTACGTAAGGTGGTCAAGGGACAGTGAGCTTACCAAACCAATTTTGTCTTCCAGTAATTAGTGCTAAATGTACTCGTATTCTAATCAGTAAAATGACTAGGGTGCCAAAATTTATGCACCTGCCTAATTTTGTTCAAATAATTATTGCACACTTTCTCTAAATACTAGAAACTTCATTTCACTTCTCAAATATCAGTGTGTTCGTCTGCTATATGATATATTTAACTGAAATTTCTGATCCAGACAACCAATGATTTATAAAGGCAAATCATGAAAATTATCAGGGGTGCCCAAACTTTTGCATACAACTGTATAACTCGGCAACAGTGTGGACAGCAAAGTGAGAATTTCATTGCTCAGAGAAACTTCTTTCTTCTTAATGAATACGACAATAAACACTTTGGACTCTTGAATCTTCTATTAATGTTTTAACTAATTATCTCCTTAATCTTATCTAATCTATTTATTTTTTATCTTTTATTTATAATATATCTTTCAAGTATTTATTCACAAAACCTCCTGTGAAGTTTGTTTTTAGATCAGAATCACGACACAGGAGCTGATTTTGAAACAGTATTGTACACCAGTTTCCCCCTTCACATATACAAACCAGCACCAGTCAAATGTTCCAAGCACATTTTGGTGTGTGTGTCTTTTGAGACTAAATTACAGCCATAAACATGCGGGTTCTGTGGCTATAACAGAATAACGAATGATTTACAAATGTGTGGATATCTGTTGTTATTACCTCCACCAATGAAGTTGGAGGAGGTTCTGTTTTCACCCCTGTTTGTTTGTTTGGTTGTCTGTTTGTGAACAACCTGGAGTCCACAATTTTTCATATATTGTTAAGAAACCTTTTATTGAAGATTCACATCCTGATAGACAATAAGTGTTTCAATCGTCAAGGTCATAGGGCAAAGGGCAAAGTCAGGAAAAAAATCACATTTTTATATACTCAACACTTTTGGTTTTGCTCCCATTTTGTATGAGATGAACTCAAAGATCTAAAACTTTTTCCACATACACAATATCACCATTTCCCTCAAATATTGTTCACAAACCAGTCTAAATCTGTGATAGTGAGCACTTCTCCTTTGCTGAGATAATTCATCCCACCTCACAGGTGTGCCATATCAAGATGCTGATTAGACACCATGATTGGTGCACAGGTGTGTCTTAGACTGCCCACAATAAAAGGCCACTCTGAAAGGTACAGTTTTGTTTTACTGGGGGGGGGGGGGGATCCCAGTCAGTATCTGGTGTGACCACCATTTGCCTCATGCAGTGCAACACATCTCCTTCGCATAGAGTTGATCAGGTTGTCAATTGTAGCCTGTGGAATGTTGGTCCACTCCTCTTCAATGGCTGTGCGAAGTTGTGACGACGAACTGGAGTCAGGTCGAGACCCCGATGAGGACACCGAGCATGTAAATGAGCTTCCCTGAGACGGTTTCTGACAGTTTGTGCAGAAATTCTTTGGTTATGCAAACCGATTGTTTCAGCAGCTGTCCGAGTGGCTGGTCTCAGACGATCTTGGAAGTGAACATGCTGGATGTGGAGGTCCTGGGCTGGTGTGGTTACATGTGGTCTGCGGTTGTGAGGCTGGTTGGATGTACTGCCAAATTCTCTGAAATGCCTTTGGAGATGGCTTATGGTAGAGAAATGAACATTCAATACACGAGCAACAGCTCTGGTTGACATTCCTGCTGTCAGCATGCCAACTGCACACTCCCTCAAATCTTGCGACATCTGTGGCATTGTGCTGTGTGATAAGACTGCACCTTTCAGAGTGGCCTTTTATTGTGGGCAGTCTAAGGCACACCTGTGCACTAATCATGGTGTCTAATCAGCATCTTGATATGGCACACCTGTGAGGTGGGATGGATTATCTCAGCAAAGGAGAAGTGCTCACTATCACAGATTTAGACTGGTTTGTGAACAATATTTGAGGGAAATGGCGATATTGTGTATGTGGAAAAAGTTTTAGATCTTTGAGTTCATCTCATACAAAATGGGAGCAAAACCAAGTGTTGCGTTTATATTTTTGTTGAGTGTATATATATATATATATATATATATATATATATTTATTTTTTTATTTTTCCCCTGTCTGCATATACAGTAATGCTAAATGCCACACTGGCAGAACCATTTATCATTTATCTACCATTTATTTATCTCGATCAGCCTACAACATGCTACTCAAAGCCGACTGACAACTTCTATCAGGAGGGACCGACCACCAAAACAACACGAAGACGGACAAAAACGAAAGACAAGTGGTGAAAGCAATAACTGTGAAGTGAAACTTCGAGGAGACGGGTCCCCAACAGTGGTGGGCACAGATAACCAAAAAATTTACTTCGATAACAGATAATCAGATAACTGAAAAGTTATCTTTGATAAAGATAAACTGATAAATTCATTATTATTATTCATTCATTATTTGTTTTACATAACGGCAAAAATAAATCCTTGTCATTTGATATTTTATTAATTTATTACTATGTAATAAGTAACGTGTGATGCTTGCTACCTGACCTGAGTACCACGTGAACTGCGAAACAGTGAGCCGGTCGTGATCTAATATATAAGGCTGTGTGTGTGTGCGTGTGTTTGTGTACCTACGCTTTCAACCTAAGTGCCCCAGTGACCTCCCCTTTGGTGCTCCCATTCATCATAGCAAGTTTGGTGTCGATTGCTTAATTACTGTGGCTGTGCATAGCAAACACACAAACACAGACACACACAGTCAGCTTTACATATTAGAAGACTGAGGCACTTTTGACTGAGATAAAATGCAAAATGTTCACCAAATGGGCTTTTTAATGTTGTATTCAAATGTCCACAAAATCCACAATCCGAATCATATCTGGATCAAACTTTGTCAGGCAATAAGTGCCAATCTGCACCTCACTTTCAAATACGAGAGTGATGTGGGCATGTTTGATTAAAATATAATGTAAAATTTACATTAAATTGGGTTTTCAATGTTAAATTTAAATGGCCACAAAATCGGTAATCCGGATCAGAGCTGAATCAAATGTCAGTGTCAATGTCAGTCGATAAAGGATACCATCCTACGTAACACTCTTAAATATGAAAGCAATTCCATCTTTTTTGGCAGAGTTATGAATTTTTGAAAATTGGTTCAATGCAAAGGATAGAGATCTTTCCAATTTTTCCAGACTTTGACTGTGAAAATTAAATCAGTTCTTGCCTATCAGGATATAAATCATCTTTAAAAATGTCATAATGCTATATGAATATGTAACAAATGACTAAATGGACTAAATGGTGATTATACATTTTAATATTAATGCAAAGAACCCAACTTATAGATACATATATCTTCAATTGCTTATCCAGGATCAGGTCACAGGGGCAACATCTCTAGCAGGGGACCCCAAACTCCCCTTTCCCGAGCCACATTAAGCACCTCTGACTGGGGGATACCGAGGGATTCCCAGGCCATTGTGGATATAATCTATCCACGTAGTTGTGGGTCTTCCCCAGGATCTCCTTCCAGCTGGATGTGCCTGGAACACCTCCGTAAGGAGATGTCTCCTTTTAACACTAAGGAGCAGCTGCTCTAATCGAGCCCATCATGGATGATCAAGCTCCTCACCATATCTCTAAGGGAGACACCAGCTACCGTCCTGAAGACACCTATTTCGGCTGCTGGTACCCGTGATCTAGTTCTTTCAATCATGACCCAACCCTCATGACCATAGGTGAGAAGAGGAATAAAGACTGACCAGTAGATTGAGAGCTTTGCCTTTTGGCACAGCTCCCTTTTCGTCAGTACAATAGAGAGAATCCAGAGGTACCTGAACTCCTTAATTTTGGGCATGATATCATTCCCTACCCGGAGTAGGCAATCCATCAGTTTCCTGTGAGGACCATGGCCTCAGATTTAGAGGTGCTGATCCTCATCCCAGCTGCTTCACACGTGGCTGCAAACCGACCCAGTGAGGGCTGGAGGTCACAGTCTGATGATGCTAACGGGACCACATTATCTGCAAAAAGCAGTGAGGAGACCCTCCTCCCCCCAACTACACCTCAATATCCTGTCAATGAATATCACAAACAAGGTGACAAGGCGCAGCCCTGGCAGAGGCCAACCCCTACACAAACGAGTCCAAGACCCCAAACACAGCTCTCACTTTGTGTGTACAGAGATTGGATGGCCCTGAGAAAGGGACCCCCTCACTCCATACTCCCGCAGCACCTTCCACAGAATCTCCTGGGTTACCCGGCCAAACGCCTTCTCCAAGTCCACAAAACACATGTAGACTGGATGGACATACTCCCAGGCCCCCTCCAGGATCCTTGTGAGAGCGAAGACCTGGTCTGTTGTTCCACAGCCAGGATGGAACCCACATTGTGTCTCTTCAGTCTGAGATTTGTCAATCAGCTGAACCCTCCTTTCCAGCACCCGTTGAGTAGTATGATGCCCCTGTAACTGGTGCAATTATTGGTAATTGTAATTGGGTTCAGCTTTGCCCCTGTGGAGTTGTTTGACTACTTCAGTGACTTCCACCAGGTAAATTGCTGATGAGTCCCCCCATCATCTTCCAGCTCTGCCTCTACTGCAGAGGGTGCTCCAGTCTGATGCAGGACTTCCTCATAGCATTCCTTCCAGTGCCAGATTACCTCCTGGGTTGAGGTCAACAGAGTCCCATCCTTACTGCAGACAGCTCAGATGGTTCCCTGTTTTCATCTCATGAGGTGTCTCACAGTCTGCCAGAAGCACCCTGGTGCTGACGGAAAATCCTTATCCATGGTCACTCCGAACTCTCCAGTCAGGGACTCCAAGAAGGCCAAATTCTCCAAACTGATGTTCGGAGTCTGAGCCCCCCCGGTGTCCCGAAGGCACAGGAAGGAGACTCTCTCATCTCCTGGGCTAAACCCCAACGTAGCAGTGTTCAGCTGTGGACTAGTGAGCATCTCCACACCCGCCTGGCACCTCACACCCTGGGCAACTCCAGAGAAGAATAAGGTCCAACCCCTATAAAGGAAAGTGGTTCCGCAGCCAAGGCTGTGCATGGAGGCAGGACCCACCAGATCTAACTGGTAGTGTGCCATCTCCTGCACAAGCTCCGGCTCCTTCCCCCACAGCGAGGTAATGTTCCACACCCCCCAGAGCTAGCCTCTGCTGCCTGGGTCTGGTCCGTCAAGGCCCTCGACTTTCACTGCCACCTGTGGGACAGTGCACCCGACCCCAGCAGCCCCTCTTGCAAGTGGTGAGCCCACAAGGTGGAGATGGAAAGTCCACTTTGCCTTCACTGTGCCTGGCCAGGCTCCGTGGCAAGAATGGCCACCAGGCACATGCTGATGGGCCCTCCATCCAGGCCTGGCTTCAGACGGGGGCCCTGGGCTTCCTCAAACCAACTTACAGTAAATCACATTTTTGTGTCTTTCTTGTTACAAATACGTAAATGCTGATGCAGTTGATAAATTCTACATGAATGATTAAACATATATGAGACACAGAAATAAAACATTAGAATGCACTATTTTATAGAAAACTCCCCTCATCTTTGACTGCCACGTGAAATTTGCTTCCAAGTTCCACCGCGTATGATACGTCCAGCTACTTTAAAATCAAATCATTCTGTATGGGTTTTACCCCATTGTGCCATTTGCAAGGCAACAATAATGCAGTCAGTAAGTCAGGGAGTAACTGCACATTTCCTTCAGTAATGCCTTAAAAGCTACAGCATAGTCAGCTTTGAAATTTTGGATTTGGGGAAATACAGTTGAGGACTGCCACCAGTTCTTTAGGGTCACCACAGCAGGATCCAGGGCAGATTTGCGTCATGATTTGGCACAGGTTTTACAGCAGATGCCGTTCTTGACACAAGTCCAGTTCACAGCCCCTGGTCTTCCGAGCCAAGTACTAATCAGGACCTACTCTGCTTTGCCTCTCAGATCTAATGGGATCAGGTGCACACAAAGTAGAACAGCTGCTCACAGATTAGGACGCATGAACCACCTACTTTTGGTAAAGTTGCATGTTTTGACATAATTTGTAGTTATTCTTTTATTTTATGAATGTCAGCACAGTGGCTGGATATGTTCAGGCTGGTGCATGTAAAGCTGGCCTTTAATTTGCATGCAGTTGTACGTATATCAGCACAGGTCTTTGTCAGCAACCGTGCTAATTGTAGGGTCCTTTTGGACACTATGGTCACTATTGTTTCCACAAAATAATCTACAGCTGTGTCTCCAACTCAGCAAGCAAGAATTTCTTTTTCAGTAAAGATATCACGGAACATCTCAGCATAAAGCAAAGCCAGCGAGTGTAAATTACTGATCTTCCAATTTGACTTAAAATCCTGGTTAACATGCCGATGGAACACTATGACCACTTAAGGCCAAATTAGTCTTTTTCTTTTATCAAAAACAGCAATGCGCCCAAACACCCATGTTGGATAAAATTCTGTGAAAGCCTGCGTACTTAATGTCAAAACCATTAATGGCTATAAATGATCTGAGGTGAGAGAGACCTTTGCAGATTAACTCATGTAAATCTGACTTTCAGATATAATTGATGTCTGTCTGCACATAAAAAAAGCATCAACAAATAGCCCAGATTAATTAATAACAGAGAACAAGAGCCAGTGGACCTGAATCACATGATTTCATTAACTACAGTAGGTGAAGCATTTAGACACCTTTAGCCTCGCTTGATGTACGACTTCAGGCTGAAGTCGTACATCAAGCAAGAATGGGAAAGAATTCCATCTACAAAGCTTCAACAATTAGTGTCCTCAGTTCCCAAATGCTTATTGAGTGTTGTTAGAAGGAAAGGTGATGTAGCACAGTGGTAAACATACCACTGTCCCAGCTTTTTTGAAACATGTTGCAGGCATCCATTTCAAAATGAGCAAATATTTGCACAAAAACAATAAAGTTTGTCAGTTTGAACATTAAATATCTTGTCTTTGTGGTGCATTCAATTGAATATAGGTTGAAGAGGATTTGCAAAACATTGTATTGTTTTTATTTACATTTCACACAACGTCCCAACTTTATTGGAATTGGGGTTGTAATAACCAACCTCTTTCAGACACGAGAGCTCCAGCCAAAATGCAATAGGCCTGTCACAGAGAAATGGAACACCATCTGATGTTACAGTTTTTCTTAACTGCAAGAGCTTTCATCCAATTCTTTTCAAATTTTCTGGAAACATTCATGGCCCCCTGAGGATGAAGTCTATTAATTTTGGAGACCCTAAGACCTTCCCTCTAGCGCCACCATTAGGTCAAACGTTTGAATTAGGATTAGTGTATCTTTAAAAGCTTTAATCTAAATAAATGAAATGTAATAGGTTTTTTTGTTTGTTATTAATGACAACAAAAAAGAGGTCACACAGTTACAGTGAATGCTGAAATGCAAAGCTAGCTCTGAAAATAACTGCAGTGGCAGAGTGACAACAAAAAAAGAGGTTATAGTTATAGTTAAATGCAATGTTAGTTCTGAAAACACAAGGCACCACAGCGGGAAAGCACAATGCACTTAAGCTCTGCCTTGAAACATTTGCACTTTCCACTGCATCCCTTCTTGTATCCACAGCAGAGGAGTTCCCCGCAGGCCCTGGTAGCATCTGGTGATACAAGAAGTTCAGCTATGGTCTTGTATCCTGCTCCATCTCTGCCACGTGTTGAACTAACTGGACATTTCAGTATCTCATCTCTATCTTCCTGACAGAACACATTTATGGAATTGAATAGTTTGGCCATTGTCTCACAATTCACTAGCCTACTTAAAGAACAGTATGTACTAGCTTTAGCACCACCAATCCAGCATCAGTTGAAACTGCCAGGAAGGTACACATTAAATTTTGCAGAGTAAAATATACTCTGCCAGTATAACATTTGGTTCCAGTCAAAAGAGTTAAATATACACTAGCTTGCTTCTAACAGCCAGCTAACAGCTCTCATTGCCTGGAAGGATGAGACTGATATACCAAGCTGACCTGAAATGAACCATTGTACATTAAATTGACTTTAATGACGAGTCTGACCCCTTTGAAAAGTGACCAAATTACATGTATTTGTATTGAGTTCGGCAATGTTTTCATCGGCCAAAAATGGCCACCAGAAGGCACTCTGTGTCAAGTCCGTGGCAACCCATACCGATGTTTTGACCAATGAAATAACATGTTCAAATCAGTTTTAAATATGGTGCGTACGTACTCACAGCCCCTTCATAAATGCTTGCTACCCAGCTAGATTGCTGATGTTAGCTAGCTAGCTTGCTTAATAATGAGGAATAATAAACAGTGCTCATATAAATGCATTTAATTAAAAACGTTCACATGTTCATTATTGAGTATTGAGAAAAACTGCTCATACTTTTCTTGCAGCAATCAAATCTGTGCCAACAAGTCTTGCTGCAGAAAATAGTGGATGACAAAAGCTGCTGCAGGTCAGACTATTTTTAGAGCTCCCTCTACTGGATAATTCTTGTAAATAGCAATTACTGAAACACTGACATAATAATGAAACATTGAGAACACAGAGTACTGTGTTGTACTCTCAGGCACACTTTGAAAACATGTATAATATCACCAATATTATGTTTTAATGGGTTTACAATTATTTAATTACCTGAATGCCCGCCATATGTTGTTACATAGGTGCTAGCATGTAGTAAATAGTACTACTGCATTCATCATCCTTGAATATGTAGGATTAGTCACTGAAATCAAGAGCTTTGATGGTCTAGAGCCTGAGCAACTGATAAAACAACCTGTGGCAGCCATCTTGGAAAATGGCTCTGCGATGCCCCTATAGTCAACACTCTGCTCAGGGTGCCGCTCTCATTGGACCAACATCTCTGCTATTTTGGAATTGTGGGATAGCTTGCGCCCACAGACTGAACTCGCCAGACTAGTTTCGCCACACTCTGACGAGCAGTTCAGCTTCTTGTTCTGACTTTAACACGAAGTTAACACCCAAATCTTCCATCACCAACTGCAAATGGTAATCAAGCCATTCCAACTGTATCTTTCTGATCTCTTCTGCATCATACTCCACTGTGTCAGTATTTACGATGTGCTTGAGCAATAACAGATGAAGTTGCTCATAAACTCTTAAATATTTATTACAGCCACTCTTAAAACTTAAGTTATCTTTATAATTTTATTACTGGTAAATTTTAGAATTGATTTAGATGAGATATACTCATTATCTCACAGGAATATATTACAATTATCTGGGAACTACTTTTTGAGCAGGAATTCATCAAGCACATCGGCTGTGGGCACGTACTAACACAGAATACCCAGAAACTGGAAAGTTGTTTGACCATAAGGAGAGCATCCACTTTTAGCTTGTCATAAGCTAAGCTAGTGGCGCTCGTGAGTGTGTGTATAGCCAAAAATGATCTGTTTGGTATGCTTTGTGTGCCAAAATTCATGCTTTTATAATCAAAGTCACAATTCACATCAAATATTGCGCATATCTGCTCCACTATATATAACTTGCAGTTATTTTTAAAAGGTGGAAATGCTTCATTTCAATTTAACTGGCACATTATTATTAATTTATAATGTAAGCACTCTGTGTCTGTGTGTGTGTGTGTAGAAGCTAATGGGCACAAAACTCAAGTCAACTGCTTCTTGTCGTTATTTAACAGATGATCGTATGTGACGTAAACATGCAATGTAATTAAGCATTTGAAAGCTTACCGCATTATTTATTTAGAATGTAAACACTGTCAGTGAACAGACACTTATGGGCTAATTAATGTTAGTATACGAGACAAGAAACCAGAGCTGCTTAAGTCACTGAACACAACTACAGATGAGGTACACGTGCAATGTAGTTAAACATTTGAAAAGTTGGTACATTATTTATTTATACTGTAAATACTGCATTAGCGTGCAGAAGTTAATGGGCTAACTAGCGTTACTGTATGAGGCACAAAGAAGTCAGGGTGAACTGCTTCTTTTGGCCACTAAACAAATGAAAACATCAGTTTGAAAACTTGTGTAAAAACATTTGCAAATGCTAATTGCCTCACCATAGCTTCGCCTCGCTGCCCTGCCTTTGCAAGTGTGGTTCCAACTATTGTGAAGGTTATATTCCCTCGTTATTTCAGTGTCAGCTTTTAGTATGACAGCATGATGTTACCTGTGCTCGAAAACAACCCTCTCATTCATTCATTTTCCATGCCCACTTCCTTCTATTAAGAGTCATGGGGCACTGGAGCCTATCCCAGCAATCACAGAGAGGCAGCATACACCATGGACAGGATGCCAATCCATCACAGGACCACACAGACACACATTCACAACCATAGGCACACCTTGGATCATTTTAAAGTTACCAATTCACCTAACCTGCATGTTTTTGGAAGTGGGAGGATGCCAGAGCACCTAGAGGGAACCCATAAGAACACAGGGAGAACATGCAAATTCCCACACAGTAAGGCCCAGGCACGAAGTAATCCCACAACCTTCTTGCTGGGAGGCAATAATGATACCCAATAAGCCACTGCCCCCCCGCCGCCTTCCGCTCTGGTCTGTGACTCATAGTACCTTAAACTGGCTGAGTTTTGGCCCTTTTTCAGCCAACTTTTCACTCGTGCGAGAATTTTTTGGGATCGCACTGAGTTTCAGCTTAATCGCGCGTCCTGCATTGTGTAGTATACATGGGGTAACAAGCTGGGTTTAACATCTCACGACCACCTCCCGATCGACAATCGTATGGTCGGATGAAAATCAAACATGTCTGATATTCTGGTCAGCCGTCGTGAGGGTTCCGTGCTGCTGAAGCAGTGCTACAAGCGTCTCTTGCGCTGTGCCTGTGCAAACACTGGAGAGAGCATAAACAGTGATCATCACTTTTGGAGAGCAGCTTGTTTCTTTTTTCCCCATTATTCTTCAACTCATTTAAAGTCTTGTATTTTCTGTTTATTTTTTTTGTTAAAACTTTGATGTCTCCCATCGAGTTTTTGTAAAAATAAGAAATGTAAATAAAGTTTGAAAGAAAAAGAAAAAAAAAAAGCTTCTGTTTAAATTTTGCTTCTGGAAACACAAGTCCGACGTGTGGTTTTTGAACGTACAATGTGAGCAGTCAGATCGCATCAGAGCATCGGGCCGTACATTGTGAGAACATAAATCGTGAGCTCTGAACTTTTACACCCTGTGGTTTTGTTGCACAGTTTGAGCTGGAGCCAAGTACAATGATTGAAAATATCGTACAGTGTCTGCCCAGCTTTATTCAGCATATAGGAGCAGCTTGTCACACATGTACATGGTGCGATCTTGTGGCCATGGATGATAATGCCGTTTTTTTGTTTTTTGTTTTAAGTAACAGGACTTCTCGCAGGAACTCAGTGGCAAGTTCACACTGAAACAGGAAGTGCCAAATTTTGAGTGCACAGTGAAACAGGAAATGTCAAATGTTGAACACTTCCTGGCCTGGGTGGAGCTAGAGTGGAGGGCAGGGTTGCGCTGGACTCCCCTGAAATCTGTTTGGACACAGATGATTGACATGTCACGGCACCTCAGGTCTGGTTGAAAAGAGCTGCATTTTGAAATCAGTGAGTTATACTGACTGCTAGGTTCCTCCTGTCCAGTAGTTGGTGCTGTGTACCATCAAAAGTTCTAATCAGAAAAAGTTCCAAGTAGTAAAAGAAAAATATTTGTCTCAGATTTGAACTGAACATGTCCTTTGAACCATGGACTAATAATGACACCAAAGTTTTTTTATTGGTAAGTAAACAACCATATTTTATGCCAGAAATGAGGTTCAGGTTGTTAAAGCTGCATTTCTCCTTTAATTCGGGTTGCCTTACATATGCGTGTCTCCAGTTTTAAACGAGCAGGCAGCTGTTGATTAAATAACCTCTAACTTTGCTGTCTGAAGGGACTTGAATAACCTCTCAATTTTGCTCTCTGAGTGACACCAGGATGATGCATTTCACTTAAAAATGCACATGCTATGGAGTGTTTCTGAACTGTACACTGGTATTTCACACATTTTAATTTGTTTATGCCATTTCAAATACAAATAAATAAATAAATCTAAAGTTATCTTCCTTAAACTCAAAGTGAAAGCAAATGTCTACAACTTGATATAAATTAATTAAAAATATAAAATTCCGCTTTCCGATGAAGTAGTGTAGAGGAGGATTTTCTTTAAAAAAATACCTGAATGTTTAGCTACAATTTGTCAGAAAGTAAATCTGTGATGCAAGCCTAGATTTGATGTTTTGGTGAAAGCAACTTTTGTATTTCATGTATTTTGTATTCCATTACTCATCCATTCCCCAGGCCGAAGTCACCGAGGTGGTTAGAAAGCTCCTCGGTGGCAAGGCTCCTGGGGTGGATGAAATCTGTCCTGAGTACCTTAAGTCTCTGGATGTTGTGGGACTGTCTTGGCTGACACGCCTCTGCAACATCACGTGGCGATCGGGGACAGTGCCTCTGGATTGGCAGACCGGGGTGGTGGTCCCTCTGTTTAAGAAGGGGGACTGGAGGGCGTGTTCCAACTATAGGGGGATCACACTCCTCAGCCTCCCCGGTAAGGTCTATTCCAGAGTACTGGAGAGGAGAATTCGACCAATGGTCGAACCTCAGATTCAGGAGGAGCAGTGTGGTTTTCGTCCTGGTCGCGGCACACTGGACCAGCTCTACATGCTCCATCAGGTGCTCGAGGATTCATGGGAGTTCACCCAACCAGTCCACATGTGTTCTATGGATCTGGAGAACGCGTTCGACCGTGTCCCTCGGGGCACCCTGTGGGGAGTGCTCCGGGAGTACGGGGTCTGGGGTCCTTTGTTAAGGGCTATTCGGTCCCTGTACGACTGCAGCAGGAGCTTGGTTCGCATTGCCGGTAGTAAATCAAACCTGTTTCCAGTGCACGTTGGCCTCCGCCAGGGCTGCCCTTTGTCACCGGTTCTGTTCATTATTTTTATGGACAGAATTTCTAGGTGCAGCCAGGGTGTAGAGGGAGTTTGGTCTGGGAACCACAGAATCTCGTCTCTGCTGTTTGCAGATGATGTGGTTCTGTCGGCTTCGTCAAATCAGGACCTTCAGCGTGCACTGGGGCGGTTTGCAGCCAAGTGTGAAGTGTCCAGGATGAAAATCAGCGCCTCCAAATCCGAGGCCATGGTTCTCGACCGGGAAAAGGTGCTTTGCCCTCTTCAGGTCAGTGGAGTGTCCTTGCCTCAAGTGGAGGAGTTTAAGTATCTCGGGGTCTTGTTCACGAGTGAGGGACGGATGGAGCTTTAGATCGATAGACGGATCGGTGCAGCATCTGCAGTGATGCGGTCGCTGTATCGGACCGTCGTGGTGAAGAGAGAGCTGAGTTAGGGGGGCAAAGCTCTCGATTTATCGATCGATCTACGTTCCGATCCTCACCTATGGTCATGAGATTTGGCTCATGACCGAAAGAATGAGATCGTGAGTACAAGCGGCCGAGATGAGTTTCCTCCGCAGGGTGGCTGGGCGCTCCCTTAGAGATAGGGTGAGGAGCTCGGTCACTCGGGAGGAGCTCGGAGTCGAACCGCTGCTCCTCCACGTCAAAAGGAGTCAGTTGAGGCGGCTCGGGCATCTTTTCCGGACACCCCCTGGACGCCTCGCTGGAGAGGTGTTCCGGGCACGTCCCATTGGAAGGAGGCCCCGGGGAAGACCCAGGACACGCTGGAGGGACTACATCTCTCGGCTGGCTTGGGAACGCCTTGGGGTTCCCCCGGAGGAGCTGGAGGAGGTGTGTGTGGATCAGGAGGTCTGGGCAGCTTTGCTTGAGCTGCTGCCCCCGCGACCCGACTCCGGATAAAGCGGAAGAAAATGGATGGATGGAACTTTTGTATTTCTTAATAATTAATGAAGTCCAAGACATATTCAGTGACTTAAATATTAATGTTTCCATCCCAAATTCTCTTAAGAAAACTGGCAGTAAAACTGATTATTATTTACAGGTATTATCATGTTTTAAGCCCCTTTCACACCGGGGCTGCTCCCAGTTGCTCCCTGTGGCGTCATGACGACGCAGGAATTTCTGCGTCAGGTGCGCGCAGCAGGGGGCAGAGAGGAGGTGAGAACACAGTCTGCAGGTTCTCTGCACAGAGAAGTCAGAGTGCACAGTTTGGCTGCAGACTGTGCACTCTGACTTCTCTTCTACTTGTTGTGCAGAGCTGCAGGGCTGCGCTCTGAGTTCTGTTATAGTTTATCTCTCCTCCCTTGACCGCAAGATGCGCGTGTGCCGTCCTTAACCAAATGTGGAGATGTCTGGAGTTCTACTTGATGTTGACATGTCCTGTCTCAGGACTTATGTCCTTTTTTGTCCTTTTTTAACTGTGATAAGAGAGTTTGAGGAGAGAAAGAAACTAACTGCCTGCAGACAATTTTTTTCTTTTCTTTCCTCCTTTGACCATGAGATGCGTGCGCACGCGCGAACTGTCAAGCAAATGTGGAGATGTCTGGAGTTCTACTTGATGTTGACATGCCCTGTCTCAGGACTTATGTCCTTTTTGTCCTTTTTTTAACTGTGATGTGAGAGTTTGAGCAGAGAACAAGGAACTAATGCCTGCAGCCAGACTTTTTTTTTTTCTTTTAATTGTTCACATGTGCGCGCATGAACAAACATCCATGAGTGGACTAGAGATGTCCGGACTTTTTACTGGATATTTCTGGCAATCATTCTGCATTTTTTTTTTCTTCAGCATGTGGTTTTTACTGCAAGTACACGGTATAACAACAATCCTGCGTGATACCACGGGAACAACGGAACACAGCAGGAATCATAAACTTGCTTTGAGTCACTCCAGGTAACGCCTCTTTGCCCCGAGTTACACCTCTTTGCCCCGACTTGCGCTGGAACCACTTCCTTTCTGCGTGGGGCACAGGACGCCAAAAAAATAATGACGCACGGCGCAACTGGGAGCAACCGGGAGCACCCCCGGTGTGAAAGGGGTTTTAGAGATTTGCTACCTGAAAACTCTGAATATTAATTTACATCTACATTTTTAAAAAATGCTTAAAGTGGCAGGGGGTTGAGAGGGCTATAATTAAGGGTGTCTGTGGGGTGGAGCCCCTCCCAGAAGCTGAAAGGCAAAAAAAAAAGAAAAAAGAAAAATGCAGAGCCCCCCCCCCCCCACAAACTGTAAAGTTTTAGCCATGCTAATGCTCCCCTGAAGCATTTACTCATAAAAAGTCTGAAGAACCTAAATGACATGGTGAGATGCTGAAGAGCTTTGCTCATTCATGTCCGCAACATATACACATTAGTGCAGAAAATATAGTAAGTCATCTTCTGTGCTTCCATCAGAGCAGTGCTACAAAGAACGTGGTGGAGTGCACAGAAATGTTTAAATGTCAACAGCAACATACCATCATGTTGCATAACTGGTGATGCAACACATAAAGGTTGCACTATGCTGTCTCTCCACCTACAGCCACAGAAACCTATATGTCCTTCGCTGGTATCTTGATGGCTTTCCTTTGTCTCCTTCTTGCACCAATGGTTTCTGAGAATTGTCCACTCCAGACACCTCTACCATACAATCCCAAACTTTGTTTCTTAAAGATTAATGCCAGTGAAGTCCAAGACCCATTCAGTATCCATCCCCTAACTTGTGTAAAGAAAACTAAAGGGGGGAAAAAAAGAGATTTTTCTTTCTAAACAAAATACAATATTTAGTTTGTCCAATTAGTTATGGACACTGAAGAACTGCATTAATTAAACAACTTAGCGTAGGTAGGTAAGTTGGGTAAGGAACTGGACTACCAACAATGGAGACCTGGGTTTGATTCCTGGTTGCCGTCGGCCTGTGTCACTGCACAAGACATTTTATCTGCATTGTCCCTGTCCACCCTGTGGTAACTGGCCTTGACTAGTGGAGTAACCCGGCATTAAATTCAGGTCTAAGCACCAGCAAGAAGAGCGCCAGAGCATGTACAGGACTTATTGAATCAAAGCTGACACACACATCTTGACTGTTCCATTTTAACCCCATTATGTTGACACAGAGGCAAAATGGGGGAGAAAAAAAAAAAAAAAAAAGGTTACCTGTCCAAATACATATGGACCTGACTAGCCCTTTTTTCTAGTTTTTTTTTTTTTCCGGTTAAAAACGCCGATACGTCTTCTGTTCTTCACCCAATAATTCACACAAAAGTGACGGTCTGTGCTTCAGTTTGTCATTATTTCAGTGAAAAATCTGCAGCACTGAAGTCGAGCTGAAATGATGACAAAACTCACCATTTAATATCTTCTGACCGCAGTGCAAACTTAAATCTATAACACTGAAGGAAAGGTTTCTACCCAAAGAATAACTGAAGGTTTTCTTTTTTCCACATAGCTCCTGAATAAGCCAGTAATGCGAGTTATGTGGTAAGTCTCTCATCAGACATCCGTCATCTCATCTTCCATCTCGTCTCCCTCAGTTTCACCTTCTGCCTCACACTCTTCTTCCTCTTCCTCCTCAGACGTCACGTCCGGATCGTCCATCTGGGAGTTGCACTTTGGACACGAGCAGACAAACAGGTAGTTCTCCCTGGAAAGAAAACACTAAGTCTCACTGCTGCACTTCAGACAAGTACAGTAGTGTTCAGAATAATAGTAATGCTATGTGACTAAAAAGATTAATCCAGGTTTTGAGTATATTTCTTATTGTTACGTGGGAAACAAGGTACCAGTAGATTCTCACAAATCCAACAAGACCAAGCATTCATGATATGCACACTCTTAAGGCTATGAAATTGGGCTATTAGTAAAAAAAAACGTAGAAAAGGAGGTGTTCACAATAATAGTAGTGTGGCATTAGTGTGGAGTTTGTCAATTTTGTGGAACAAACAGGTGTGAATAAGGTGTCCCCTATGTAAGGATGAAGCCAGCACCTGTTGAACATGCTTTTCTCTTTGAAAGCCTGAGGAAAATGAGATGTTCAAGACATTGTTCAGAAGAACAGTGTGATTTGATTAAAAAGTTGATTGGAGAGGGGAAAACTTATATGCAGGTGCAAAAAATTATAGGCTGTTCATCTACAATGATCTGCAATGCTTTAAAATGGACAAAAAAAAAAAAAACAGACGCATGGAAGAAAACGGAAAACAACCATCAAAATGGAGAGAAGAATAACCAGAATGGCAAAGGCTCACCCACTGATCAACTCCAGGATGATCAAAGACAGTCTGGAGTTACCTGTAAGTGCTGTGACAGTTAGAAGACGCCTGTGTGAAGCTAATTTGTTTGCAAGAATCCCCCGCAAAGTCCCTCTGTTAAATAAAAGACGTGCAGAAGATGTTACAATTTGCCAAAGAACACATCAACTGGCCTAAAGAGAAATGGAGGAATATTTTGTGGACTGATGAGAGTAAAATTGTTCTTTTTGGGTCCAAGGGCCACAGACAGTTTGTGAGATGACCCCCAAACTCTAAATTCAAGCCACAGTTCACAGTGAAGACAGTGAAGCATGGTGGTGCAAGCATCATGATATGGGCCTGTTTCTCCTACTATGGTGTTGGGCCTATATATCGCATACCAGGTATCATGAATCAGTTTGTATATGTCAGAATACTTGAAGAGGTCATGTTGCCTTATGCTGAAGAGGACATGCCTTTGAAATGGGCGTTTCAACAAGACAATGACCCCAAGCACACTAGTAAACGAGCAAAATCTTGGTTCCAAACCAACAAAATTAATGCCTCGCAGATGTCAAGAAATCATGAAAAACTGTGGTTATACAACTAAATACTAGTTTAGTGATTCACAAGATTGCTAAAAAAGCAGTTTGAACATAAGAGTTTTGAGTATGTAGCGTCAACAGCAGATGCTACTATTATTGTGAACACCCCCTTTTCTACTTTTTTTTACTAATAGCCCAATTTCATAGCCTTAAGAGTGTGCATATCATGAATGCTTGGTCTTGTTGGATTTGTGAGAATCTACTGGTACCTTGTTTCCCATGTAACAATAAGAAATATACTCAAAACCTGGATTTATCTTTTTAGTCATATAGCACTACTGTATGTTAGACTTTGCTATTTAAGGCATCCTGCACTCCAGAACAAACATTTAATACTGACATTAAAACTGTACGTACATCAGCATGGGGGCCAAACCTTCAGGAAGCTGGCATCAGCACAGGATGTAGAATTGTTCTGCACCTCAGACTTTCAAAAGCTGTGCTGTTAATCAATGATGGGTCGACAGCAGTGATATCAGTGTGACACTCAGTGCATCAGTAACCATAAGACCTCCAGTGCCAAGACCGCCCATTACTGCTTGGAAGGGTTTTTATTGATCTAGATGGAAGTTTTCACTGTATGACATTCCTCAACTGAGGGATTTATCCAGAGGCTCACAGGTGTTTACCTCAGAATTTTGTGTCTGCTGTGGCGACTTCGGTCACGCTGACAGCAGTCCAAATAACTGATGCAGATCTCCTGAAGATTGAACACACAAATAAAACAGTCTGCAGAACTTCATGATCCACAAATGAAAGTACTGAGCTGATAAGTTTGAATATTAACCATAAAAAACACCTTACAAACTCGCTTTTTTTCCACCAGATGAAGGAAATATTTCAATGTGTTTTCCTCATTAACTCTCATACAAAGTGTCATTGATAATTCAGTCTCATAGAAAAATTAAGAATAATTTACAGCACACACACACACACACACACACACACACACACACACACACACACACACACACACACACACACACACACACACACACACACACACACACACTGTCTCCATGTTAAGAGTGTTTAAAAATTCTTTCAAAGTTGGTGATCTTTCACACACCACAATGGATGGATGATGGATTAGGAGCAGGTGTGGTTGTCAGTGAGAGATAAAATGTTATTTTCCTATTGTCTCAAAGTGTTCCATTCTAAAACTCAATCATACCTGCCACAAATGCAGGAAGAGGATTTTTGTAAAAATGTAGCCAAAGCGGATACTTTTTACTTTTCTGTCTGTCTCTGACAACGTGTAGTTTTGAAATTACATGGAACTTGAAATGAGCTTTTCAGATTCTTTCATTTCCAGAGCCAACATGTGATGGCTGCCAAGGCTGCTGCTTGTACAACTTTGTGGAATGGCAGAAAAGAAAACATTACTGTAATCAATTCTGGAAGACATAAAAGCCTCAATTGGAGTCTCTGCATGAGCCAGCATCAACAAGACTGGTCTTATTGCAAACTGATAGTGAAGATATAGATTTCTTGTCATTTCTCTACTGTGCATGTCAGTAGACAGAGACTGATAAAAAAAAAATAGTTTCAGGATTTTTAATTATTTCACATTTAATTATTTCACTGCACCTCTTTCTAGCAAAGCCAACAATTATTTCATTAATCTCTGACTTCAGAAGTAGAACATGAGCTGACATCCAACTTTTTACTTTGCTAGAAGAAAAGAAATATTACCTTTAATCAATGTACAGCCACATATCACCACAACATTGACCATTAATCCCAAAGCTAAATACAATCCAACTATGAGGTGCTACAGAAAAGACTAACACAGGAACTGGAACCAACTCTTGAGGCACCCTATACCTAACTATGGAAAGTTCAGCATTACAAAAAATATGCTGTGGTCAACCTGACAGGTAAGAACTAACTCATGATAATACTTCAGGAAAACTGCCAAAATAATTTTCAGTTTTGTCCAACATTATAGAAAAATTAACTGTAACAAATGCAGCAGTTGGCTTGATTAGCATTAGCAGTGAAGTGGCGTCTCCAAGCATAGTCAACAGATTGTTCAACAAGTACAGTTTCCATGGAATGGTGTTGCCTAAATGCTGACTGTAGAGGTTGAAAAAGATTTTTGGCTGACAAATATGTAATATGTAATGGACACCACATGAGAAATTAAATAGGTTTGTAATTCACAAATCCAAACCTAGGTTTCTCAAGAATACGTGTTATCATCCTCAGTGCTGCTTTTGATACTGTTGACCATAAAATTTTATTACAGAGATTAGAGCATGCCATAGGTATTAAAGGCACTGCGCTGCAGTGGTTTGAATCATATTTATCTAATAGATTACAATTTGTTTATGTAAATGGGGAATCTTCTTCACAGACTAAGGTTAATTGTTCTGTGCTAGGACCAATTTTATTCACTTTATACATGTTTCCCTTAGGCAGTATTATTAGACAGCACTGCTTAAATTTTCATTGTTACGCAGATGATACCCAGCTTTATCTATCCATGAAGCCAGAGGACACACACCAATTAGCTAAACTGCAGGATTGTCTTACAGACATAAAGACATGGATGACCTCTAATTTCCTGCTTTTAAATTCAGATAAAACTGAAGTTATTGTACTTGGCCCCACAAATCGTAGAAACATGGTGTCTAACCAGATCCTTACTCTGGATGGCATTACCCTGACCTCTAGTAATACTGTGAGAAATCTTGGAGTCATTTTTGATCAGGATATGTCATTCAATGCGCATATTAAACAAATATGTAGGACTGCTTTTTTGCATTTGCGCAATATCTCTAAAATTAGAAAGGTCTTGTCTCAGAGTGATGCTGAAAAACTAATTCATGCATTTATTTCCTCTAGGCTGGACTACTGTAATTCATTATTATCAGGTTGTCCTAAAAGTTCCCTGAAAAGCCTTCAGTTAATTCAAAATGCTGCAGCTAGAGTACTGACAGGGACTAGAAGGAGAGAGCATATCTCACCCATATTGGCCTCTCTTCATTGGCTTCCTGTTAATTCTAGAATAGAATTTAAAATTCTTCTTCTTACTTATAAGGTTTTGAATAATCAGGTCCCATCTTATCTTAGGGACCTCATAGTACCATTTCACCCCGATAGAGCGCTTCGCTCTCAGACTGCAGGCTTACTTGTAGTTCCTAGGGTTTGTAAGAGTAGAATGGGAGGCAGAGCCTTCAGCTTTCAGGCTCCTCTCCTGTGGAACCAGCTCCCAATTCAGATCAGGGAGACAGACACCCTCTCTACTTTTAAGATTAGGCTTAAAACTTTCCTTTTTGCTAAAGCTTATAGTTAGGGCTGGATCAGGTGACCCTGAACCATCCCTTAGTTATGCTGCTATAGACTTAGACTGCTGGGGGGTTCCCATGATGCACTGAGTGTTTCTTTCTCATTTTGCTCTGTATGCAACACTCTGCATTTAATCATTAGTGATTGATCTCTGCTCTCTTCCACAGCATGTCTTTTTCCTGGTTCTCTCCCTCAGCCCCAACCAGTCCCAGCCGAAGACTGCCCCTCCCTGAGCCTGGTTCTGCTGGAGGTTTCTTCCTGTTAAAAGGGAGTTTTTCCTTCCCACTGTCGCCAAGTGCTTGCTCACAGGTGGTCGTTTTGACCGTTGGGGTTTTTCCGTAATTATTGTATGGCCTTGCCTTACAATATAAAGCGCCTTGGGGCAGCTGTTTGTTGTGATATGGCGCTATATAAATAAAATTGATTTGATTTTGATTTGATCATGGTCATTTTAAAGAAAGAAGGACAAACTGCAATGTTAAGGAAAAACCTCATAATATTCAATACAGAAAGTCCCAATAAATGGCAGAAATAGATTGTCAATGGATCAACAATTCAAGTAGTATATTTAATAGCCAGTCAGAACTGGTCTTGAATCAAACTGATTTGATATTCCTACAGCAGTTCAGAGATTAACTAAGGAAGGATGGAGTATTTTGTTCCCAGTATCCTCCATTTTATCCCATTTACAAACAAATAAATCAAATACCAGAATAACTCATCTTGCAGACTAGTAGTCCCGGGTTATTTGTCACAGTCCTGAACAAGAATCTAGGATTGTGTTGATTGATATTAATTAAAATCAGAATAATTCGCTGTCTTGGCAGCCAACGAGACATATTTATATTTTTAATTGACAAAGAAATCATTCCTTTCAGTCTTCTTCTTTTCCCACCATGTAAATGACATTTCTAATCATGGTCACGTTGCTCAAGATCTGTATGCACACAACTAAAATACTCCATGCACATTGAGCCAATCTGGACATTATACAAAGGACCGATTTTGAAATGCCTCATTTATTCCATGTAATCCAGTTACCGCGGTTCACTGTGCAGTTTCAAAATTCTTCTCAGAGTCTTGGAAATGATCAGTCAATCACAGCAGCAGTTAAAAGATCAGTGTGTGGCAGAACCACAGGTGGCATCTATTAGAGCTTAATTTCTCAGTTGCACCGTGTCCAAAGTCCTGCTGCATTTGAAAAGAGCTTTTACATTTTAGCGATTTATTTTGGCCATGACGCTATGTGTGGGTGGGGGTGTGAGAGCAGAGTCAGTTTAGTAATACCGCTGTTGTGCTGTAATAGCAAAAAGTACCACAACAGGTTCACTTTGTCACCAAACAGAAAGGTTCTTCTAGAGGTGCGTACGGTCCTTCAGTTTTTTGCAGCAGCGGCTGACGTTCGATGTGTGGATGACAGATGTTACAGTTAAACTGTGATTTTTGATTATTACTGCCCTGAAGGAGGTATTGGTTTTGCTGCAGTTTGTCTGTCAGCAGGATACCTCCAAAGGACAAGAACAGGTTTTAGTGAGATTTGGTGGAGGGGTCGGCCCTCTTATTTTGTGGCGTTAGACTGCGATGTTCATTTTTGGTTCTGCTAAACAGAGACATCTCTACTAGCAGTTGACATTCTCGCTGGCTGACTGTGTGATACATCAGTGAAATGGTTAAGATCTTGGTGTGACCTTTGATCCGGCCCTGTCTTTTGACCTGCATATTACAGAGGAGGTTAAAATTACTCATTTTATCTTGCTAAGTATCAAATACTGCTGTTAAAGTTAGACTAAAACCAGGAAATGTGGTCATATGGCACCTGCTTTTCTTCCTTTCAATGGCATTCTAAGGCTTTAAGAGCAGACTTTAGGCTTCTGTTGCTGACCTTTAAGGCCCTAAATGATCTTGTGCCTACCTGTCTCTCGCGCTCTCAGGATGCAAGCTTTCTTTGAGCAACCAGGGTAAAGAAGAGGCCAGCATATTGTAAAGCCTTTGCCCATCATACACTGACTGATATCAGAAGGTCCACTCCTGTCAAATCTTTTAAAGTTCATCTTTAAAAAATTTCCTGTTTCTAACAATTTTATCTCAAGCTATTTATATTTATAGGTTTTGTGTGTTTTTAAATTTGCTGATTGAACTTTGACTTATGTTTTAAATTTCTTTTTACTGAGATATTTCAATATTTTTAACAATAGAGAGCCCTCTGAAATGTATGAAAAAATCTTGATTCCTTTGACGCTAATCCTGCTTTTGATGTTTGACCATGATCCTGATTACCACCATCCTGCTACAGACAAAATGGAGAGGAAAGCATGATCGGAAATGTTCAAAGATCAAGTTCAATGTTCAGCAAAAGGGATTACACATCAAAATCAAAGATGTGCAATCAGGATCAAAGGTCATCAGAGGCCAAGGAATCAACTGTTGGACTTTGGTTGGAGACATGTGCTTGCTTGAGTGCACTTCGAGTTAATTAGTGTCAAGTCAAGTCTTGGAATGTGCACTGGTGCTGCACATCACCACATCCATGACAACAGGTAAACTGTCTTGGGTACTGGACGGCAACCTCCCAGGCAGACAACTGGTCCATTATGCACTGAACTAAAATATAAACAACACTTTTGTTTTTGCTCTCATTTTTCATGAGCTGAACTCAAAGATGTAAAACATTGTCTATATACACATAAGACCTATTTCTCTCAAATATTGTTCACAAATCTGTCTAAATCTGTGTTAGTGAGCACTTCTTTGCTGAGATAATCCATCCCACCTCACAGGTGTGGCATATCAAGATGCTGATTAGACAGCATGATTATTGCACAGGTATGCCTCAGGCTGGCCACAATAAAAGGTCATTCTGAAATGTTCAGGTTTATCACACAGCACAATTCCACAGATGCTGCAAGTTTTGAGGGAGCGTGCAAACCGGATCACCTCCAAAATTCAGTAGAGTCTTCCCTGCACTAATATCTATCTGTGTTGCAAATTTGGTGAGAATCCGTCAAGTAGTTTTGACGCCGCTGATTTTAATACGTCCGCCAAGGACACCACATGATCAGAACTAAGGGAAATTCGTTCAAATAAACTGAAGTGTTAAACATCTGGACAAGTAGACTTAGGACTTCAAAGACAGTCCTAATCCAGACCAAACATGGATCTGACTGTCTCAGTCCAGATCCAGCTCAGCGAACCAAAGCTGCCGCCTTCTAACACTGACATCACAGTGTTCCATCTCTATCAGAGACCAGAATTGGTCAGTCCAAATACGTCAGCTCACCTGTCCGGGGCTGATGTCACTAAGGGCACTGAGGTGAAGCAGGAAGTTGTTGTTGGGGAAAGATGCCTCTGCGTTGGGTATGCAGCTGTGGTTACCTGCAGAGGCCCAAGAGGTGACAGGACAAAGCAGACAGAGATGAATGCCTCATCGGGAAGGCGACTGTGCCTTTAAACAGACACCGTGACGCTCATACTTACACGAGCTTTGAAGCAGAAAAAGTCCAGAACCCTCACAGTTCAGAAAGTCTCCCGTTTCTGCAGAGAAAAGACAAATTATGCTAATTTCTAACCTTTATGGAGAGGTGCTGCACCGCTTATATAATTATTCCGGCAATGTCACTGGGTCAAATTTACAGAACACAAACAAGAGCAAAGCACAATAAGAGCACTGCAAAAAGTGTAATGTATTAAAAAAGAGAGAGAGAGGAAAAAAAAAAAGACCTTTCTCAATGTCCTTGTACAGCTGGTCAATAAACGAGTCCAACTGCTCCCTCTGCTGGCTGGGAAGCTCTAGTGCATCACAGGCATGAACCCACTGACTTAACGAGCTGGAATTGAAGAACAAATTACAGCATGTAGAGCCAGAACAGTGTGTTCCAAACTGAGATCAGGGTTCTTAGTGAGAAGGAGACGAGAGTCTTTACCTGGTGCCGATGCCTTGTCCGTTAGTCCCCACGAGCGCGAACAGAGAGCGAAACCCCTCAGGAACAAACCACTGCAAACCAACATGTTTCTTTAATTGAAATCGATAATCCAGATGCACCTGATGTTACATAAACTTTGTAAAAACACTTTACAGCACAACGACTTTCCTACAAGACAAACGTTTTCTAGCTCGTACACGTTCAGGACCCCAGGAAACTGAAAATATGGCCAAAATACGAGGTCTATTAGAAAAAGTATCCGACCTTATTATTTTTTTCAAAAACCATATGGATTTGAATCACGTGTGATTACATCAGACATGCTTGAACCCTCGTGGGCATGCGAGAGTTTTTTCACGCCTGTCGGTTACGTCATTCGCCTGTGGGCAGTCTTTGAGTGAGGAGTCGTCCACCCGCTCGTCGATTTTTTTCATTGTTTAGGAATGGCTCAGAGACTGTTGCTTTGTTTGATAAAAGTTTTTTCAAAACTGTAAGGCACAACTGAGTGGACACCATTCGATAAATTCAGCTGGTTTTCGGTAAAAATTTTAACGGCTGATGAGAGATTTTGGTCTGGTAGTGTCGCTTTAAGGACGGTCCACGGCGCCTGACGGCGATCTGCGCTTCGAGGCGGCAGCGTCTCGCCGTTTCAAGTTGAAAACTTCCACATTTCAGGCTCTGTTGACGCAGTAAGTCGTCAGAGAACAGAGAACTTTCAGAAGAAGTCGGCATGAGGAGTTTATTCGGACATTCCATTGTTAACGGTCATTTTGTAATGAAAGAACGTGCGGGCAGAGTCGCATGTCGGGCTGGACCCGACTGCGGGGGGTCGCGGCAGGAAAAATACCTCCGTTGGAAATCTTAATGGGCAAGTTGGAACATGCCCAAGCTGTTAAACAATTTCTCAGTTACTCACTTGTTGAAAGCCATTAAAAGCCGCCTGAATTCTACAAATGGTTTTCAACACGGAGGTGTTTTTCCTGTCGCAGCGCACACAGATTTGCCGAGTCGTCACGGAAACGACTCGGCGAATTTGCGCGTACGTCTTTCATTAAAAAAATGTCCTTAAACAGTGGAATGTCCGCATAAATTCCTCATGCCGGCCTCTTCTAAATCTTCTCTGTTCTCTCACGATGTCCTGGGTGAATTAAGCCTTAAATTAGGATGTTTTAAGCTCGAAAGAGGCCGACGACAGCGCCTGGAAGCGCTGCAGGACGTCCCGCTCCGTGGGAAGTCCTTACACCGACAGAAACACCCCATAATCTCTCATCAGCCGTTAAACTTTTCACAGAAAACCAGCTTAATTTCTCGAATAGTGTCCACTCGGATATTCCTCACAGGTCCAGAAAAAATTTTGATAAAGCAACGCGCGCCGTCTCGAGCAGGGTGTGAAACAAAGGAATTCAGCCGAGAGGGCGGGACCACATCTCACTCAAGGCCTGCCCACAGGGAAATGACGTCACCGACACGCGTGAAAAAACTCACGCATGCGCACGAGGGTTCAAGTATGATTGGTGTAATCGCATGTCATTCAAATCCATATAGTTAAAAAAAAAAATAAATAAAAGGGTCGGTTTATTATCTAAGAGACCTCGTATGTGTTCATCAGCTGTTTTGGGTCTCAGAGGCAGAGCTGAAAGGTTTGAGAGTTGCTCGACTCAGGTCCACAGTGAGAACAGGTCAAACAAGTCAATAGACATGACTCAGCCAGCCCCTGCAGGACTGTATCACTTACAGCAGTACTGAAGGAAAAAGGAAACAGTGGACGCAGGCAACAGAAACTGTTTTCTTGGTTCAAAACCAAGTATGATTTTTGACCATTCATGTGTAGACTTGGATAAAATTTTGTTGCATTGTTGAATTAAAAAAATAATTTAAATTCCCAGGTGTCAGATTTCTTGCAGACCACACCTAGGATACTTCACTACAATAAGAAAACCTATCATATAGTTTAACACAACTCTGCAGAGTTGTCTGCAGGGTTTTTTTTTCCTGTCACTGTGTCTGATTCAGCACAAGCCGAACATTCAAAAAAAGCTACTTTTATACTCATATCAAATCTCTTACTGTACGTCTTATATCACAACCACTAACTGTGACTTCTAAAGCCAGCTGGATGTGATGATTTAGTGTTTTATTAATGTTATTTGTTTCTAATATTTATACAGATGTGCCAACATTCAGTGATGCCACATCCTCATGATAGGCCGACATGAGCCATTTTCCCAGAAAAAGCTGTGATCATATGGTGCAACCACAAAGTATTCACAGCACTTTACTTTTTCCACATTTTATGTTACAGCCTTATTTAAAAATGGATGAAATCCATTTTTTCCTTCAAAATTCGACTCACAACACCCCATAATGGCAACATGAAAAATGTCTTTTTTCTTTTACATTTTTGCAAATTTGTTTAAAAAAAAAAAAAAAAAAAAATCACATGTATGTAAGTATTCACACTCTTTGCTCAATTCTTTGTTGATGCATCTTTGGCAGCAATTACAGCCTCAAGTTTCTTGAATATGATGCCACAGGTTTGGTGCACCTATCTTTGGGCAGTTTTGCTTATTCCTCTTTGCAGCACCCCTCATGCTCCATCAGGTTGGATGGGGAGCATCGGTGCACAGCCATTTTCAGATCTCTCCAGAGATGTTCAATCGGATTCAGGTCTGGGCTCTGGCTGGGCCACTCAAAGACATTCACAGAGTTGTCCTGAAGCCACTCCTTTGATATCTTGGCTGTGTGCGTAGGGTCATTGTCCTGCTGAAAGATGAACAGTTGCCCCAGTCTGAGGCCAAGAGCGCTCTGGAGCAGGTTTTCATCCATCATGTCTCTGTACATTGCTGCATTTATTTTTCTCTCAATCCTGACTAGTCTCCCAGTTCCTGCCACTAAAAAACATGACCACAGCATGATGCTGCCACCACCGTGCTTCACTGTAGGGATGGTGCCTGAGTTCCTCCAAACATGATGCCAAAGAGTTCAATCAGAGAATTTTGCTTCTCCTGGTCTGAGAGTCCTTCAGGTGCCTTTTGGCAAACTCCAGGTGGGCTGCCATGTGCCTTTTACTAAGCAGTGGCTTCCTTCTGGCCACTCTACCATACAGGCCTGACTGGTTCATTGTTGCAAAGATGGTTGTCCTTCTGGAAGGACAACCAACCATGCTTCTCCTCTCTCCATGTAGGAATGCTGGAGCTCTGACAGAGTGAACATCGGGTTCTTGGTCACCTCCCTGACTAAGGCCCTTCTCCCTGATTGCTACGCTTAGACTGGTGGACAGCTCTAGGAAGAGTCCTGGTGGATTCGAAATTCTTCCTTTTATGGATGATGGAGGCCACTGTGCTCATTGAGACCTTCAAAGCAGTAGAAATATTTCTGCACCCTTCCCCAGATTTGTGCCTTGAGACAATCCTGTCTTGGAGGTCTACAGATAATTCCTTTGACTTCATATTTGGTTTGTGCTCTGACATGCACTGTCACCTGTGGAACCTTATATGTGGAGAGGTGTGTGCCCTTCCAAATCGTGTCCCATCAACTAAATTTACTCCAAATAAACAGTTTATTTGGACTCCAAATAAACTGTAGAAACATCTCAAGGATCATCAGTAGAAACACGATGCACCTGAGCTCAATTTTGAGCTTCATGGCAAAGGCTGTGAATATTTATGTACATGTGATTTCTTAGTTTTTTTATTTTTAATAAATTTGCAAAAAAAATTCAAAAAAAAGCGTTTTTCACATTGTCATTATGGGGTATTGTGTGTAGAATTTTGAGGGGAAAAATGAATTTCATAAATTTTGGAATAAGGCTGTAAAATAACAAAAGATGGAAAAAGTGAAGCGTTGTGAATACTTTCCAGATGCACTGTACCGACTCTGGTTTGCCGCCTGCAGTTGATTGGGCATAGCCAGCTACAGCTGCCATCCGGACAGATTTTTGATTGTGCATTCCAGTACCCAGCAGGATATGATGGGCAGCTGTATGGCAGCAAAACCAAAAGACTGAAGAAGAACGTGCAGACAGTGTCATACTTACCCGACTGAGGTGATCATCAAAAAGTGCTGCTGTGAAAAGGCTGTGCAGCAGAGCCAGCTGTGCCTGTAGAAACATAAAGCAACAGAATGTTACTGGTTCACACATTAAGTCCTGTTCACCCTCACAGTTTTCACTTAAACGAATGCAATGCAAACTTACTCTGAACTGCTCCCCCAGAAGCTTGTGGACCAGCTCTTCTTCCTCGTTGGCCGTCCTGCTGCAGAAGTGTGAAAACATCTTCTGCCAGTGAGCTTTGTCTTTAGCCTGGATGTGAAGCAACACACCGTGTCAGTAAATATAAGGACTGCCATTAACGTGAAACATCGGACAAACAGGCCTGATGATGTTTTAATGCTTCATGTATTTTCATGATATATACGAGGTCTGTTAGAAAAGTATCGGACCTTTTTATTTTTTTCAAAAACCTGATGAATTTGAATCACGTGTTTGCATGAACAAACCTTAAACCTTCGTGCGCATGCGTGAACATTTTCACGCCTGTCGATTGCGTCATTTCCTGGTAAGCAGCCTTTGTGTGGGACGTGTGCAGTGCGCTCGGCAGATTTTCGTTTCAAGGAAAAAGACGGAACGACTGGAGCAGCGCCGCATCAAATTTTGCCAGAAACTGGGCAACAGCCAGGTGGAAACCATTCGGATGATTCAGACGGCTTTCGGTGACTTTTCAGTCATGTGACTATCCGAGAAATTGTGGAAGAGGTGGGCATGTCACAGCATGTCCTGTGAGACTTTAACACAAAGGCGCTTTTGCTCCCCCGTCGGCAGCTTCGTGCCGAAGCCATCGGCATGATTTTCACCGCCACTCTTTTCATGGCCAAATCTTCTGTCACAGTGGGATGTGCTGAAAAAGTGCTGATGTCCACCTCTTCCGCAATTTCTTGGATAGTCACACGACGGTCCCGCATCACCACAGCGTTCACTTTGGAAATGATCTGGTCATTTCAGCATGTTGATGGCCGACCAGAGCGTGGCTCGCTCTCCACCGTTGTGCAGCCGTCTTTAAACTGATTGTACCACTTCTTAATCTGTGTGATGCCTATATGATCGTCACCGAAAGCCATCTGAATCTTCCACCTGGCTGTCGCCCAGTTTCTGGCAAAATTTGATCCGGCGCTGCTCCAGTCGTTCCGTCTTTTTCCTTGGAATGAAAAAACGCCGAGCGCACGACACACACCTCACACAAAGGCTGCTAACCAGGAAATGATGCAATCGACAGGCGTGAAAAAGTTCACGCATGCGCACGAAGGTTCAAGGTTTGCTCATGCAAACACACGTGTCTCAAATCCATCAGGTTTTTGAAAAAAATAAAAAGGTTAAAATACGTTTCTAACAGACCTCGTGTGTGTGTGTGTATATATATATATATATATATATAAAATCTGTTGGTGCAAATTAACTTCCTGCCAGTGTTTGCACCAACAGTAATCAGATATTCTGAGGTCGTTCTCAGTCGCCCTTTGTGTGAGGTCACATGTTGCCATTTAAAAAACGGCGTCCTATAATCCTTGTTTTCAGCCCCGTCGTGTCGATGTTGTGTTCATTCACAACATGGGTGCAACATTCTGCATGTGGAACAGTTGTGATGGACTGACTGCCTAATAAATCCCAATCATGTTTCAAACGAGGGTTCAGATTAGAGCTGTCATTAAAGATTTTTAACCTTTATTTAACGAGGAAAGTCCCACTGAGATTAAAAACCTCTTTTGCAAGGGAGACCTGGCCAAGAGGCAGCAAAAGATACACAACAATTAAAATTATGTTCACACAATTAAAATAACATACATTTAAGAAAAACAGTTGCAATTTAATGTCATTTCAAGTGCTCTCAGTCTGGACTTAAAGAAAATCAATGAAATAAATTTCTTTAATTTCCAGTCTTTTTGCAACATGTTCCATATAGATGGAGCCGAGCAAACAAAAAAAAAATTTCAGACACTGGAGGTTAAATGTTGGCTGTTATAAAAGGGACAATCTAGATTATCGATCAAATGTTCACCTTCTGTTTCACTGTAGGACAAATTTTCAGATCTCATGCTCTTACCGTGGGTGGGTGAGTGAGTGAGTGAGTCATCAGGACAATTTTTAATTTCAAGGTGTATTAAACGCCACAAAGTGCTGCTCCACAGCCTGTCCAGTGGATTTTGATTTTTATTTTATTTTTTTTTTAGCACTGTTGTCGTGTGTTACCTGTGCTGCTCCACAGCCTGTCTAGTGGATTTTTATTTTATTTTTTACCACTGTTGTCGTGTGTTACCTGTGCTGCTCCGCAGCCTGTCCAGTGGATTTTTATTTTATTTTATTTTTTTTTTTTTTTTTTTAGCACTGTTGTCGTGCGTTACCTGTGCTGCTCCACAGCCTGTCCAGTGGATTTTTATTTTATTTTTTAGCACTGTTGTCGTGCGTTACCTGTGCTGCTCCACAGCCTGTCCAGTGGATTTTTATTTTATTTTTTACCACTGTTGTCGTGCGTTACCTGTGCTGCTCCACAGCCTGTCCAGTGGATTTTGATTTTATTTTTTTTTTGGCGCTGTTGTCGTGCGTTACCTGTGCTGCTCCACAGCCTGTCCAGTGGATTTTTATTTAGCGCTGTTGTCGTGCGTTACCTGTGCTGCTCCACAGCCTGTCTAGTGGATTTTTATTTTGTTTTAGCACTGTTGTCGTGCGTTGCCTGTGCTGCTCCACAGCCTGTCCAGTGGATTTTTATTTTTATTTTATTTTTAGCACTGTTGTTGTGCGTTACCTGTGCTGCTCCACAGCCTGTCCAGTGGATTTTTATTTTTATTTTATTTTATTTTTTAGCACTGTTGTTGTGCGTTACCTGTGCTGCTCCACAGCCTGTCTAGTGGATTTTTATTTTGTTTTAGCACTGTTGTCGTGCGTTACCTGTGCTGCTCCACAGCCTGTCCAGTGGATTTTGATTTAGCACTGTTGTCGTGCGTTACCTGTGCTGCTCCACAGCCTGTCCAGTGGATTTTTATTTTGTTTTAGCACTGTTGTCGTGCGTTGCCTGTGCTGCTCCACAGCCTGTCCAGTGGATTTTTATTTTATTTTTTAGCACTGTTGTCGTGCGTTACCTGTGCTGCTCCACAGCCTGTCCTGTGGATTTTTATTTTATTTTATTTTTTAGCACTGTTGTTGTGCGTTACCTGTGCTGCTCCACAGCCTGTCTAGTGGATTTTTATTTTATTTTAGCACTGTTGTCGTGCGTTACCTGTGCTGCTCCACAGCCTGTCTAGTGTCGGATTCCCTGTTTGGGAATCCGCTAGCTTAGCGTAGCTACTAGCTCTTAGCCGTTTTAGCATGGCGGCTTCTCCTGTCTCTCCCGTACTTTTCTGCTCTGGGTGTGAAATGTTTAGTTATTCCTCGGCCTCTTTTAGCAGTAACGGTACTTGTAATAAGTGCAGCTTATTCGTAGCTTTGGAGGCCAGGCTGGGCGAATTGGAGGCTCGGCTCCGCACCGTGGAAAATTCTACAGCTAGCCAGGCCCCTGTAGTCGGTGCGGACCAAAGTAGCTTAGCCGCCGTTAGTTCCCCCCTGGCAGACCCCGTGCAGTCGGGAAGGCAGGCTGACTGGGTGACTGTGAGGAGAAAGCGTAGCCCTAAACAGAAGCCCCGTGTACACCGTCAACCCGTTCACATCTCTAACCGTTTTTCCCCACTCGACGATACACTCGCCGAGGATCAAACTCTGGTTATTGGCGACTCTGTTTTGAGAAATGTGAAGTTAGCGACACCAGCAACCATTGTCAATTGTCTTCCGGGGGCCAGAGCAGGCGACATCGAAGGACATTTGAAATTGCTGGCTAAGGCTAAGCGTAAATTTGGTAAGATTGTAATTCACGTCGGCAGTAATGACACTCGGTTACGCCAATCGGAGGTCACTAAAATTAACATTGAATCGGTGTGTAACTTTGCAAAAACAATGTCGGACTCTGTTGTTTTCTCTGGGCCCCTCCCCAATCAGACCGGGAGTGACATGTTTAGCCGCATGTTCTCCTTGAATTGCTGGCTGTCTGAGTGGTGTCCAAAAAATGAGGTGGGCTTCATCGATAATTGGCAAAGCTTCTGGGAAAACCTGGTCTTGTTAGGAGAGACGGCATCCATCCCACTTTAGAGGGAGCAGCTCTCATTTCTAGAAATCTGGCCAATTTTTTGGGATCCTCCAAACTGTGACTGTCTAGCGTTGGGACCAGGAGGCAGAGCTGTGGTCTTATACACCTCTCTGCAGCTTCTCTCCCCCTGCCATCCCCCTATTACCCCATCCCCGTAGAGACGGTGCCTGCTCCCAGACCACCAATAACCAGCAAAAATCTATTTAAGCATAAAAATTCAAAAAGAAAAAATAATATAGCACCTTCAATTGCACCACAGACTAAAACAGTTAAATGTGGTCTATTAAACATTAGGTCTCTTTCTTCTAAGTCCCTGTTGGTAAATGATATAATAATTGATCAACGTATTGATTTATTCTGCCTAACAGAAACTTGGTTACAGCAGGATGAATATGTTAGTTTAAATGAGTCAACACCCCCGAGTCACACTAACTGTCAGAATGCTCGTAGCACGGGCCGGGGCGGAGGATTAGCAGCAATCTTCCATTCCAGCTTATTAATTAATCAAAAACCTAGACAGAGCTTTAATTCATTTGAAAGCTTGTCTCTTAGTCTTGTCCATCCAAATTGGAAGTCCCAAAAACCAGTTTTATTTGTTATTATCTATCGTCCACCTGGTCGTTACTGTGAGTTTCTCTGTGAATTTTCAGACCTTTTGTCTGACTTAGTGCTTAGCTCAGATAAGATAATTATAGTGGGCGATTTTAACATCCACACAGATGCTGAGAATGACAGCCTCAACACTGCATTTAATCTATTATTAGACTCTATCGGCTTTGCTCAAAAAGTAAATGAGTCCACCCACCACTTTAATCATATTTTAGATCTTGTTCTGACTTATGGTATGGAAATAGAAGACTTAACAGTATTCCCTGAAAACTCCCTTTTGTCTGATCATTTTTTAATAACATTTACATTTACCCTGATGGACTACCCTGCAGTGGGGAATAAGTTTCATTACACTAGAAGTCTTTCAGAAAGCGCTGTAACTAGGTTTAAGGATATGATTCCTTCTTTATGTTCTCTAATGTCATATACCAACACAGAGCAGAGTAGCTACCTAAACTCTGTAAGGGAGTTAGAGTATCTTGTCAATAGTTTTACATCCTCATTGAAGACAACTTTGGATGCTGTAGCTCCTCTGAAAAAGAGAGCTTTAAATCAGAAGTGTCTGACTCCGTGGTATAACTCACAAACTCGTAGCTTAAAGCTGATAACCCGTAAGTTGGAGAGGAAATGGCGTCTCACTAATTTAGAAGATCTTCACTTAGCCTGGAAAAAGAGTTTGTTGCTCTATAAGAAAGCCCTTCGTGAAGCTAGGACATCTTTCTACTCATCACTAATTGAAGAAAATAAGAACAACCCCAGGTTTCTTTTCAGCACTGTAGCCAGGCTGACAAAGAGTCAGAGCTCTATTGAGCTGAGTATTCCATTAACTTTAACTAGTAATGACTTCATGACTTTCTTTGCTAACAAAATTTTGACTATTAGAGAAAAAATTACTCATAACCATCCCAAAGATGTATCGTTATCTTTGGCTGCTTTCAGTGATGCCGGTATTTGGTTAGACTCTTTCTCTCCGATTGTTCTGTCTGAGTTATTTTCATTAGTTACTTCATCCAAACCATCAACATGCTTATTAGACCCCATTCCTGCCAGGCTGCTCAAGGAAGTCCTACCATTATTTAATGCTTCAATCTTAAATATGATCAATCTATCTTTGTTAGTTGGTTATGTACCACAGGCCTTTAAGGTGGCAGTAATTAAACCATTACTTAAAAAGCCATCACTTGACCCAGCTATCTTAGCTAATTATAGGCCAATTTCCAACCTTCCTTTTCTCTCAAAGATTCTTGAGAGGGTAGTTGTAAAACAGCTAACTGATCACCTGCAGAGGAATGGTCTATTTGAAGAGTTTCAGTCAGGTTTTAGAATTCATCATAGTACAGAAACAGCATTAGTGAAGGTTACAAATGATCTTCTTATGGCTTCGGACAGTGGACTTATCTCTGTGCTTGTTCTGTTGGACCTCAGTGCTGCTTTTGATACTGTTGACCATAAAATTTTATTACAGAGATTAGAGCATGTCATAGGTATTAAAGGCATTGCGCTGCGGTGGTTTGAATCATATTTGTCTAATAGATTACAGTTTGTTCATGTAAATGGGGAATCTTCTTCACAGACTAAAGTTAATTATGGAGTTCCACAAGGTTCTGTGCTAGGACCAATTTTATTCACTTTATACATGCTTCCCTTGGGCAGTATTATTAGACGGTATTGCTTAAATTTTCATTGTTACGCAGATGATATCCAGCTTTATCTATCCATGAAGCCAGAGGATACGCACCAATTAGCTAAACTGCAGGATTGTCTTACAGACATAAAGACATGGATGACCTCTAATTTCCTGCTTTTAAACTCAGATAAAACTGAAGTTATTGTACTTGGCCCCACAAATCTTAGAAGCATGGTGTCTAACCAGATCGTTACTCTGGATGGCATTTCCCTGATCTCTAGTAATACTGTGAGAAATCTTGGAGTTATTTTTGATCAGGATATGTCATTCAAAGCGCATATTAAACAAATATGTAGGACTGCCTTTTTGCATTTACGCAATATCTCTAAAATCAGAAAGGTCTTGTCTCAGAGTGATGCTGAAAAACTAATTCATGCATTTATTTCCTCTAGGCTGGACTATTGTAATTCATTATTATCAGGTTGTCCTAAAAGTTCCCTAAAAAGCCTTCAGTTGGTTCAGAATGCTGCAGCTAGAGTACTGACGGGGACTAGCAGGAGAGAGCATATCTCACCCGTGTTGGCCTCCCTTCATTGGCTTCCTGTTAATGCTAGAATAGAATTTAAAATTCTTCTTCTTACTTATAAGGTTTTGAATAATCAGGTCCCATCTTATCTTAGGGACCTCGTAGTACCATATTACCCCATTAGAGCGCTTCGCTCTCAGACTGCGGGCTTACTTGTAGTTCCTAGGGTTTGTAAGAGTAGAATGGGAGGCAGAGCCTTCAGCTTTCAGGCTCCTCTCCTGTGGAACCAGCTCCCAATTCAGATCAGGGAGACAGATACCCTCTCTACTTTTAAGATTAGGCTTAAAACTTTCCTTTTCGCTAAGGCTTATAGTTAGGGCTGGATCGGGTGACCCTGGACCATCCCTTGGTTATGTTGCTTTAGACGTAGACTGTGTTTCATAATTATTGTATGGCCTTGCCTTGCAATGTGGAGCGCCTTGGGGCAACTGTTTGTTGTGATTTGGCGCTATACAAGAAAAAAGTTGATTGATTGATTGATTGATTGAAAGTTTGATTTTAAAAGTAATGGAACAGTTGGGAGAAAGCGTGATGTCAGAAGTTATGTGAGTGAATATTCCTCTGGGGCTCTTTTTTAATGGAGATTTTTAAACTGACAGGGGAAAGAATGCACTATTGCTGTCAAGTGTTACTGTGCAAACAAAACAAGTGATTGCTATGAACTGGAGGGGAAAAAAATGGATGGAAAATACGGAAACCATTTAGTGATTTTATTAAAAAATATATATATAAATATTAGGCATGTTCTGACATAACAGAGACGGCAGAAGCATTGGAATAAAATGTTTCACAGGTGTAGATGCCAAGGCATTTATTTGTATTTTTTACAAACTGTTATCTGTATGCTTAAACTATCTACTGACCTGAGGTGGGACTATCTATGACTTACTATGTCTTACATGTGAAGATAATTTTTATTATTATTTAACAATAAAGTTATTGTTGCAATATAGCTTTTTTAAAAAGACAAAGTGAGGTGTGAAGGGTAAATATTTGTTTAGGTTATGTTTGCAATGCCATAATAACATAATAACTGCCATCATCTTGCACATCTCCAAATTAAAATGGCACATAATGGGGACAAATTAAGCTTTGAGCAACAGATCAACAGAGAGAGAGAAAAAAGTAACTTTGTTATTTATGTAGCATTACCATAGACCTGACTGCCACCTGCTGGACATGTCTGGGCTTTTGCAGGGAATAATCTTATTACATACATGATGGAAATTACACAGAGCTTGAAATAAGCTTGTTTGTTTCTTTCAATTCCAGAGCCTCGGTCTGGTGGCCACTGAGGTCACTGTTGCTTGTTTTAATAAAGATATTACGAAGAAAGATATCACCAAAGATATATGCAGCATGTGCAGTGCTTTGGATCATGTCTGCATTCTTTCTAATGGCCTAATTCAGAGTAGTGGATTTTTATAGATTTGTGCACAACGGTATTAATTAACTGAGCTTTTAAATTTGTGGTTAAGAACACAAATTGCTGACAAAGTGCTGTATGTGAGAATCACCTGCTTGACAACAGCCACCATTTTGGCCAAAAGCATGACGCTGGACGTTTCTGGGGGATAGTGCATACTCCTGAACATAAAACAAAGGAAATGATCAGAACATATGGTGTCCGCGCATACGCAACCCCCCCGAAAAAAAAAACAAGTCTGAGAAATGTTGGCTCACCTCCATGCATCTTTCAGCTTGTTGATGGGATGATCGGGATCTTCCTGGGATGGACCCAGACACAGAACCCGATGGTACTGATCCGCTGCCGCTTGTCGGCATTCGCTGCTACAGTACATAACCTATAGGGGGCACCGGATTGGAAGCAATCACAAATCATTTAAGGATACAAGGAATAAAAAGGAGGATTCAAGCACACAAAGGAAAAGAATACACTTTAAATCGTGCGGAGTGTGTCTCCGTCCAACACATTTTTTCATAACCACCTCGCGGAAAACAGTGTTCTTTGTTACCTAGCAACAGGCACTAAGTGAGGCCGCAGTGATTTAAGTTAACTGTAAGGTTTGCTCTTGCTTCAAAAGGCTAAAATGATTGATAGCTGAAGGAGGCGACTTCACATCTCAGGCTGAAAAACATATCACTCTTGAAGACGCAAAACATTTCCAAACTGTCTGAATGGGCGTTATTGTGTGAATAAATGTCAGGACACGTATGTTTGAAATTTGGTACTTTTTTAAATTAAAGACTCAAGAAACTAAATTAGCTCTTACTACTGTCTTAAAAAGCAGCATCGGTGTTTAATAACGCTTCATGGTGTGAATGTTCAGTCACATCCTCGTGACACCGTTTTGATTTTGTTGAACTCGAGTGATGTCCCCGTCGTCTCGTCACGTTTTGCATTTACACCTTCAAGTGTAAACTCTAATACGATGCAGATGGCACTACATGTAAAAAGTGTTTGACAGCAAATAGCTGAAGTTGAAGATTAATAGCAAAGATTCAAACAAGAAACACGATCAAAACAAAAATAAAATGTTAAATAATTAACAGAATTACTTCCAAACATTTCCAGAAAAGTACTTTTGTTTACAAGAATGAAAGGAGAATGTTTTCTACATCATAGTTACAAAAAAAGCCGCGTTGACCGAATCATTATAGGAGGGAACTTTCTGCAAAAACAAAGGAATAAACAAGAATAAATAATACATTTGCATGGCACATTCTGGTAGGGATGTATGATTGTATCTGGAAAAACAGATGTCTCAGATGACAAAAGCTTAAAAGATTAATTATCAGTATTTGCAGATATGAAAATGTGCGCTGATGAATCCGATGTCAGCGGCTTGAAGTCGTTTTCAGCACAATTTGCAAACTGCATGTGGAAATGCATTACATGAAATGTGGTTTATTTGGGGGTTTTAATGCAGTTGACCAACAGAAAGGTTTAATTAGTTTTGTTTCAGACTGTGGCTGAAAACCTCAGCGACTTAAAACAGTGATTCATGACACATTTTACCATTCTTCTCTTGAAAATGACATCATCTCTTCGAACCAGCTAGTATCACATAATGTGATGCGGATGAGCTAACGTTAGCATGTGGTAAGGCCTTCACTGTGCGCGTGTGCCTTTGTACCAGATTATCATAAATCTTTAGTACCCTGAAACTATTTTGAAAGAAACTTTTTTAATAAAAAAAAAATAATAATAATAATAATAATAATACAGAAGACAAAACTTCTAAAAAAAAAAAACCAAACCAAAAAAAAAAAAAACAACTTTTTTTTAAACTACGAGGTCTATTAGAAAAGTATCCGACCTTATTATTTTTTTCAAAAACCATATGGATTTGAATCACGTGTGATTACATCAGACATGCTTGAACCCTCGTGGGCATGCGAGAGTTTTTTCACGCCTGTCGGTTACGTCATTCGCCTGTGGGCAGTCTTTGAGTGAGGAGTCGCCCACCCTCTCGTCGTTTTTTTCATTGTTTAGGAATGGCTCAGAGACTGCTGCTTTGTTTGATCAAAATTTTTTCAAAACTGTAAGGCACAACTGAGTGGACACCATTCGATAAATTCAGCTGGTTTTCGGTAAAAATTTTAACGGCTGATGAGAGATTTTGGTCTGGTAGTGTCGCCGTAAGGACAGCCCACGGCGCCTGACGGCGATCTGCGCTTCGAGGCGGCAGCGTCTCGCCGTTTCAAGTTGAAAACTTCCACATTTCAGGCTCTGTTGACCCAGTAAGTCGTCAGAGAACAGAGAACTTTCAAAAGAAGTCGGCATGAGGAGTTTATTCGGACATTCCATTGTTAACGGACATTTTGTAATGAAAGAACGTGCGGGCAGAGTCGCATGTCGGGCCGGACCCGACCGCGGGGGGTCGCGACAGGAAAAACACCTCCGTTGGAAACCTTAACGGCAAGTTGGAACATGCCCAAGCTGTTAAACAATTTCTCAGTTACTCACTTGTTGAAAGCCATCAAAAGCCGCCTGAATTTTACAAATGTTTTTCAACACGGAGATGTTTTTCCTGTCGCGGCGCACACAGATTCGCCGAGTCGAATTTGCGCGCACGTCTTTCATTAAAAAATGTCCTTAAACAGTGGAATGTCCGCATAAAGTCCTCATGCTGGCCTCTTCTGAATCTTCTCTGCTCTCTCACGATGTCCTGGGTGAATTAAGCCTTAAATTAGGATGTTTTCAGCTTGAAACAAGCCGACGACAGCGCCTGGAAGCGCTGCGCGACGTCCCGGTCCGTGGGAAGTCCTTACACCGACAGAAACACCACATAATCTCTCATCAGCCGTTAAACTTTTCACCGAAAACCAGCTTAATTTCTCGAATAGTGTCCACTCGGATATTCCTCACAGGTCCAGAAAATTTTTTTGATAAAGCAACGCGTGCCGTCTCGAGCAGCGTGTGAAACAAAGGAATTCAGCCGAGAGGGCGGGACCACATCTCACTCAAGGCCTGCCCACAGGGAAATGACATCACCGACACGCGTGAAAAAACTCACGCATGCGCACAAGGGTTCAAGCATGACTGGTGTAGTAATCTCACGTCATTCAAATCCATATACTTAAAAAAAAAATAAATAAAAGGGTTGGTTTATTACCTAATAGACCTCGTATACCCATTTTTAGCCGAAGCAAAAATATAGCCATCGGGTATTGCAAAGGCTTTTCGTCCATCTGTCTGTCCGTGCTTAGCATGCGTCCAGTCCTATTATCGCCAGAGTACTGAAATTCACAGGGAACATTCTTGGGACACAAACGTTGGACAAGTTCAAAGATGGCTAACCTTGATGCATTTTAAGAGGTTTAAAAAGTCACATTCTATTATAATCTGATCCGTTTTGTGTTTGAGTGAAGCGGTTGACAGCCAATCAGAGTAGAGCTGCACCGTGACGTCAGTCACTGGTCTCTTCAAAAGTGCTTTGTTTTGTGTGTTTATATACGTTTCTCATATATTATATAAAAGCTAGTGAGAAATAAGTACTTCTAAAACTGAAAATGCTGTTTTTGGAACCTAATAACACCTCTGAACTTATTTATAAGACATTTTACAGAGGTTAGCATGGTGACATCACTTCCTACTTTAGCTACTTGCTAACAGGGTGGTAGCCAAGTGGTTAATGCACTTGGTTTCAGTGCAGAAGGTTCCGGGTTCAAATCCGACCCCTGCCACATTTCTCCATGTAATGTGGAGTTGCGTCAGGAAGGGCATCCGGCGTAAAACCTGTGCCAATTCAACATGCAGATCCACCTTGGATTTGCTGTGGCGACCCCGAATGCAAACAAGGGAGCAGCCGAAGGGACTTACTTTTTTATGTAAAAGCTAGTGAGAAATAAACACTCCTAAAATTGAAAATGCTGTTCTTGTAACCTAATAACACCTCTGGTGTCATTTACAAGACATTTTGTGGACGTTAGCTTGCATGTTAACTTTCTCTAACTCAAAGCAAACTTTCTATGCAATTAAATTTGTCTCATTAATATGTACAAATGCAGAAGATGAGCGACCAACACTGATACGCCCGAGGGTATGATAGCATTCTGCTATATTAGTGATTATACAGATAGAGCCTGATAATTCTGACCCCTAAATATTGAATGATCATTTGTTACATCTATCAGCAGCAACGTGGGGAGATAAAGCTCAGCAGGTTTTGGGTCCTCTGGAGGGTCAGGCAAGCTGACTAACTGAGTGGACTCACCTGGCACTGAGGGCAGGGCTGGTGCAATTCAGGTCGAACGTGGCACAGCTCGGGGTGAGGCAGGCTGAGCCCGGGGAGGCCGCTGAGTCTCCTCGCGTTCTCCTCTGCAGTCTCCAAAGCTCGTAAACAGTATTCACAGGCTGAGAGAACAGCGTTATTTTTAATGTATTTCACACATTTTTGATGAAGTAAAAATGACCAAAATAATCAATGAAATGTAGTAGCTGTCGTGCTATTTGATAAGTTAAAGTAAGATGGAATATGTCATGTCTTAATAACTGGTGTACAACGACACTAATGAAATTCAAAACTTCTTTGTGTAAAAGTCAATAACACTGATAAGTAAAGTTTTCTTTCTTAATCGTAATACAAACGACAGCCATCACATGAGGTATCACGTTACCTTTATATTTGTACAAAGCGTTCCACAGGAACTGGGCAGAGATGAGGGGACGCTCAATGAAAATTGTGTCTCCTTTCTTCATGGCTTTTCTGGCAAAAACGCCGTGGCCCTGAAACATGGGGGGGAATTTAAAAAACAATTTCTTCAGCTTGACTGAAAGTGATCTGTTGGATTGTGAAGGCAGAAGTACAGCAGAGGAAACGCACTCAAAAGGCACTTTCAATTTCCCATCACTCCTTTTAGATAATTGACATTTGATCAAGTTGGTGCTCGTCTATTACACGAGCACAACACTGTGTTTATTAGCATTACACTAAACCTGATCATCTTTTTGATAACCTCTCAAGTAAAAATGCCTGGCTTGACGAGTTGTTTTTTTTATCTCTATAAATCAAATGTATTTGTTTATTTGAAGACATCACTTTGTTCTTTGACAACTGAGTATAGATGCTGATTTGTTACAACTCAATTTATGGCCTCACTTTAAAACCTACAGCAATTACTATCAATTGCAACTTCAACTAAACATTAAAATATTTTGCGCTGCTTACGTTCGCTTATCTTTCAAGAACCTAGACAATAAGCTGCGAAAATCGCACCCCCCCCCCCCCCCCACACACACACGAGTGCGGTGGTCCAGAACAGGCAAAATTATTTATATATAAAAAAGAAAAAAAGCCCAAATGCTTACTGTATGTTCTTGACTGTAAACTAATGGTGAGTTTGTATAAAGCGGATGTTTAACTTTGAACAAGAATATTTTTAGTTTCTGCTTGTTTGGTCAAAATGAGTTGACAGTCCATGGGACAAGCCGGTGTCACTGACCGAATGGTCTCCCTCTAAAAATCGGTCCGCCCTGCCTTCACCGAGCATGTGGCATTTCTGAATGTCAATCCGCAGTTCACCAATTATCACCTCAATTCTGCTTAAAACTGCACTCCAGTCATCATCTATCTCAGCAACAGATATCTGAAGCTTTGGTACAACAATCATTTCCACATAAACTCAGCATTATTTCATAATAAAAGACGGAGGAAGCGATCAGAGCGCAGCAGCCAGACGAGCTGCTTTTGCATTCACTGTGCCTCCGTAATTTCAAAGCGTCAGTAGGAATCACTGATTATCACCTCGTTTCTGCTTAAAACTGACTTTAGAATGATTTAAGAGGTTTTACCTTGTCATCTGATGGTTAATAATCACATTATTCCCTTTGATCGTTTTGGGTGTAGAGAGTCAGTCCCAAATGACAAATGCACAGTGAAGGCAGGGCGCACCAATTTTTAAGGGGGGGGGGGGGGGGGGGGGGGGGGGCATTTGGTCTGCGACACCAGTTTTCAGCACCACTTAAGGGGACTAAAAGTCCAAACTATACCTTACTGGAATCTCTATAATCAGATAAACAATGTATGTTTTGATGTGATTTAATAATTTTTAAATTTGCCTCTCAGATTCAGATCAAACTTTGCCTGTTGATAAAGGATACATCCTACATTATACTTTAAAATATTAAGAAATTTGATGTTTTTGGCAGCATTATGAATTTTTGAAAATGACCTCCTCCAACAACTTTATAAATTTTCTTAAATATTTAATTGTAAAAAAATAATCAGCCCCCTATCATTTACTTTCGTATTGAATATTAAGAACCTAACCTAAAATGTTAGAGATCAGGAGCAAAATTACCTTTTAAACTGACATTTTGCTAAAATAATAATAATAAACTGACAAAAACATAAATCTCAACTTTTGAGGAGTCGGAACAAAAAAAACTGCACGTTTGTTTGATAAATAATCTATCAACAAACTTATGTTAGTGTAAGCTGTAACTTTGTGGGCATTTAATTCAGACTTTGTGAAAACTTTGTGACAGCAGCATGTTTGCTTCTTTCAACGCTCTGCTCTCGGTAACAGAATGATGTGATTAAATTCCATCTCTTTACCTTTACACTGTCGATAAATCTGACTTCCACGCTGCCGGCAGCTTTTTCACGATCCACGCAAAGAGTAAACATGTCATCCACGAGAGCCGCCATCTTCCATACGACCTTTCACCTTTCAATTCTCCAAGCGCTGACGTCTTTTCCTCGCGCAGGCAGCACCGCCACCTGGTGGCGGAATACGGCATAGCAGCCTGCAGCTGCCTCAAAGTTCAATCACGAAAAATGACCATTAAAAATCTGTTTATGAGTAGAAATAAACCAGACTGGTTTAAAAACTGTCTGCAACACCAGTAATATACACCTCTAATATTTTAATGCATTTAAAATAATTATAAACATTTGTATTTATAAGAAACTGATCCTTCTGTGACAGGGTCATAAAATAAAGACAACAAACTCTTCATCTGCACTCAAGTTTTTTCACTCAGTTCTTTAAGAATTTTTTAATATTTATTAATATTAATATATTTTTTTTTTAGCTCTAACAGTCACCTATTTTGGTGAACTGATGACCCGTATAATTATGAGGAATGGGACTGTGACTGGAGGGTTGTTGGTTTGAATTCTCCACCTACTGAGGAAGAAGAAAGCACACCATGATCTCCCACCCTCATTTCCACTACTGAAGTGCCTCTGAGCAAAGGAAATAATTCCCACCTCCTCCAGTGGTGCCGTTCACTGGGGAAGTGATAATAACACTTATTAGTTTAATAAATACATTAATAAATACTTACTAATCATTTAGTAATGTGTTAGTTGACACGCTAATAAATACTTAGTAATCATTTATTAATGTGCTAGTTGCCACACTAATAAATACTTAGTAATCACTTAGTGTTAGTTAACATTAATTAAAGCATTATTAATTAAACATTATTAAAGCTCTTTCAAATCATCCTCTGCCAGGAAAACAAACTCTGCCATGTTTTGATAAATGCCGGCCCCGGTAGTGTGAGCACACGTGGTGGTCGGAGTGTGCAATAGCACATTTCATATAGCACCAAAATTGCACACCAAAAAATAACTGTTGCACGGTAAATAAAACACAAGGGCAAATAGTACAAATAATCCATGTCATGTGACATACAAGCCATCAATCAAATGACGAGGGTCCACTCAGCTGTTATATAACCACTTAACAGTATTTATCTTAGCTAATGCATAATAAGCATGAACCAAACCTTAAGTGTTAAGGTGTTTAATAATCATTTATTGATAGTTTTCAGTAGTTTTACAATTTCTTAATAATTAACATATAAATTAACCAAGGCACTTATTTACATTCATTAATAAAAAGTACACATTATCTTAACGAAGTCAGCAAAAGACAACGGTTTCCAAACTGCACTGAGGTGGAAAAATGCCTGAAAAGCTCAGTGTATAATTGTGGCACCCAATTCACAGTCATTTATACTGCCTTGGCGATGCTTGTTGATCGTCTGCCCAGTTTATGGGAAACCTCCACCGCCAAACACTATGTGTTATTGATGGGGACTCCATCAGCCGCAAAGATAGACTGCAGATGCCAGCTGACGTTAAATATATGGGTCCGATCAACCGACACAGCTCATCTTGGGTGCTGACATCACACAAGGATAGACAAAATGAGGAACATGACCTCAGATACACCAAGGTTGTTTTTCATGTCGGCACCAACGATGGTAGGATGTGTCAGTCTGAGGTCACAAAGATGGACACAGAGGACTTGTGACTTTGCCAGAAAGTCATCTCTGCATTGATTAACTCTCTCCGGTCCACTCCCCTCTCTGGGTGGTGATGAGGTTTACAGCAGGCCAACACCATTAAATAGGTGGCTGGGGAAGTTCTGTAGACAGCAAGTGTAGCTGGAGGACATATCTTTGTGGCAGTGGTGGTGGTGGGATTCAAACACAAGATTGCTCTGACTCAAGACCAAGACAAGGTCAGCCTAAGGGGAATTCCCCTCTAGCCAAGCTAGTAGGAGCATCTTTTCACTCTGGGCTTCACCCTGCTACACAAGGATTTAGATTTATTGATAACTGGCCCTCATTCTGGGATTGCATTGGCTTGCTGACGCTGAATGGATTTCACCCTACTGCAGAAGGCGTCACCATCTTGTCTGCAAACATGGTTAGAGTTCTACAGGGAGGGTAACATTGGGTTTCCACAGCAGGCCATTGAGCAGGTAACCACTAAGGTGATTTTTCATATCGAGACTGATCCGTTTCTGTAGATGTACCCATAAAGATGTACCCATCATGTTTTGCAAATTCAGTGCCTGGTACTACATCAGCTAATACTATAATTTGGGATGCCCCATCAGCTGATTCTGTAACATATTAAAAAAAAAACTTCCATGTTTACTACCTTCAGCCTGTGTAGAATTATGTAAACATAAACCTGATCTGAGACATTTTACATATATGTGGACAGACTGGATTATTGCAATGTCCTATTCTCTGGTTTACCCCAGTGCAGCATTAGAGGTCTCCAACTTATTCAAAATGCTGCTGCTAAAACTTTCACGAGAAGCAGAAAGTTTGACTTCATTACCCCAATTTTGGCCTCCCTTCACTGGCTTCTTCGTTCTGCGAGGTCTGATTTTAGGTTTTATTACTAACTTACAAAATCATTCAGACTCGTGACCCTGGCCGATCTAATTAAACCTTATGTACCGTCCTGTGTTCTGAGGACGCAGGTTTACTATGCGTCCCTAAAGTTAAAAAGAAGTCAGCAAGCCACAAAGCTTTCTCTTATCGTGCACCTGTTCTATGAAACAATCTGCTTGCTCAGATAAAACACTAATTCTCTGGAGTCATTCAAGTCTAAAGACACACCTGTCTTCCCTTTCATGTGGCTAACATATGAGTATAGTGTCGAACCATTTTTCTTCTCCTTTTAAAAATGTGTCATTAAAAATGGCGCAGCCTCATATCTAAATTCTGGATCTGTTAATGAAACATAGGGTGAGGGGCCGGCAACCACAATAGTTCACTCTTTGTTGATTTACTGCTAGCGAAACTAATGCTTTAGATGCTATTAGTTCTGGCCAAATGATTCTTTTTTTCACCTGTCTGAGGTACCGCTACTGAGACTTGGGACTGGGAAGTCTGGAGCCACCTGTAGTTTTGCCTTACGACTGTTGTCTATGCTTGCTCAGGGGGGTTGGTAAGATTAGACCTCACCCATGTGAAGTGCCTTGAGGCAGCTTTGTTGTGATTTGGCTACATACAGTGGGGCCAAAAAAAAAAAAAAAAATTTAGACAGCCCCTAATTGTACAAGCTCTCTTACTTAGGAAGATGAGAGAGGTCTGTAATTTTCGTCACTTCAACTATGAGAGACCAAATGAGAAAAAGAAAAAAAAAAAAAAAAAAAAAAAAAAAAAATCCAGGAAATCACATTGTAGGATTTTTAAATAATTTATTTGTAAATTATGGTGGAAAATAAGTATTTGGTTAATAACAAAAGTTCAACTCAATACTTTGTAACAATCTTTGTTGGTAATGACAGAGGTCAAACGTTTCCTGTAAGTCTTCACCAGGTTTGCACAGTCACTGTAGCTGGTATTTTGGCCCATTCCTCCATGCCGATCTCCTCTAGAGCAGTGATGTTTTGGGGCTGTCGCTGGGCAACACGGACTTTCAACTCCCTCAACAAATTTTCTATGGGGTTGACATCTGGAGACTGGCTCAGCCACTCCAGGACCTTGAAATGCTTTTTACGGAGCCACTTTTGTTGTCCAAGCGGTGTGTTTGGGATCACTGTCATGCTGGAGACCCAGCCACGTTGCATCTTCAACGCGCTCACTGAAGGAAGGTTTTGGCTTAAAATCTCACGAAACTTGGCCACGTTCATTCTTCCCTTAACACAGATCAGTTGTCCTGTCACCTTTGCAGAAAAACCCAAAGCATGATGTTTCCACCACCATGCTTCACATTAGGTATGGTGTTCTTGGAATGCAACTCAGCATTTGTCTTCCTCCAAACATGACTAGTTGAGTTTATACTTAAAAGTTCTATTTTGGTTTCATCTGACCACATTCTCCCAATCCTCTTCTGGATTGTCCATATGCTCTCTAGCAAACTTCAGATGGGCTTGGACATGTCCTGGTTTAAGCAGGGGGACATGCCTGGCACTGCAGGATTTGAGTCCCTCTCTGAGCAGTGTGTAGCCTTTGTTACTTTGGTCCCAGCTCTCTGCAGGTCATTCATCAGGTCCCTCTGTGTAGTTCTGGGATTTTTGTTCACCGTTCTCATGATCATTTAGACCCCACGGGATGACATCTAGCGTGGAGCCCCAGATCGAGGGAGATTATCAGTGGTCTTGTATGTCTTCCATTTTTCTTACAATTGCTCCCAGTTGATTTATTCACACCAACCTGCTTGACTATTGTAGATTCACTCTTCCCAGCCTGGTGCACATCTACAATTTCCTTTCTGGTGTCCTTCAACAGCTCTTTGGTCTTGGCCATGGTTGAGTTTGGAGTCTGACTGTTTGAGGCTGTGGATAGGTGTCTTTTATACAGATAAGGAGTTCAAACAGGTGCCATTAATACAGTTAACAGGTGGAGGACAGAAGAGCTTCTTAAAGAAGAAGTTACAGGTCTGTGAGAGCCAGAAATCTTGCTTGTTTGAGGGTGACCAAATACTTATTTTCCACCATAATTTACAAATAAATTCTTTAAAAAATCCTACAATGTGATTTCCTGGATTTTTTTCCTCATTTTGTCTCTCAATGTTGAAGTGTACCTATGATGAAAATTACAGACCTCTCTCATCTTTCTAAGTAGGAGAACTTGCACAATCAGGGCCTGACTAAATACTTTTTGGACCCACTGTAAATAAAATAATTGAATTAATACATTTGTTAATGTGAACGCTTTATACACTGTTTGTTCATGTTTCATTACTGTATATTAACTGTTGGAAACAGAAAAAAATAATCTGTGCAAAATAGAGTGCATAAAAATTATTATGAGTAATTTCAGTATATCTTTCACATTGTTTAGCAGCTTAGTGAGTCATTAAATTGTACACAAACAAAATATTAAGTCACAATGAGTAAGTCCATTTACTTGGCTACCTAAAAAAAAAAAAAAAAAAAAACACACAAAAAGGCCAAAATGGCAGAATGCAGCTTCACATTATTAGGATTAAAATACCTGACACTTAGCAGTTTAAAGAGATTATAAACACATATATAAATCTACAGTACAGTCTCCACTTTTTCCCATGAAGTCATGTGATGGTAAAATACAGGTGATCATCAGTATGTCCACATTTTATACACACACACAAGATTAACAGTGCAGCCTGGTTAGTGTCATTTCTCTGTGGTGTGTTTGGAACCACATAAGCGAAGCCGACAGTCTCAGGAAATGTGTCAGAACAACATCATGATATTTGTTAAATATGTTTCACACTTTACATCTGATTAAAACAGGCAGTATATCATTTTAATCTGTATACAAAGCCTCTGTGCTATTTTAGAACTTCATTGAAGTTCACTGAAGCTGGGAAAGATTCCAGGTTAGTACATGATAATCCATCTGCTTTGATAATCCATCAGAAAGTTCCCAAACCTGCCAACAGGAGGAGCCTGAGAGTTCTCTCCCACTCTGAACCCTTCATCATAAACCTTTATTGTAGGTCACCACCTTGCAATGTGTTGCCATGGCAATCTCCGGTTCAAGACGGGACACCTCGATCTGTGAAAATACAAACTGGAAGTAAGAATATCTCTGAGTATAACATGTTTTGATATTTGAAATAAGATGAACTCGAGCACGGCAGCTGTGAGTGTGAAGCAGTGTATCATCTGAATTCCACCTCAGCTGCTGACTTACAATCAGGCCGACAGGATCGTACCTGAGACATCTGGGGGAACAGGCTGATGGCCAGAGGCAATGACAGGCCAAAGGTAACCAAGCACATGATGCTGTGGATGGGCAGCAGCAATCTGCGATTGCTCTGCAGAAATCGCAGTCTGCAGAGGACAAGAGACCGACAAATGAATATGTGAGGCTGCTCCCTGGATCGATTCCAGAAGCCTGCTGTGATGTGACGGGTTATTTTTGGATCTGAACAACACTGCACAAGCTGATTTGTGAGAGCTGTGTTTCTCAATAAGTCAAAGATCTGTGCTTGAAATCCTAAAGGAACCCTATGAGGATATTTTTTAATATTTGGGATCCAGGTCCAGGTCACGGTGGTAGCAAAGCAAGCAGCTCATATCACAATTCCTTATCCTTGGCCAAGTCCTGTAACATTTCCATGGGGATCCCAAGGCATTCCCGAGCCACCTGGGAAACAATCTTTCCAGCATGTCCTAGGTCTTCCCGGGGCCTCCTCCCAGTTGGACCTGGAAGACGATCAGTGGGCATCCTCACCAGATGCCAAAACCACCTCAATTGGCTCCCTTCATTGTGAAGAAGCACTGGCTCTACTCTGAGTCCCTCAAGCTTCTCACCCTGTCCAGGAGTGTAAGCCTAAATACCCGACGGAGGAATCTCATTTCTGCCACTTGTATCCGCAAACTTATTCTTTCAGTCATTACCCAAAGTTCATGACAATAGGTAAGGATATAGGAGCGTAAACGAGACCCTCGTCTTCCGGTTCAGCTTCTTCATCACGACAGTCCAGTACCGTGTGTGTAAGGTTTCAGACGCTACCCCAATCCATCTATTGATCTCACATTCCAGCTTACCCCCACTCGTTAGATACTTAAACTCCTCCACTTGGGGCAATAACTCTCCCTTAAAGCAGATGGGAAAATCCACCAATTTTCTGACGGAGGACCACGGTCTCAGATTAGAAGGTGCTGATTCTCATCCCACTTGCTTCACACTCAGCCGCAAACGTGCTCAGTGTGCATCGGAGGTCACTGTGTGATGAAGCCAACAGAACCACATCATCCGCAAGAAGCAGAGATACAACTCTGAGGTCACCAAACTGGATACTTTTATATTTTTGGATCATTTCTATCTTATTCCAAATTTCTGACATATCTTATAGGATTCCTATAATATATCTTATAGGATTCCTATAAGATTCCTATAATATATCTTACAGGATTCCTATAGGAAAAAGTCTTTCCCATTTCTGATAGACAGCCTATGTGATTTGTGTAAGATTCTTACAAGATAATGTGGTTCCAATTTCTGTTAGATATCCTTCAAGACTCCTATAGGAAAAAGTAATTCCAATTTCCGATAGATATCATATAGGTTTTCTAGAAGGTTCCTACAGGAAAAAGTCATTCTAATTTCTGATTGATTCCTTTTTCCTTTTTTATCTGTTTATTTATATAATGATAATTGTGTCTTGCTCCTTTTGTAACAGAACCACAGGAGCAAAATAATAAATCCTAATTTATCACTCATTTGTATTAATATTATATGTAAATTACACTAATAAAAAAATGAACATTCATGAGTTATTTTTGAACGGGGTCCCCCCCCCCCCTTCTCTCTCTTTAAGGTTTTCAGGTATTTTAAGACGATGGTTATTTATAATGCTGTTAAATATTTTAGGTTTTCATTCCATCCCGCCTCTAACTCACACAGAGCACGTGCCTCACCACAGTATACTCATGAACAGAATTATTTCTTACAATGCAGCAATACAACACCCTCAAATATACATTTCACTGATACAAATCTGTTTTCTGAATGTGAATGAAATTTTTTGCTAAAGGAACATAATGGACACGTTTCACCAACATCAGTTTGTGGATCAAAAAGTAAAAGTTCCCAAACAAATAGATGGTTTATCTCCTGGTGTTAACAGTACAGAAGTTAGCACGCATGAAGGTTCAGGCCACCTGTGACTCTTTTTCCATGTGCATCTGGAGTTGCAGCATCTGCTACAAAACAACATGTCTGCTGTGCAAAAACGGTTGGAGCCGAGATAGTAAACAAGCCCGAAGATGTCAGTAGCTAACATAACTGCTAACCAGACCAGTGTTGTATAAAGTACCGGAAAATCACACTTAAGTAAACGTACAGACACCCATTAAAAAAAATGACTTTGGTAGAAGTTCAAGTCACTGATTGAAATGCTACTCAAGTAAAAGTCTTAAAGTATCTAGTAATTATTGTACTTAAGTATGACAAGTAATGTACAACTAAATGTACTCAAGTATTGAAAGTAAAAGTACAAGTAAATGTTAATAATCAAAAACGGACTGATTTTTTTATATTACTAGGCTTCTAAATGACTGGTAGTATTAGTCAAAATACTGAAAATTGTGCACATCACACAAAACCACTTCTGAAACAAGGTTTCAAAACCTAAATGAGAGTAGGCTACTCACTAGGTGTTCACAGGAAACAGCTATTTATTTCTATGTGTATTTATTTATTTTCATTGTTACATGGTTTTATCTTTTCTGTTGTGTTTTGTTTCATTAGGTTTTTTTTGTCTCTTTCTCTAAAATTGTATTGTAACATTATTAGTCTATTATTATTATTGACTATTATTGTCTATTATGTAAACTATTATTGTTGTTGCTATAATATATGAATAGAAAGAAATTAAAAAAATAACAATTTGACTCTTACATCAACGAACGCTGTGCCATTAATTATACAGAAAGCAAATCAACACAAACATGCTGATGCAAACAGCTTAATGCTAACTTTAACATTGAAAACGCCATAGACATGCTAACGCGTTAGCATTGGTCCCGTTTTTAAGTTATAAAATACATCTATCAACTGTTTCAGAAGACCATAACAGGTCGGTTTAACATAAAAAATATTACTCACGGACATATGCTCTTCAGGGTTTTAGTGGGGAAAAATTAAGAAAAAGCAAAATAAAACAATCAATCCACGAATCGTAGATCGAAGCACTGCTTCAACCTGCGAATCACTGCTTCGATTGGTTCAAGGTTCAAAGCAAAGCCGCGCTACAGAAAAGTTGATTACAGACCCGCTGCAGGTCTGTAATCAATGTAGAGAAATGATCATTTTCCTGACAAACACCCCCCAAGTGCGCAACTGCAAAAAAGCCTACCGGACATGCCTCATGACAAATCGGCTTGACTTCGTTGCAGTCACTAGTAATCAGTGGTGTCTCTGGGTGAAAACACAACTTTTTTCGTGTGTGTTTTTTGTAAAGAGTAATGGCATGGCGAATAGAAAAAGTATCAGAGTAGAAGTATGCAATTAAGGTCGGAAATGTAGTGAAGTAAAAGTGAAATTAAGTTGAATTAAAAAAACTCAAATAAAATAAAAAGTCTCCCAAAACATACTTAAGTACAGTAGCGAAGTATTTCTACTTTGTTACTATACAACACTGAACCAGACAGGGTCCACTAATCTGAGGGTCCACTGGTCCTAACCTGTTTTTATTGATGGTGTATATTACAACCCCAAAATTATTTTAATGTTCACAAATAAATGTAATTCTTTCAAATAGCTAACAATCAAGTTTTGTTCAATTTACAAAAAGAAAACATATGATTCCATTGACATACACCATTAATTACCTTTAATTATACTGTTGTCTATGCTCCCCTTAATACTAGGACTAATGGACCCTAGGACTAGTGGGAAGTTCCCCAAAGGGTTTGCGGAAATGTGTTTGTTCTGTCCAATCCTGGATTGGGACTGGTTGTAACTTCTGGTGTGTGTGTGTGTGTCTGCTTTGGAAGATTTCACCAGTGCAGGTTTTAGTAAAACTGGATTACAGCTGCAGTCCGCTCAGCAGGCTGTGTGTGTGTACACACCTCTCGAGGTAGGACATAATGATGGGAGGCAGGATGAAAATTGGCATCGGGAGGACCACACGTGTAAAGGCAGTCTCCATGATTGCCTGGTGGGGGGCAAAATAGGAAGAGAAGTTTTTAAAGAAGTGACGTATTTTCTCAAACTATTAAAAATAAAAACTGAATGAGACACAGTAAGTTGGTTCACATGTCTTGCTGCGATTTTGGAGGATCCCACCACATTCCCGTCATCGTCCAGAACATCGATGCCCTCGGACCACTCGCTGTGCCTCATCAAGCCCACGTTACAGATATTTGCACTCGCTCAGAGTTGACAAAAAAAAGGCAGTTTATGAGATGAGAGACGCTAAAGGCACAATACAGTAAGTAAATTTTTGAATAAACCTAACTTTACTTCAATAAAAAGTCTCCAGCCAACAGAGGGCGACACAGTGACTTTTTTCCGTCACACTTACACTATTTATACAGTCACATGAAAACTTACCAACAGCTGGAAACGGGACAAATCTCTGTATTATCATTCGGCTAGCAGGACTCAACTTGTTGGATTTCCCAATCAGCACATTCAGTCCCACCTAAAAAATGCGACGCAAATAAATATGCAGAAATAAAGGTTGGCGCTTTGGCCAGCTGTGAATTATGTCTCATAATATGTGTTTTTCAGTGTGATTCTGAAACAACACACTCACTGCAATGGATACAGCACTTGTCACAGCTCCAACGTAGCCTTGAAGAAACTTTGACGTAGGCGTCGGCTGGATAGGAACAACAAATAAATCTCTAGTTTTATGATTGGTTTAATGTGAGCTACTCCTGCTTACTATAATGTCTGTACTATAATGCCTTAAAGGCATCATGATGTGGAAAATTGGCTTTTACCTACGGTGGCCTATAGAGGTCACAACACATACAACAACAGCAAATACGGGGAAAAAAAACTTCACACTGACAAACACAAAAAGCACCTGCATCAATTCTGCAATGGCAGGTTTCACAAAAAAACTCTTACAAACTGACAAAACACAGAACAAACATTGGGAACACCACAAACATGACCTAAAAACATAAGTAACAATTTACAGAATTTGATACCATGTCTGCTGCAAATTTACACAACACATGCAAAAACACAACGCAACGTGAAGAATGGTTTCTGTCTGGAGGACTTGCACTGCAAATAAAAAAAACACCAAAAATACAGGTAGCACTCAGCATGGTGGCTTAGTGGTTAGTACTGTTGCCTCATAGTGAGAAGGTCTTGGGATTGCGTCCCATCTGGTCGTTGCTGTGTGGAGTGTGCATGTTCTCCCCGAGTTTGTGTGGTTCTCCTCAGGTGCACTGGCTTCCTCTCAAATGGAATAACCAGGTAAAGAAATTGTACCTGCATTAATGGTAAGTGTCCACCAGGTGGAGATATTGCTCCATTTCAAGAACCTTGAGTACAGGCTGCAGTGGGACACAAATCTGTTGCTTACAGCCGTAGATGAAGGAATAAATATACCTAGCTTAAGAGTAAAATCTTCAATAATGCAAAATAAATAAACTGCGTTTTGTTTACTCTATATGCGCTGTACTGAGCGCTGAGAAGCACTGACCAGTCTGTCTAATCTACTGTCTTATAGTTACATATGGTTTGGGTTTCATGGTACAAATCCTTTAAGTTCTAATATTCTTAGACTGTGCATGCAGAAATTCTCCTGTGATATGCACAGTTTGACCCTGAAATGGCCAATGTTAGACTGTTGTGACTTACGCAACAAGTCCAAATCTGGACTCCTGATTAATCAGTGAGACACAGCCAATGGCACGCCCACACAGCAATAAAACAAACGCTATAGGGAACCCCAGTCTTGTTTGAACCCCTATGTGATATTGCGGGATTTGACCACTTCCGGGGACAGCCTGCACAAACACAGCATCACTTCTAACGGAAAAATGGTGTGCCGTTTTGTTTTTGGATGCAAAGCAGTCACAAAAAGTGCAGGGGTTTTTTGGAGAAGGAAAGACAAGGCAAATGGGAGAGGTTGTGTTGGTAAGTTTTAGCCTACACACCTTGACAGAGTAGCTGCGTTCTCTCACCTGCACAACTGCCTCGATATGTTTGAGCTCCGAGTCAAACAAACCCCAACACATGTCCGCTTTCCACCGCATTGTCACGTTTTCTTTGCATATTCACTTTGTTTGCCATGTAATTTGCCCAAAACCACAGAGAAAGTGCTGTGTTTCTGATGGGGACAGCCCTTGTCTGTCCCCGGAAATAGAATTATGTTCTTTCATTTAACCCCTTTAGCGCCCACCCTCAAACGAGACTACAGTTCCCCATTTGTGGCTATTCAAGAGGCAGATGCTTTGGAATAATTTTAATAATTAACTGAAGGCAAGTTTCCCTTTGAGGATATTTTCTACCCCAAACATATTTACTTTACCCATCATCACTTCCTGCACACTTTACCACAAACCTGTGCAGCTTTTACTGTTCATGTGTACCCGTGTTAAAACAGCATTTAAAAAAAAAACAAATACACTTTTAAGTTCAATATGTGAGGTCATCAAGCTGCGGAACCGCACAGAAAACACTTCCTACCTTGGTTGCATTGCGGTTAGCATAGTTCACACAGGCATTGTGACTCTGGTTCAGCCACTACAGGAACCAAAGAAATTAAGGATGTAATACACAGAAATAATAAAGACAGCTGTATATAGCAAAAATGTGCAAAATAATATGTAAATTGTATTCTAATTTACATATTTATTTTGCAGTTATTTTCAGCCTTGCGGGTTAGTTGTAGGAAAATGGTGAATCAAAATACGAACCAAACAGAAAGGTATTTCAAATACACAACATTAATGTGCTAGTTGGACTTTGAAATGGAGATTGTACGCAGCCATTTGAAATTATGGTTGTAATTTACAATACCTGCCATATAATGGTGGACACCACAGTCTGATTTGGGAGAAGAAGACCAATAACCTACATAAAAGCAGAGAATAAGGGCTTATTTTTAGAAGAAAAAATAAGTCCAAACTGGCATTTCATCTACCCCCAGACATGAGTGTGAAACGCATCTCTGCAGAGGCAAGTCAGTTTCATGAAATGCATAAAAATGCCTGACTTCTGAATGAAACTTACAATTGGTGTTCCAAATGGTACATAACCTGCACAGTGGAAAAATGATTTTTAGTGTGAAACAAATAAAATAAATAATAAAAATGACAACATGGAGAAACTCATCAGCAAAGATCTTCATCTGAGGTCATACCTGACATTCGAAATGGCATGAAGATCTTCTCTCCTGTGTCAGGGTGAATGATGGCCTGCGTGTAGAGAGCATGACCGAGCTGACACGTTCATGTGTATGGAAGTACAGCTAACCGGGCTGAATGATGACTTATTTGGAATCACTTACCTGCCTGATCTTTTGGGCTTCCCACAGCTGCATGAGAAAACAAACACAGTGGCTATAATTTGCACACGTTACTTATTCTGAAAGCTGGCCGTGCACTATATAATGACATGACGCAATACAGCTGCATCATAATGCTATCAATATTACGCTGACGTATACTGCAGAAGTACATCGTGAGCGTTACGGCATTTGAGTTTACTAGGAGTGCAGGACAGGTTGGTCCCATTTGTGGTCCATGCAGAGCTCCGGAGTGACTGAGCGTTCAAAATGCTAATATGTGTGCACAAGATACGAGTTTCTGCAATTTGATTAGTTCCCTTTGTTTGTTTATTCATGCACACAGGCATCCATTGTGCACTGTGCTGAGTGCACTAAGATTGAAGAGCAAGTAACACATAATTGAGGTTATACAGCACAAAATAGACTTTCATTTGCTGATAGTTATGTACAGCCTTTCCCCACTTGTAGGTCTGAATGGCATGGCTGCATGTACTGCCAAAATGATTTACTCCAACTGTGGTACCAAATTATGTTTCACAAGACATGCACAATAGCATTTTGAGCGCTATAAAAAAAAAAACATTGTTTTTCTCTCTCTATGGCCACTCCAGTGCTTCATAGCCGTGTCCTGGACAGCTTCATGACTACATGTTGAAAGTCAGGTCCTTCCAAGCTGCACATCCATCTTTCTTATTTCATTCTTTTGGGAGCTCCCATTCAGGGTTTCACCAAGCAAAACATACAGTCAGGTCCATATATATTTGGACACTGACAACTTTTGTCATTTTAGCTGTTTTACCAAAAACATAGATGTTTACCAAACAAGATGCTATTATATAATCAAAGATGGCTTAAAGTTCAGGCGCTCACCTTTAATTCGAGGGTATTCACATCCAAATTGGGGGAAGAGTTTAAGAATTACAGCTCTTTAATATGCAGCTGCCTCTTTTTCAAGGAACCAAAGATAACTGGACAATTAAAAGCCATTTCATGGGCTGTGTGTATATCCCTAATTAAAGCATCAATTAATCAGGTAAAAGGAATGGAATTGATGGCATTTGCATGCAGTAGCTACTGCTGTGAACCAACAACATGTGTTCAAAGGAGCTCTCAATGGAAGTGAAACCGACTATCCTTAGGCTGAAAAAAAGAAGAAATCCATCAGAGTGATAGCGGAAATGTTAGGAGTGGTCAAATCAACAGTTTGGTCCATTCTGAGAAAAGAAGAGCGCGCTGATGTGCTTGGAAACTCAAAAAAGGCCTGGATGTCCACGGAAGATAACAGCGATGGATGATTGCAGGATCCTTTCCATGCTGAAGAAAAATCCCTTCACAACATCCAGCCAAGTGAAGAACACCCCCCAGGAAGTAGGTGCATCAGTATCTACGTAAGTCCAGCATAAACAGAAGACTTCACGAGCAAAAATACAAAGGGTTCACCACAAGGAGTAAACCATTAATCAGACCTAAAAATAGAAAAGCCAGTTATACTTTAACAAAAAAAAAAAAAAAAGCTAAAGAAGCTGGCTCAGTTCTGGAACAGCATTCTTTGGATAGATGAATCGATCAATCTGTACCAGAATGATGGGAAGAACAAAGTATGGAGACGGCTTGAAACAGGTCATGATTCAAAGCACACCACATCTTCTATAAAACATGGTGGAAGCAGTGTGATGGCAAGGGCGTGCATGGCACCGGGTCACTAGTGTTTATTGATGATGTGACAGAAGACCGAAGCAGCTGGATGAATTCTGAAATGTAGGGATATACTTTCTGCTCAGATTCAGCCAAATGCAGCAAAGATGATTGGACAGTGCTTCACAGTACAGAGGAATAATGACCGAAAACATACTGCAAGAGCAATCCAGGAGTTTTTTTAAGGCAAAGAAGTGGAATATTCTGCAGATCTCAACCCGATCGACCATACAATTCACTTGCTTAAGACAAAACTTAGGGCAGAAAGACCCACAAGCAAGCAACAGCTAGAGACAGTATCTGGCGATGGGTGAGTGTGTCAATAGGTGTGCTACCGTGACCTCAAATGGAACAGTGAAGTGTCTGTGTGTATGCATTTGGATGCTTGTGGGCATGTACATGCATGTACAGTAGTTTTCAGAATAATAGTAGTGCTATGTGACTAAAAAGATTAATCCAGGTTTTGAGTATATTTCTGACTGTTACATGGGAAACAAGGTACCAGTAGATTCTCAGAAATCCAACAAGACCAAGCATTCATGATATGCACACTCTTAAGGCTATGAAATTGGGCTATTAGTAAAAAAAAAAAAGTAGAAAAGGGGGTGGTCACAGTAATAGTAGCATCTGCTGTTGACGCTACAAACTCAAAACTATTATGTTCAAACTGCTTTTTTAGCAATCCTGTGAATCACTAAACTAGTATTTAGTTGTATAACCACAGTTTTTCATGATTTCTTCACATCTGTGAGGCATTAATTTTGTTGGTTTGGAACCAAGATTTGCTTGTTTACTAGTGTGCTTGGGGTCACTGTCTTGTTGAAACACCCATTTCAAGGGCATGTCCTCTTCAGCATAAGGCAACATGACCTCTTCAAGTATTTTGACATATCCAAACTGATCCATGATACCTGGTATGCGATATATAGGCCCAACACCATAGTAGGAGAAACATGCCCATATCATGATGCTTGCACCACCATGCTTCACTGTCTTCACTGTGAACTGAATTCAGAGTTTGGGGGTCGTCTCACAAACTGTCTGCGGCCCTTGGACCCAAAAAGAACAATTTTACTCTCATCAGTCCACAAAATATTTCTCCATTTCTCTTTAGGCCAGTTGATGTGTTATTTGGCAAATTGTAACCTCTTCTGCACGTCTTTTATTTAACAGAGGCACTTTGCGGGGGATTCTTGCAAATAAATTGGCTTCACACAGGCATCTTCTAACTGTCACAGCACTTACAGGTAACTCCAGACTGTCTTTGATCATCCTGGAACTGATCAATGGGTGAGCCTTTGCCATTCTGGTTATTCTTCTATCCATTTTGATGGTTGGTTTCCATTTTCTTCCACGCGTCTTTTTTTTTTTGTCCTTTTTAAAGCATTGCAGATCATTGTAGATGAACAGCCTATCATTTTTTGCACCTGCGTATGTTTTCCCCTCTCCAATCAACTTTTTAATCAAACTACGCTGTTCTTCTGAACAATGTCTTGAACGTCCCATTTTCCTCAGGCTTTCAAAGAGAAAAGCATGTTCAACAGGTGCTGGCTTCATCCTTAAATGGGGGACACCTGATTCACACCTGTTTGTTCCACAAAACTGACGAACTCACTGACTAAATGCCACACTACTATTATTGTGAACACCCCCTTTTCTACTTTTTTTTTTTTTACTAATAGCCCAATTTCATAGCCTTAAGAGTGTGCATATCATGAATGCTTGGTCTTGTTGGATTTGTGAGAATCTACTGGTATCTTGTTTCCCATGTAACAATAAGAAATATACTGAAAACCTGGATTAATTTTTTTAGTCACATAGCATTACTATTATTCTGAACACTACCGTACACCAGGTTTGTGCACGTCTGCCTGTAATAACATGTATGTAACAGCATGCAATACATGTTATGATGTAATACAGGAAATATGGCATCAGGCATACTGAATGATTTTTGAATAAACTTGATGCTGCCCTGCACTCACATCTCCAAACACGCACAACTGAAATAGAGTTACTCCATGCATGCTGCAATATGGCCTGCATTTCTCTGCTATCCTGGCGCAATGTGGAGTTGCGTCACATGATTGTATAGTGTATGGCCGGCTTTCTTTTGATAATGGATGTTTCTATGTTCTGTTGCAGCATACAACCTCACCTGATGATCAGACACTCCAGATGGAAGTGTGCCACATTTGTAATCATCAAGAAGTTTGATGCAGTCTTTTAAATGCTTCTGCATGCAGGAGAAAATTAGTTAAGCAAAGTACTTTAATAAGTAAGTGTGTAGACTGGTTTAAATTTCAGTCACACATACTATACTGGAAAAGATTTACCTCAGACACAAACAGAGTGCTGGGGTCAATGATGTCTACAAAGTGTCTCAGACGCCCGAGGAATGAACTCTAGAAAATAAAGAACATTAAAGTTCACTGTTAATGAGATTTGACAGTTGTCCAGCAATCCCTGTGTCTGTGAAAGGTTTAATTGCTCAAAATGTTTCGTTATTCTGCTGTTCAGCCACAGCTCTTTATCATACGACATCCTTGTCAAATGATTTGTTAACAAGCTAAAGTTTTTATGCGCTATTTGTTGGGTTAGGTTTTCCATGTGATATCAAAAAATGGTATTGAATATCAATATTTTCCAAAGCTGGAAATTCCAGTCTTGTGAACACTACCATGAACACAAGAATAATCAAACAATGGGACAAAACTGTATTTATTAGAACTGTAATCCACTTCTTTATGAATCTGTGTTATTAGAGTTTTTTGTTTAACTGTTTAGGACAGATGTGCACAGAGTTCACATTGCGGATACTGGCCAACATGACATCTCTATTTGTAGCAAATGTTGTCTATGGCATTTTGGATCAGATATAAGGTAGAGTCTATGGTGGAGGTGTCAGAGAGGAGGATGCTGAGGAAGCTGCTCAGCATCCTGGACAACACCTCCCATGCCCTGCATGCCACACTGACATCCTGTCAGAGCACCTTTAGCCATAGACTGAGACCACCGAGGTGCACCACAGAAGGTCTTTCCTACCTGTGGCAATCAGACTGTATAACTCCTCCCCCTTCTGCAGGATGAATACATGATGAGTTATGTGCAATATTGTCAGACATCGTGTGCAAATATCTTCCAGTCATTTGGCATAAATTTGCTGTACTTATTGTAAAAAAAAAAAAAAAAAAAACGTTTAGAGGAAACCGGGACACAGTGGATCAGAAATGTTTTGTGGCAGCATAAACACATTATGCATAGGTTTAGGTAATTCTATTGAGGATTTAATACAGCAAGTTATTGTTTATAAGGCTGTGTTATTTATTTCTCCAAGTGTAATTTACAGGTGTTTAAAAGTGATTTTAAATTTTTTGATTCACTGTGCCCCGGACACTAATTCATGGGGCACAGTGAATCAACTTCGAATATAATGAAAAAACACAATTATAAAGATTTCTTAAAAATTATTAAATATATGCTGATGAATATACAAACTATCCAGCAAACCAGCTATGTAATGTGTGAATGTCTTATATAGTGATATAAGTCCTTTAGAAACTATTATAAATACAACTGTCAGAATTTCTGTTCAAACGTGAAACAGTTGTTTATATACACAAATTACAGAAATAATTAATGGAAAAATAAATGTATAAGCTTCAACAAGTAATATTTTTCATCCACTTGATAATGGGGTTAGTAAATCACTTTTTAGACTGACTCACTGTGCCCCGGGTACATGTGACACACGAGTCAGAGTCTGGAGAAGACATAACACATGCTCATCAGTTGGACAGGGTAGTCTTCTAACTAATAATTTTTGGGCCACCTTTCCTCTGTTGTGAGAAATAAATACAAAGACACTGACATCCACAAAATTTACTTTTGATAGGAAAAAAATGGACTTCACTTGCCACTTAGTTTTACCCTTAAGGTATCCAAAAAAAAAAACAAAAAAAAAAAAACAATAAGGGGGATGTCTTTAGGCATAAAAATAATATGGCATAACTGCTGCAAATATATATGTAGTTTTGCAGCTATAGTTACTGATTCACTGTGCCCCTTGATTCACCACGCCCCGGTTTCCCCTACTGTTTACTGTTTTAGCACTCTGGCAAAATAATTACCTTCAGGATGAATGAAGTTGATCTTATTTACCTGTCTCAAACCCTTGGTCCCACCGAGTGAAGAAGGAGCCACGCACCCTGTTTTTTTTTTTTTTGTTTCGTGAGCTATCGTGCCATTTTAGTGGCTCAGAGTGGCTCTTAGAGACATTATCTTTAGTTAACGAGGCTCCTCTCTGAGCATGGCGCTAATTTCAAGATGTTCAAAATTTAACAACAACAGCGTGGCGCAGTTTGTGTTCGAGTTACTGCAACGGCTTAGAGGCATTTGCGTGGTGCTTACGAGTCTGCAAAAACTCCATTATCCGTGCGCCTGGCACCTCTGCAGGACCTGAGAGTCTATTTTTGGAGCGGCTCCTCCTCTTGCGCACACAATTGCACCTGCTCTGTGCGCTGGACTCTATATATTTTGTAGTGGATTAATCATTTTCTGCCAAACTTTGGATGTTGAAAACACTTCTAATCACTTCTGGCATCACAGAGGACTGTTTCATCTGGACACTTTTTCCTCTCTTTCCTGCTCCATGTGGGATGTATTTTGAACAGCTTAAGGTAGTTATTTTTAATGTTTTTTATAGCTTGATAAAACAGTTCCTAGCTGTAAAAGTATGTCTGTATGTTGATGTCTGTTGTATGTAAAAGTATGTTAATTTAATATCTTGTTAATGCCTCACATGAGCTCCGCTGTGTGTGCGCACTGAGGCAGGACCTGAGAGGCTATTTTTGGAGCGGCTCTTGCGCACACAATTATACCGGCTCTGTGCTGGACTCTATATAAAATAATTATTTTGTAGCGGATTAATCATTTTCTGTCAAACCTTGGATGCCGAAAATACCTCTAATCACTTCTGGAATTAATGGATCACATGAGCTCCTTCGTTCTGTGTGTGCGCACTGAGGCAGTGACTCATCATCACACTTCAAACGAGCATTTAGGCAGAACGCCAGCTCACAAAAGAGTGACAGTTCAGTCAATATTGGACGAACACAATGTTAAAATTTGGGTGACTGCGTGAAAGTGGATGCGTGTTTAAAGCCATGGAAGATAACACCAGTGGAGCAGCTAAGAGCAGGAGCTGTGCAGCAACACAGGTGGAGAGCGCGCAAAAGAGCAATTTTGAAGACATAACAAAGTTAAAAGTTGTATCATGGTGACTTGTAAGCTGTGGAAGAAATATATATATATAGAAAATGATCCACAGGTGCATATAATAAAAGGGCCACCTCATACTGTATGCAGAACGGCACAGTGCGCAAAAGAGTGCTTTGCAGAAATAAATGGATGAACACAGTCAAAAGTGGATTCACGTTGTAAAAATGATTGTGCTTAAAGCCAGGGAAAAAATAAAGCCAGCAAGCCACGGACGGAAAGGAAGCCAGAAAGAGCAGAGAGGCGGCTGTCCATGAAAGGACAACAGCAGCGCGCGCGCGCAAAAGAGCGATTTTGCAGAAATAAACGGACAAAGTTTTGTGTGTTTAAAGCCGCAAAAAAAAAAAAAAAAAAAAAAAAAAAAAAAAAAAAAAAGCCAGAGAGCCGCGGCGCCAGCGAGGAGCACAGAGGCGGCTCTCAGGAACCCGTGGTTCGGGTCTAGCTGGTCTGGTGCATTACAGGTGGACAGCAGCCTGGCGCACAGCGCACAACTGCGGAACTGTGATGGAGTGTCTATTTTTGGACTGTGTTTAAAAAAAAAAAAAAGAAGGGACATCTTTAAATGCTGCTGTGAATCTGTGAATTGAAAACCCACACTTTGAATGGACCAGGTGTGGGAGGGCTGGAGGTTTGGACCAAACTCATGCCTAAACGTTATCATACGCTATCATGGCACTACGTGGCTTAGTGTGGCTGATGTGAGCCATTCGAGGCTGTAATGACAGGTGGTCGTGGCTCACTAGAGGCTGCTACGTGGCACATGTAGGGTACAGAGAGGCACCTTCATAGTGGATACGTGATAGATGAAAACGTGGGTCATTCTTCAAATAATCACACCACACCCATGCGTGGCTCCTTCTTCGGCCTTCATTATTCGGTGGGACCGAGGCTTGAAATTCCAACAGGATTTCTACCAAGTAGTGTTTGTTCCACATCTCAGGTTTCTTTACACCTCACACAAGTTCCAAAACTGTGTGCCTTATTTTCCACCCGACACCCAGTGTATCTTTGCTAGTTTCCAAATGGCATAGTTGTCACTTTCAAGCTCACCACCCACGTTCTCTAAATACTGAGTGCATTATGCACTCATGGGAACATTCGACTTGAAAGGTGTGGAGTGGCGCCAAGTTGGAGCATTGCTATTGTGAGGCAACATAAAGCAAATTGTTCCTTAGACCACCAAAAACCTTGTCTAGAGTCATTCGCAGGATTCCTGCCATTTATCCAGCACAGTATTGAGATATAACATACCTTACATACAGTAGTGTTCAGAATAATAGTAGTGCTATGTGACTAAAAAGATTAATCCAGGTTTTGAGTATATTTCTTATTGTGACATGGGAAACAAGGTACCAGTAGATTCTCACAAATCCAACAAGACCAAGCATTCATGATATGCACACTCTTAAGGCTATGAAATTGGGCTATTAGTAAAAAAAAAAAAGTAGAAAAGGGGGTGTTCACAATAATAGTAGCATCTGCTGTTGACGCTACAAACTCAAAACTATTATGTTCAAACTGCTTTTTTAGCAATCCTGTGAATCACTAAAGTAGTATTTAGTTGTACAACCACAGTTTTTCATGATTTCTTCACATCTGTGAGGCATACTAGTGTGCTTGGGGTCATTGTCTTGTTGAACCCATTTCAAGGGCATGTCCTCTTCAGCATAAGGCAACATGACCTCTTCAAGTATTTTGACATATCCAAACTGATCCATGATACCTGGTATATGCGATATATAGGCCCAACACCATAGTAGGAGAAACATGCCCATATCATGACGCTTGCACCACCATGCTTCACTGTGAACTGTGGCTTGAATTCAGAGTTTGGGGATTGTCTCTTGGACCTAAAAAGAATAGTTTTACTCTAATCAGTCCACAAAATATTCCTCCATTTCTCTTTAGGCCAGCTGATGTGTTCTTTGGCAAATTGTAACCTCTTCTGCACTTGTCTTTTATTTAACAGAGGGACTTTGCGGGGGATTCTTGCAAATAAATTAGCTTCATACAGGCGTCTTCTAACTGTCACAGCACTTACAAGTAACTCCAGACTGTCTTTGATCATCCTGGAGCTGATCAATGGGTGAGCCTTTGCCATTCTGGTTATTCTTCTATCCATTTTGATGGTTGTTTTCCATTTTCTTCCACGCTCTGTTTTTTTTTTTTTTTTTTGTCCATTTTAAAGCATTGGAGATTATTGTAGATGAACATGTTCAACAGGTGCTGGCTTCATCCTTAAATAGGGGACACCAGTTTCACACCTGTTCGTTCCACAAAATTGACAAACTCACTGACTGAATGCCACACTACTATTATTGTGAACACCCCCTTTTCTACTTTTTTAACTAATAGCCCAATTTCATAGCCTTAAGAGTGTGCATATCATGAATGCTTGGTCTTGTTGGATTTGCGAGAACCTACTGAATCTATTGGTACCTTGTTTCCCATGTAACAATAAGAAATATACTCAAAACCTGGATTAATCTTTTTAGTCACATAGCACTACTATTATTCTGAACACTACTGTAGGTGGGCTCAAGGCACGCATATACTCTGCTTGTATACACCACAAAACTAAAATGAAAACAACAATTAAACTAAACAAAAGTAAACACTATATATATATATATATATATATATATATATATATATATATATATATATATATATATAAAAATGTCACCTTGCTTCACTTCAGGGAGCTTTGGTGGCTGTATGACTTGCAGATCCATTAACTCACTAGAAACCCTCTCATCTCCGCTCTCACAGGGGATGATGTATGACATTCCCAAAACCATCCGTGACTAATTAACCCGTTTATGCCCAGATTTTTTTTTTTTTTGGAGTTGTGAAAAAGTTGCATTTGTACCTTTGAGATTTTTTATTGTGAGTTCAAAATGACAGTTATACACTTTGGCAACAACTGCTGCCAGTGGGGCAAAATGGGTGAAGTGATTGAATTCAACTCCTTTGTGCCCTATTTTGGGCAAATAATGAATGTCGCATGACATACAACCCACCAATCAAATGACAAGGATCTATAATTTTGGCTACAATTTTTTTTTTTTTTTAATGTGGTGTGATTTCCTCAATTTTAAGATCAAGGCGAAAAGAAAAAAAAGAAAAAACAAAAAAAGAAAATTGGTCATGTGAGACAGCCCTGAGAATGTGCACCTTAGATTGTCACAATAGGTTCCCGTATCTGAAACGGGCAAACTAATACAGCAATCCTTTGAGGAAATCAAGCTCCATCATCGCTGGTTCAATTGTAACCACCTCCGTAACAGAAAGGAGTTTTAATTTATATTTACAATCCAGTTTTTCCAATGAGACCATTTTTCACTGCTTTTTAGGCTTTTGAAGTGCTGCTTGAGTTCCCAGTTTTCTCCATCAGCATATCAATGGTTAAGAGTGTGTGCCAACATCCTGAGAAGGCCCTGTTTGTGCCAGGAGCCCCTCTGGCAGCAAACCAGATTGGTACAAACATGGCAGCGACAATCAGATTCAGAGTGGATTCCTTGGACAGTTCTCACTTATGAAAGGCAGACACCGCAGAACAAGAAGAGTGGAACCAACACATCTCTGTTTTAATTATCGGTTCTGCACAAGTCCCTAACTGAGCGAACAGGAAACTGTCATCCATTCTGGTCGGAGAAAAGATGACGCACCAATCTACAGCACATCTTTGGCTTTTCTGCCACCATCATTCCTCCATCATGCGTTTGATCTGACAGGCCACATGTGCTGCAGTTCCGCTTTTCCAGGATCCAGGCGAGGAGCCTGCTTTAATTATTCATGAGCTTCAGCTCCCTGGAGAGGACACAACAAGGCTAGCAGAGAGACAGAGAGGCAGAAAGCACACAAACACAGGAAGATTTATGCTGATACCAGGACTGGCCTCATTTTAAACATTGTGACGCAAGAAAGTGAAAGAATTACAGCACCTTTACCAGCCCAAAGTGAACTGCAGGTTGCAGAAAAAACACAAACTATAAAAGCATTTTTGTTTGGGAGAGGGAGAACAGAATGAGACCATTTTTTGACACCCCTCTTTACTCCATTCCTACAATTTCATGGTATCTAAGACAGGAACTGTATTTTTCATACATATCAGGCCACTTTGAAATGTAAAAAAATAATTGACATAGGCTGAAGTGGAACAAAAACAACAGTTCTACAAATTTAATGTGGGTTATTTTTACTCCAACCAACAATTCAATTTAATTTTAATATCTTAAAGAGGTCTTAAATGCAAAATCAGCAATAACTACTTTAAATGTTGTGAAGTACGGACAGTATTTTTATCCAAATCTGATCAATGAATAAAAATATTCTATTAACACACACTATCGTGTACACTGTATCGTGTTTTTCATGTTGTGTGTGTGTTTATGTATGGGTATATATCCAAAACTGGAAATTTTTAGCTAAGGTCAAAATGTCCTTGGCTGCTTAGGTAACTATCAGTGTGCAAAATATTAAAATAGCAAAGAATTTGAACACACAATTTTAATTTTATTTACGGCAATCTGCATTTTCCTTTAAATCTCCATTTTAAAATTGCATTTTTCGGCATGAACCCTTCAAACACACACACAAAATAAAAATTAGTAATTCAAATGGGGCGACAAAGGCCTTGTTCAAATTACCACTCAAAATCGGATTTTTAGTATATCCAGATTTTATCTCTTTATTTTTTGGCAGTCTGGTCAGTGAAAAACCACATGCAATCTGATTTTTCCAAAGCAGATTGCAAATACGGAGGTGATTTGAAATGCCATTCAAATCCCATTTTTGCAAACCTGTTTCAATCTGAACGTCTCAGTCACTCAAACAGAATTTCAAAGTGTCCTCTGCATCACTCGCAGCGCAACACGATCAACAATGACGTAGTTCCAGAGAGATGGAAGTTGATTTGAGGCACCTTACCTGTGGTGTTGGAATAAGTGGCAAAAAAAGTTGAAAAAAAAAATGGCTACGAAGCATGGAGGGGAAGAATAAACGGTGGACACAAAAGGAAATACATAAAGTGCCTGTTGGCTATTTGCACAGTAAAATCACCAGTGTAAAACTAACACTGACAGTGTTAAATGAACACTGCCAGTGTACATATAGTAAAAGTAAGTAAAATTTATTTCTAAAGCACATTTAAACACAGTTTACACTGACCAAAGTGCTGTACATAGTTACAAATAAATAAATAAATAAATAAGCAAGAAATATTCAAAGAAACAAAACTGATTACAACATCAGCAGCAAGATACAAACACAACAATCATTGACATGACAAGACATGGCATAGCCAGTTAACGGTTAATTAGTAGGGAATGCTAGTGTAAAAGGTATGTCTTGAGCTTGGATTTAAAAACTGTAATAGATGGGGTATCTCTGATATCAGTAGGCAGATGGTTCCACAGTTGGGGACCAGCGACTGCAAAAGCTCTGTCCCCTTTTAACTTGAGACGAGTTCAGGGGACATGAAGGAGACCTTTACTGGAAGATCTCAGAGACCTGGGAGCAACAGCAGGATGAATGGCAGTAGCTATGTAGTTAGGGGCCAGGCCATGAAGAGCTTTAAAAACCATTAACAGTAATTTAAATTGGATCCTGTACTGGACAGGAAGCCAGTGTAATGTGGCTAGGACAGGTGAAATATGTTCATGTTTTTTCCTGTTTGTAAGCAACCTAGCAGCAGCATTTTGGACCATTTGAAGCCGTGACGCCAGTGTTTGAGGGAGACCAAAGTAAAGAGAGTTACAATAGTCTAGACGTGACGTTATAAAGGCATGGATAACTTTTTCCAGGTCACTGTAACACAGAACAGATTTGAGTTTTGCAATAATTCTTAATTGATAAAAGCTAGTTTTAACAACAGAAGAGATGTGTTTGTCAAGATTGAGTTGGGAGTCTAGAATTACAATTTCTTGCATAAGTTTTGACAAATGGAGTGAGGGAGCCAACATTCCTGGAGATGGAGTTAATGGATTTTGGGGGGCCAAAAAATTATAACCTCAGTTTTATCCTCATTTAACCGGAGGAAGTTATTGGCCATCCAGATTTTAATTTCTTTCAGACAATCCAGGAGAGGCTGCAGGGAATTTCCAGATTTGAGTGGAAGATACAACTGAGAATCGTCAGCATAAAAGTGGAATGAAATATTAAATTTTCTAATTATCTTCCCCAATGGAAGCATATATAAACAGAAAAGAACAGGACCCAGGATGGACCCCTGAGGGACCCCACAAGACACAGGGGCAGGGAGTGAGGAGTACTGGCCTATAGACACAAAAAAGGTTCTTTGCTGGAGGTATGAATGGAACCATTTTAGTGCAGAACACTTAATCCCAACCCACTGTTCAAGCCGGTTCAGCAAGGTTGTGTGGTCTACAGTGTCAAATGCTGCACTCAAATCCAACAGGATAAGGATAGCATTGTCACCAAAGTCGAGAGTGAGCAGCAGGTCATTTGTTACTTTTAACAAGGCTGTCTCAGTGCTATGGCGGGCCTTAAAGCCAGATTGAAATGGCTCCAGGATCTCTGCTGAATTAAGAAAGGAAAGCAGCTGTGTTAACACAACTTTGTCCATAATTTTGGAAATGAATGGTAGTTTGGAAATGGGCCTAAAAATTTTTAAACACTTTGGGTCAAGGTTATGTTTTTTAAGCAGAGGCTGAACTACCGCAGGCTTAAAACAGGTGGGAACAAAAGAATTAGCAAGGCAGGAATTTAAGATGATTTGAATGCCTGGACCAATGACATCAAATGCATCTTTGATAATTCGGGAGGGGATAGGGTCATGAGGAGCTGTTGAAGTTTTCATGTGTTTAACAATATCCCACAATTCAGTGTATGAAACTGCTTCAAAGTGGTCAAAGATAGGTGTAGCACTGAAGAAGTGTGGGAGGGTTTCAGATACAGCAGGAGAAAACTGTGCCCTAATGTGGTTAATTTTCTCAATAAAAAACTTCAGAAATTTGTCACAGAGATCAGTGGATGCCTTGACCTCTGGGGACCCCTGGGGGTTAACAATGGAATTGATGCAATTAAACAAAATTTTTGGCCGGTGGGAGTGTTTTTCTATGATGTCAGAATAATGCTTAGCTCTAGCTTTCTTAGCAGCAGACTGAAAATCTAACAGAGAAGTTCTGAAAATTTCTAGGGACACCATAAGGTGGTCTTTCTTCCATTTCCGCTCAGCTCTACGGCAAACCTGCCTGAGGAGGCGGGGTAGATTCATCAAGCCACTGTTGGGATTTGAAATTGGCACGTCTGAATTTAAGAGGGGCCACAGTGTCTAAGATGGCAACACAGGAATTATTGAAAAGAAGCATCAACTCCTCTGGACTAGAGAGGAGCTGATGTGCAGTGGAAAGACTAGTGGTAATGTCATTTGTTAAATAAAATTCAGAGAAATTATTTACAGTGCAAGAGTTAATGTGACGGGAGTAATGGCCCAAGGATATGGCCCTACTCTGGTCAGAGTTCATTTAACACTGCTGATTTTACTGTGTGGGCTCCACATAACCATTTCAGACAGAAACAAGCACAGTTCGCTGTTGACTTGCTATATATAATTTGGGCAGTCAATCAGTGAGATCTGGTTTGAAGCAGATTTGCAATAAATACAATTTGTATTGGCAGTGTAAACATGGCCAAAATGCACTTCAACACCGTGTTTTAACAAGCACAATTTGTAACAATTTCAGTACAGATTTGTTCAAAAATTTAAATTTTAAGATACTACAACTTCTTGTTGTTGTTTTTTTAACAGTTTGTTCTTTTGCAAATTTGTTTCCACTGACAGTTCAAAATCATAAAAATATTTAGTAACTTATTTCCACTACCTGACGGTGGACTTTGCTCAACGTGGCACCTTCATCAGGTAAATGATTCTCCACAGATTTTCAGATTTCACTTGTGAAAATGTGTCAGTTATTTAAAAGAGGGCTTTAAACAGGTTCCCATTTCATGTGCGTTAACGCAAAAGTCATGCTGTCTTTCAGGGCTGACCATCGCAAATTCTATAATAGAGATAGAAAACTGAGTAATTGGTGTAAGATGCCAGTCTGCAATCATAGTCACAAATCTGCAGACTGCATCCCTCAGAGACCTCACAGTGGTACATGGGATCTGGACTGGACCACAATATTAAAAAAAGTAAAATTATACCTGAGTAGTTACAGAATAATAACAACTGCACTACAACTACTACAACTAATAATAATAATAAGAATAATAATAATAACAGTTTTAATTTTTTCTATGATGTGACACAATACCAGGTCAAATGAGATTTTGTACAATTCAACTTGGCCCTAATTTGATTAGACAGTTTGAAAGTGGGTGGGGCTTAGTAAGGGAAGAAGGGAGCTAGTCTCAATTGTTCAGCCTTATTTTAACTCCGCCCTCTAACACAAGAGTGTACATTCAAGCTAGTGTATCAATTCTGAGGTACAGAGGGAAGCCAATGAGTCCTTAATCTGAACATCAGATGCTGTTCAACTGAGAGCGCCTACATCGTCACCCTGACAGAGCCGTCACGTACAAATGGCGATCTCATAAGAAAACATTGTTTTGGTTGCCAAAAACGCAACATGTCATCTCGGCACAACACCCTAAATGAATACCCTACGATGTAAAACAAAGCAACCTGAATGCTTAAATGTTTTGTCATGCAACAACTGCATCAATTTCCAGAGAGCACGTTGTTAATCCTCCCCGGTTCTTACTGTAATACTGTCCCTCACAAAGTACAAAGTCAAACTACAACCCCAATTCCAAAAAGTTGGGACACTGTGTTAAATGTAAATAAAAACAGAATACAATGATTTGCAAATCCTCTTCAACCTATATTCAATTGAATACACCACAAAGACAACATACTTAATGTTCAAACTGATAAAGCGTTTGGGAACGGAGGACACTAACTGTGAGTGTCATGATTGGGTATAAAAGGAACATCCCCAAAAGGCTCAGCTGTTCACAAGCAAAGATGGGGCGAGGATCACCACTTTGTGAACAACTGCGTGAAAAGTCCAACAGTTTAAGAACCATGTTTCTCAACATTCAATTGCAAGGAATTTAGGGATTCCACCATTTACAGTCATAATATAATCAGAAGATTCAGAGCATCTGGAGAACTTGCTGCATGTAAGCGGCAAGGCCGAAAACCAACATTGGATGCCCGTGACCTTTGATCCCTCAGGCGGCACTGCATTAAAAACCAACATCATTGTGTAAAGGATCTTACTGCGTGGGCTCAGGAACACTTCAGAAAACCATTGTCAGTTAACACAGTTCGTCGCTACATCTACAAGTGCAAGTTAAAACTACCATGCAAAGCGAAAGCCATACATCAACATCCAGTAAAAACGCCCCCGCTTTCTCTGGGTCCAACCTCATTTAAAATGGACAGACGCAAAGTGGAAAAGTGTGCTGTAGTCTGATGAGTCCACATTTCAAATTGTTTTTGGAAATCATGGACGTCGTGTCCTCTGGACGAAAGAGGAATAAGACCATCCAGACTGTTACCAGTGCAAAGTTCAAAAGCCAGCATCTGTGATGGTATAGGGCTGTGTTAGTGTCCATGGCATGGGCAACTTACACATCTGTGATGGCACCATCAATGCTGAAAGGTACATCCAGGTTTTGGAGCAACACATGCTGCCATCCAATCAACGTCTTTTTCAGGGACGTCCGTGCTTATTTCAGCAAGACAATGCCAAGCCACATTCTGCACGTGTTACAACAGCGTGGCTTCATAGTAAAAGAGTGCAGGTACTAGATTGGCCTGCCTGCAGTCCAAACCTGTTGCTCATTGAAAATGTGTGGCTCATTATGAAGCACAAAATACGACAACAGAGACCCCGGACTGTTGAACAACTGAAGTCGTACATCAAGCAAGAATAGGAAAAAATTCCACCTACAAAGCTTCAACAATTAGTGTCCTCAGTTCCCAAACGCTTATTTAGTGTTGTTAGAAGGAAAGGTGATGTAACCCAGTGGTAAATATACCACTGTCTCAGCTTTTCTGAAATGTGTTGCATGCATCTATTTCAAAATGAGCAAATATGAGCACAAAAACAAAGTTTATCAGTTTGAACATTAAATATTTTGTCTTTGTGGTGTATCCAATTGAATATAGGTTGAAGAGGATTTGCAAGTCACTGTAATCTGTTTTTATTTACATTTTACACAACGTCCCAACTTCATTGGAATTGGGGTTGTATTTCACACTTTTAAATTTATTCAAAGTCACAGTGAAAAACAGACCAGGATTCTGAAAAACTTCTGCAAGAGGAGATTTATCCATTCAGAACCACAAACAATGGACTAAAACAGTTTTTATAAAGAAAAACTTGGGCATGACAAAAGCGGACCTTATTTCGCAAAATCCTTCCCTTATTGCTCCCCGTGGGCATTCAGGGATGGTCCCCCTTCCTCCCATAACCTGTGCAATAACGGGACATATGATTTATATTGTAACTTGAATCTCTTCATTCTAAGTGAAAAAAAACGGTTCAACCCAGTTTGACATGCACATTAAAACAAATAGAGTAAAAGTATATCAAATTAAGAATATACTAATTTAAGTAAAGTAATAGAAAACAAAATAATAGATAAACACACAAATATATCTAACAACTCGATGGTCACAATTTAAAGGCATCTGTTGAGTCCGACTGTCCATGAACTCACAGCTGACACAGGAACATTAAATACAATAGAGTTGCACGGAAATATTTCTAACCACCGGGGTGTTTACTTGCTTACGTTTTAAGAAAGCGTATTAGCCTACCTAAAAGATACCTAATATGACCCCTAGATCAACTGATTGCCATATGCCAATGTTTCATTTCAAGCATGTACCTGACAGCTTGAAACGCTGATTTTAATTCCCAGTGGTGCTGGGGTACCTTTAAGCCCCCTGCAGGCTACGCCCCTACACAGACTAAAAATAAAACCTATATATCTGGGTTTAAAAAAAAAGTCAATAAAACAGTAAAAGTCATATCATCACAGCCACAAGTTCGTTACCAGCTGAAAACAGGTGAGATTAAAAATGGTTCATACAGCAGCGGCAAGTTTGGCGACGAACAAAAAAGTGACAGCATCCGGAGCGGATCCGAGGATGAAGCATTTTACAGCCTTCTGAAGCAAAATGTGGAAAAAATGCGAGTTTAACGGAGAATGGAGATTGCCTACCTGATCGTATCGGGGTCTTCCGAGCTGGAAAGCAGGACAAGCTGCGGATTCCGCCATGACACCAACTATTTATTTATTAATTAAGTGAATCAACTACAGCCAACTAGTCACCGTGAAACTCGTGAAGCGAGGAGCCGCAAGGCCTGCCGGGAGGTGCAGTTTTCTCGCAGGCGTGAACGCTGGAGAATTTGAAGCGCATGACTACACATCCCAATTAATCGATTAGGCGAAAGCTGTTACATAACTGTTCGGATTGCTCTCGGCGAAGATACGGCGCGTGGCACACAAAGTGAAGAGGTGTGGCCTGGAGAAATTAAAAACAACAAAGCTTATATATTTGAAAGGCTAAAACTCCATAACAACAAAGCTAACATTTTTAATAAAAAAAAAAAAAAAAAACTGCTATATTGGTTGACAAAGGAAGCAAACCCACGAGTAGACGGTTGAAAAATGTAAAAACCTGATTCAATAAAACTTCACTTTGTAATAAACTCCAGGACACCACCTAAAACACAGTAAAGCCTAAAATAAACTGCATTCTTCAGAGAAGTGTTTGCACATTTTAGTTATATTTATTTATAAATGTTACACATTTAGCTGTTGATAGATGGCAATAATGTAATATAGGTTAAAAATATAGCATATTATTCTTAATAAGTTATTACATTAAAAAGGTAGTATTTATAACTACATTCATAAAATGCTTTCACATCAGATATTTCAAACTGCATTCCAAAAAAGGGACAAATATCATTATAGTATATAGACAATATAGTATTACACTAACTTGTATATCTAATACCTATGTCTTCCATTGCTTTTGTTGTGCTTAATTCTCTACAAAGGGACAAAATAATTATCTGCCAGTTTTACCACAACATATTTTTCCCCATTTCTTTTGCTATGGGGCAACTGTTTGTTGTGATTTGGCGCTATACAAGAAAAAAGTTGATTGATTGATTGATTGATTTTAAAAGCCTTTAGTCGTTTTGCATTAAAACATGGTCATTTTACTTGGTGCAGATGCCTGGTGCAAAAATAATTCTGCATGTAATTATTAATGTTATTACTGTGAAGTGTATCTGCAAATTCAAAAACTGTGCAGATAAGGTTTTCCACCAATTTGGACAGGGGCTGATGGAATACTGGGAGTAAGGAGTGCTCTCTAGTGGACAAAATAAATGTTGCTGCAACACATTCAGATCCAGGCTTCCAATCACTTCCTGGAGTTATCTGCATGTGGTTAAAGTGACAAACTTGTTGAGAGATTTCAGGTGTCTGCAGCCTTGGAGATCGAGAGATGCCTGCAAAGAGCTTATGGAGTCATGAGGTTGTTTGGTTGTGCCGATACCTCTGCAGGAAAACCAAGATTCAAATCTTTGGGGTCATGATGCTTCCTGTGAGTGGCTGTGAGACCTGGATGTCTTTAGTACTATGTCTTCCAGGGGATCCTTGGCTATGCCTGGAATAGCATGGTATCACGGTGGCTTGGGGAGCCTCGCATGAGGTGCTCTACTTGCATTTTAACGTAACGTCAGCTCCGACACTGTGGCAATGTGGCCTGCAGGTGCCTCAGCACTGAGAACCCCAGCAACTGCAGAAGCCCAATGACATGCCCATTTATCACGTGGCTGTAAGATAGATGCTACTTTTGTGAGGGGGGGGTTGTCTCCCTGTGGGGGTTTCTATCCAGGAGTTATGGGGGTTTTACGGTGTGGTGGATGCAACAACGTGAGGTACTCCTCCAAAACCTGAGCTGACTGAGGGATCACACAGGTCAGGTCACTGACAAGCCCACGGGACACGTTCACTCTTTCATTGTGTGCGCTTTATTTTCTCCTAGTACAGTACTGCGGTCATGTAAAGCATAGCAACAAGCTCCAACAGCGCTATGTGGAAGGACATTAGAGAACATATAACCGTTACATGATTTATAAAAAACAAAAAACCTCATTTAACACAGTAATGCTTTATAACACTGTCATTTTAACATAAACATCAGACACACACACACACAAGAAATTATATTAAACCATCCACATCTTTATCATCCTGTAATCTAAAACATCTATTTAAAGAACACATTATTTGAAGAATTAAGACTTTTTCCTCTTCAAGTGTTTCTTTTTTGTGGGTCATAAAGGCTGTTAGCTTATAATACAGCAACGTTAATGCAGAAACAACTACTTTGTAGTGTTCCCTTATGCAGAGCAGCATTATTTCTTGTGACGCATTCAATTTCAACACATGTATCAAAGTCATGTTTTGTCCCCTTTTGTCCGCCTCACATTTTGTGCAACTGGAAGAAAATCTTGATATTATATGTTGCAATTCAACTGCTTTATATCCAAAATCTGCATTCTGGAGCCTATAAACCCTGAAGAATGCATTAACTGCATCCCTTCCCACCCCCACAAACAGACTACATTTACCTGTATTTTATGCAAAAGCAGTTGATCAGCAGTTTAAATGTCTAATAACTGACTTAATCTAGTAAGCACAGCTAAAATGACCACCTGTATCCGCTTTGATACAAGCTTTTCTCTTACGACTTTGTGCTGCTCGTATTCATGCTTAACTGGGATTGTAACCAGCATGCATGATGGGTAATAAATGTGTCTTGATTAAGAGGGCAGTATTAGCAGTGAGGAGACCTCAGTGACAGTGAGATCAGGGTCTGACTATCTCATTTCCAGTCTTCATTAGTGTATTTAATCAGCATCTGTGATACACTGTCTGCACTTCGGTGCTGTGGTCACTTATGTCTGGAGCGAACCTGAAGCAGCGTGGGCGTCTGCTCCATGATCCGCAGCAAAAGATTATCAATGTAGTCCTCAAGGTCTCGAACCTGTAACTTGACCTTTTTCAGCTCTGCCTCACATTTCTCCAGCTGCGCCTCCTGTCGCTCTGAGGCTGCTCGCTGTTTCTGCATGTCCATCTCCTGCTGCAGCAGCAGGGAGATCAGCTCCATGTTGGTCAGGTGCTGGTACTGCTCAGAGTTGTCCACTGTCACCTCCTGCCAAGATCACCAAAATGTAGAGTACAGACGTACATATTAAAAGGTGTAGAAGCCTAAATTCTAAGAAGTTCACCTTTTTCTATTTCACATATGAGCCTGTAATTTGGGACGTTTGATAACAAGACAAGATGTGGTTGTAGTGTAGAGGTTCAAGGTTTTTAACAAAAATATTGCATTAAACATTTGGGAATTACACCCATTTTTATACACCGTCCCTCCATTTTTAGAGCCCATAAGTACTGTAATCAGACAAACTAAATGTGAGGATAATTGTAAATACAAATCATCACTTTTACAGATAGTTTGGATACATGAACATTCTCAAGTCACCGCATGTTTTATGGCCCAGTCACACGGCACACGACGATGCCTGAACGAAGGGAAAAAGTAAAAAAAGTCACTATTTGTTGAGAAAAGGTGGACGAAAGAGCTTTATCACCGAACAGCCTGCGAAGCAAGAGCGGAAAAGGGACAAAAGAGGAAATTAACAAAACCGAAGCTAACGATCTCGACGCTTTAAACGAAATGCGCCTGGAGCCACAGCTGGAGCAGTGTGTGTCTGCATCTCTGAGTTCCAGAACTCGGCGCTGGGACGGAGCTCATAGCGCCTGAGTCCTGGAGAAACTGCAAACAGAAGCTGTGGAGATCTATGTGCACGTCAGTGGACCACCTGCTTTGGTTCCTCATCCAGAATAAAAGAGGGATCATCTCCTTCATCATCAGAATCCACACTGTCTGTCGACACGCTGCGCGCTCTGTCTGGCTCCAATTTAAAAAATAAATAAATGGTGTGCCATGGTCGCTGATCTATCACCATATTATGTTACTAAGCCATATATATTGATTTAGAACAGAAAACTGTCAAAAGAGGGAATAAGCATAAGTGTAAAGATGATTGAATATATCAGAGCAGTAAATTGATCAGTGCGTGTGAATGCGCGCATTGACTCACATGTGCAGTTATTTCCACCAGCTGCAGCTGATCCACAACGTGAATTCTGTCTTCCAGAACAGTTCTTTATATAGTCATTTTAATTATCTACCCATTGCCACATGTACATAAGGGCTGGATTGTCATTCCTACATTCATATTGTTATATTTAATAAAAAATAATAAGCACACGCAGCAGCTGCTGCTGCCGCTAATGCTGCATTCAAGTACCGTCGGAAATTACACATCTTTTTTGTTGTTTCAAATTCAGCAGTTGCTTGTGGCAAACTAATTAGGGTAATTGTATCCACACAAAAGATGAATTTTTCCCTATATAAGGTGCCTGAGCCCACTGAACCTGACTCTCCACCCAGATAAAAAAAATCCAAGCAAACAGGCTGAGTTTGCCCTGTAATTTCCGACGGTACACCAACACAGCAGCAGCCTCAGCGCTCACAGACCAGCTTCTACACTGTGTGAAAACACTCAGCTGCTCCAACGAAGTCAAATTAAACAATAACGTTACAAAAACTAAACATAGGATTAAAAAAAGTCAAGAACGACAGCAAAACGAAACACGGACGAATTGAGGTTTTCGTTGCCCTTCGTTCAAATGTTTCAACAGTTTAAAAATCCTGACGAACTGCCAGCTGCAGGAATGAAGCGATGCCAACGAAAGGCAACGAAAGTCCAGATTTCTTGTTGTGTCAGGGCTTCGTTGCCCTTCGTTAAGTGCCGTGTGACTGGGCTATTAGACCTCCATTTACATAAATCATTATTAAATGTGAACAGTATGGTATTGTGTGGTAAGTATGTCTGGAGGAGGCTCAAAAACTGAATGAATGGATCAGAAAAGTGAGGGAAGCCACCAAGACACCCATGGCAACTCTGACAGAGTTACAGGCTTCTGTGGCTGTAACTGAAGAAACTGTACCTTGCGGTCGAAACGTTGCTTTTGTTAGTCAATAAAAAGATTTTGGGAGCTTTAAACCAGTGTGCGGATTTTCCCTCTTTTTTCTGTCTACAATTCCTGATTATCCTGCACCTGGCCTAATATATTGGATGTGCACATGCCTACCATTTTTTCACAGTGCAACTTGTGTCTGTTGCATCACCAGTTACCGTTTTATGGAGCGAAACAGAGAAGGATTTTTATTCAAGAAAGTATAATTCAAAAATTCTGGTCTGCTTGAGGTTTCTTCCTTAATATCATCAGAGGGCGTTTTTCCTTACCACTTGCTCTCAGGGCTGGTAAGGTTAGACCTTACTTGTGAGAAGCGCCTTGAGGCAGCTTTGCTGCGATTTGGAGCTATATAAACTAAATAAATTTGAAATCAAAAGTCTATGAAATTTAGGCTCATGTCTCCCATGTGCTTTCTGGCAAACAAGCTAAAATACCATGTCTTTGCCATTGTGTATGTGATATTCCACTCTGAAGCTGCAACGGGTGATGCAACCATACACTGTATGCAACAGACAAAAGTTGCACAATACCCAATTTCTCCAACACAAAAGTTGATTACTCTTTCAGAGTTAAGCCACCTTGACACTTGTACGAATTTTGGCTCCACACTGCTGCGCAATTCGTCATGCCAGTGTGTGTCATTAGGTCGTACGCTTGAAAAGCCAACTTGACACTTCCATGAATTTAATCCCCGCACCGGCACACAATCTTACATGCCAATGAGTGAACCTGTCGTAAACTGTTGTATACTGGGCATAAACTGTGCAAAGCACTGCGTGCAATGACACGCATCGACATGCAGTGACACGCAGTGCTTGCAAATAGTTGCATAATGTTAGTTCACGCATGCAAGTGGCTAGTTCACACAAGTGGCACAAACTTTACGTGTGCCAGAATTTTTGAACATTTCAAAATTTTCTCTGTGCACTGACACGCAGTTGCGCACAGTTCACAGACAGTTTACAACAGTTTACTCATTGACACGCTAAACTGTGTGGTAGTGCGGGACTCAAATTCATGCAAGTGTCAAGGCACCTTTATCATGGTTGCCTTGATGGCTTCTCTAATTACAATCATTCCTAAATTGTAAATGCATTTTTTAAACCCCTTGAATTACAGCTGAATGTTGACACTAAATCAAATAAAATCAAATCAATTTTATTTATATAGCGTCAAATCACAACAAACAGTTGCCCCAAGGTGCACTACAAGCAGATCTTGATTGCTTCATTTCAACTCCACTGTGGTAAAAATACCAAAATTGCTCACACTCCAAATACTTGTGTACATTACTGTATATTTCTATATTTTGAAAAATTGTGTATTTTTCATCTAAGCCCCTCATCAAGGCTTGGCTTCGCAAACGACGATCATGAAGGCTGTCCACGTAGTCTTCTGCAGGCACGCTCGTGGCTGACCAGTCCGATACGGGAAAGGTAGATCTACGGGCAGTGTCTGCAGGTGAAGATCACATCCGGTGTGGCGGCAGAGGTGGCGTGGGCCTTCCTTCTCTGACGCTTGATCTTGAGTGCATTCCTCCTCTCCTCTTCAAATTCAGTGACAGCTTGGTGGATCGTGTGGCGCCAGGCACCACGGTCTGCAGCCAGGTTTGACCAACACTGGTAGTCAACATGGCATGCGGTGAGGCACTTCTTGAGGCAGTCCTTGTATCGTTTCTTGGGGGCACCTCTCTCTATGGCCGGTGGAGAGTTCGCCATACAGTACAATCTTCAGTAGGTGATGGTCCTCCATTCTGGAGACATGACCTACTCATCGGAGCTGATATTTCAGTAGCATTGCTTCGATGCTAGGGATCTCAGCCTGCTCCATAAATTCAATGTTTGTGATGAAGTCACTCCAGTGAATGTTGAGGATGGAGCGGCGACAGCGCCGGTGGAAGCGCTCAAGGAGACAGATGTGACTGCGATAGGTCACCCAGGTATCTGAGCCGTAGAGAAAGGTGGTGAGAACAACAGCCCAGTATCTTCGTCTTACTCTTCAAGTTTTTGTTGTTCAAAACTCCTTTGTACAATCTGCCAAAGGAGCTGTTGGCTTTAGAGAGTCTGATGTCAATTTCTTTATCGATCTTTGCATCAGATGAGATGGTGCAGCCCAGGTAAGTGAATTGCTGAGTTGATATCAGCTCTGTATCGCCAATAATTATGTAGGGGCTGGTGGTATTTGTCCTGTGGGGTGGGCTGATGAAGAACCTCCGTCTTCTTGCGGCTGACCTCGAGGCCAAAGAGCCGCGAGGCGTCCGCAAAGCAGGACGTGATGCACTGCAGAGCTTGTTCTGTGTGGGTGACGAGGGCAGCGTCATCCGCAAAGAGGAGGTCCTGGATCAGTCTCTCCTGTGTCTTAGAGTGGGCTTGGAGGCGCCGAAGGTTGAAGAGGCTGCCATCCAGATAGTACCTGACGTACATCCCATCCTCATCATCCAGGTCTTCTGTAGCTGGCTTGAGCATCATACTGAAGAAGATGCTGAAGAGAGTCGGTGCCAAGATGCAACCCTGCTTCATGCCGTTGGAGATGGGGAAAGGCTCCAACAGGTCTCCGTTGAGTTGAATCTGGCCACGCTGGTTTTCACGCAGCTGGATCATCATCTGTAGAAATTCAAGGGGGCAACGGAGCGTTCCAGGATAAGCCACAACCCTGTCCTGCTCACTGTGTCAAATGCTTTTGTGAGGTCGACAAAGGTAGCATAAAGTCCCTTATTTTGCTCACGGCACTTCTCCTGGAGTTCACGGAGAACAAACACCATGTCTGTTGTGCCTCTGTTAGCTCTGAAGCCACACTGGCTCTCTGGCAGGTTTTCTTTGGCAATGGACGGTACGAGCCTGATGAGGAGGATTCTGGCAAATACTTTGCCAGCGATGGAAAGTAGGGTGATTCCCCGGTAATCTGAGCAGTCAGACTTTTCACCCTTGTTCTTGTACAGGGTAATGATGATGGCATCACAAAGATCTTGTGGCAGCTTGCCCTGCTCCCAGCAGCACACAAAAAGCTTGTGTAGCATGTTGTGCAGAGCAGGTCCACCGTGTATCCAGATTTCAGGTGGAATGCCATTGACACCAGCTGCTTTGCAAATCTTCAGCTGTTCGATAGCTTCTGTTGACTCCTTAATGGTGGGTGGATCATCAAGCTCCTCTTTGAGTGGTAGTTGAGGAATTCGAAGAAGGGCAGTATCTTGGATGGTGCGGTTTGCGCTGAAGAGGATTTGAAAATGCTCGGACCAGCGGGCAAGGATGCATGACTTTTCGGTGAGGAGGTCCTGTCCATCTGAACTACACAGGGGACTCTGAACCCGATGGATGGGGCCATACACTGCTTTTAGCGCTTCGTAGAAGCCTCTGTAGTCGCCAAAGTCCGCGCACAGCTGAGTTCTCCTTGCCAGGCGATCCCACCATTCGTTCTGTAACTCTCTAGGTTTGCGCTATAGGGTATTACATGCGTGTCAAAAAGTGGCTGTCTTCACAGGACAAGTTGGTTGTGCGAGGTGTGCCTGATGAGCTGCCCTCTTCTTTGCTAGTAAGTCCTGGATTTCCTTGTCATTTCCACCAAACCAGTCCTGGTTTTTCTTCTTTGTGTGCCCAAGGACTTCTTCGGACGTTGTCAGTATGGCTGTTTTCAGGTTCTCCCACAGAGTGTCTGGGATGGGGATGTCAGTGCAGGCAGATATGAGCTTTTGCTGCAGGTCTTCTTGGAACTTGGTTTTCACCAACCCCCAGCACAGTTTGCCAATGTCAAATTGCTTTACAGAGTTGCCCTTCTTGATGGGTTTAGGCTTGAACTGCAGTTTGAGCTTGCAGCGGATGAGACGATGGTCAGTGTGGCATTCTGCACTGGGCATCACTCTCGTATGTAGGACATCTCTCACGTCCCGTTGGCGCACGAGCACATAGTCAAGTAGGCGCCGATGTCTGGACTGGGGGTGCATCCAGGTTGTTTTCAGACGGTCTTTCTGTTGGAAGATGGTGTTGGTGATGACAAGTTGGTACTCTGTGCAGAACTCGAGCAGAAGGCACCCGTTGTCATTACAGTTTCCAATGCCATGTCTTCCGAGGACTCCTTTCCAGGCATTGGAGTCCCTACCCACTCATGCGTTGAAGTCGCCAAGGATTGCGACCTTGTCGCATGTGGCGTGTTGTTCACTAATTTGCGCAGATCGGAACAGAAACTGTCTATATCCGCAGGATCTGTCAGAAGGGTCGGGGCACAGACACTGAAGAGCGTAAGATGATGCTTACTATCCAGTGATAGATTCATGGACATGATGCGGTCTGAGTGGCCAGTCAGCAGTGTTTCCAATTTGGAGGTGATGGAGTTCCTCACCATGAGTCCTACACTAGACATGCGCCTTTCAGGTGATGGTTTCCCGGACCAGTAGAAGGTGTAGCTGGCACCCTGCTCTTTGAGGCTGCCTTCATCAGTGAAGCGGAACTCGCTGAGAGCTGCTATGTCGATGTTGAGGCAAAAGAGTTCATGTGCTTTAAGAGCAGAATGGCGTTCCGGGCGGCTGCTGTCAGCCTTGTCAAGCATAGTCCTGATATTCCAGCAGGCTACTTTCAAGTTCTGCTTGTTTTTCTTAGAATTTGATTTCATGTTTGTTCGACCGCTGTGAAGATGCCCGTTGACCAGGGGTAGCCAACTGGGTGTAGAGGAGACAAACTTTGTTTAGGTGACCTTTTCCACGCCCCTCTCCATGTGGAGCAGGCAGTGTTCTCCCTAAAAAAGGCTGCCTGGTCACTCAGGATGCTGCCGAGTGGTGTCGTCGACTACCAGGCGACCAAAATCCTGAGCCACCTGCATGCAGGATTGAGACTACGGCTTCCAGTGGCATCTTCCTCCTGATGATGCCACTTCCCATCACTGCAGGGCTTTTGGTTTGTCGGTCGGAGAATGTGAATGTAGATGGGTCCTTAGGCCTGCACTGGGGAGTTTTAAGGTGAAGTACAGTGCGTGCAAACTGGCCCCACCCTATAAACACGAGGTTAATCTGCAATGGCCTAGCAGGCTGGGACGGTGACAGTGAGGTTCTCAGGTTGCAGGTTTGACGTCAGAGTGTCCGTCTCCTAGGTGGGTTGCCGACCATGGCTGACGAGCCCCTCCCACCCGTGGGTTTATTATCGGAGTTTCCCTCTTGTAGGTGAGCAGCTGACCATGGCTAACGAGCCCCACCCGCCTGGAGCAAGCCTGGTTATACTGCGCCAAGCACCCGCAGTCGTCCACTCCTTTTGGTTGGAATCCAGGGGGCACCAACGTGGAGGTGGGAGTAGGACTCAGGTTCTGCGCCACTCAACGGATGATTTAGGTCATTATGGAGCTCACCATACCGACTTCCAGTGAAAATGCTGACCCCGCTTACCCCCTAAGCATATAGAAATCAAATAACATTTTGCTAAATTTTTACCAGTTTTACCAGATTTAAAGCATCTCATATATAAGATTAGTGAAATGGCCCTTTGGGGATTAAGAAACATTAAAAATTTCATCATGAAGGCGTCATAAATGTAGTGTTTTTTTGTCACATTACCTGACTCTTGTCAGGCTCAGCTGCAGGCTGCTGAGTGCAGCGTCCAGGGTGAATTGTAGACTTGAGTTTCTCCAGAACAGAACGACTTTCCTTCTTCTCCGATTGGCTACCAACAGAGGTTAATGGCTTGACTGGATGAGTTCTGCAATGCAAACAGCTCAGCACTAGCATTTCAATAAAGACACATGTTTACTGCAATATGCAGCCAAAGAGTATAAACCTTTTGCAGTGATAACAACCCTCACCAACAAAGGATATTAAGAATTATGGCTTACTGCCATCACTAATATTGTAAGGAAAAATATTATAGAATGAGATCAAAGAAAAACTCCACTGCCATGTGAAACAAACTTAAAAAAAGAGCATAAACTACCAGTACATACTTTGAGGTAGTTTTGCATTAGCACTAAACTTTGTTTGTGTTCCTTTACCCAGAGACCACATGTCAACAATACGTCATCATAATCCATAAAGCACTTTTGAGCTTTGACGTGCATAACCAGAAACGGGAACATTCCAGTGGGTCCAAGTATTAAGAAGAGCATGTTTAAGTTGTTTTTACATGTATGGTAGGGTATATGTTGCACTTAAGTACGTTAAGAAATGTTACAGAAGTGTGACAATTTAAAAAAAACATTTCATTATGGTGAATTACCATTATTTGTTGATTTTAAATTCAACAGATTTACAGACAAAGTACAATTAATCCCCTACCACCCGTCTCATTTTGGATTGTCAGTATCTCACAAATAAAAAGTGGGAAAAGTAGGATATACAGGCTTAGAAGGGGTTAAAGGTGATTAATGGTTACGTCAACAGAATCATGTGTTTTATTTTTGTAAACTGAACAAAACTGGATCCAGTTTGTTAGCTATTTGAAAGTATTACATTTATTTGTGAACTTTAAAATCAGATTGGGGTTGTAATATACTCCATCAAATAACATAAAGAGGTTAGGACTAGTGGACCCTAGGACTAGTGGACCCTAAGGGTAGTGGACACTAGGGCTAGCGGACCTTAGGACTAGTGGACTCTAAGGCAAGTGGACACTTTCCACCAGAAACACAGGCCAGATCAACACACTATACTCTCGTCTGCCAATTAGCAGCAGTCATAACGGCTGGTTTTCAGACTGCGTATCAACTTTTGTCTACCCTTCCTCTCGCCCAATGCATGCTTGGAAGAAAATGCTTAGACGGATATAAATGTTTCAAGATCCTAAGAACAGGTCTGAAGCAATTAACTGTCTATATTTCCTGGCAGGGGAAGGCCAGATGTGGGTTTTCTGAATTATTTAGTTGTCTGGTTCTTCAGTGCAACTCTGAGTGCCCGAGGAACGAGCCTGACACCCATCTCCTCCCCCAAAATTAGGCCAAAAAAATTGGTCTGCTCTGCCTCCACATTCATCATTTCGGATCTCAGCAGCTCATCTGAGACAGTCTCGTCACCCAAAGCTATCAAATGGATTAATGGGATTATTAACATCAGATGATAAGGTAAAACCTCTTAAATCACTCTAAAGTCAGTTTTAAGCAGAAACAAGGCCATTTTAAGCAGAAATGAGGCAATAATCTGTGATGTTTTGAAATGACGGACGCACAGTGAATGGAGCAGCTAGCAGTTCATGTAGCCGCGGCGCTCTGATCGCTTCCTCCGTCTTTTATGATGAAATAATGCTGAATTTATGTGGAAATGATTGTTGTACAAAAGCTTCAGATATCTGTCGCTGAGACAGATGATGACTGGAGTGCAGTGTTAAGAAGAAACAAGGTGATAATCGGTGAACCACGGGTAATGACGCATGCACAGTGAAGGCAGGGCGGACTGATTTTTAGGGGGGAGCGTTCGGTCGGCGACACCGGATTTCCACATAGTACATTTGCGTTGCTTCATGTATCTGTCATGTCTTTGGTGCGTTTTTGGTCATTTGTTGCAGCTTTTCAACCACCAGATTGAGCCTGGGTTGAGCTGTGTCCCAGCTATATTTTTGGAGATTTTTTTTTTTTTTTTTTTTTTTACATCTAGAATGAGTAAGTGCACTGTGCTGTTAATACTCATGATGAGAGGGTGTGACGATGTGATTACTGACAATCTGATTGGCCATCCAGTTGCGTTTCAGCTCCGACATCCACCAAAAATAGACATGCTGCCTTTGTGGTACATAGAGGTATGCAGTGCCGCAACTGGGACGCATTAAGAAAACACTGACTTGAGTGGTGACTATTCAATGGACTGCAGACAGACGATAAACATAGTATATGGGAATCCAGCTAAATTCAAACCACTCTGCATGTGCAGCAGAGGTCAAGGCCAAATGTCAAATCAACCAAACTATCACAATACTTTTGTTCTAATCGTAACTTTACAGAACTGAATAATTCTGGAATTCTAGCATTTTGGATGGAGTGATCAAACAAATAAACAGAACTTTCACCATAATGTAACCTATGCCCCCTTTTGGCTTTGCACCTGTAAAAGTAGAAGTCCTATGATGGCCCTACTACTGGCAGGAATAAATATTTTATTTTCATGTGCCCAAAATGGCTGCAGAAATGAAACAGATTTAGGCAGAACACATGTTAAGAAAAAGGTAAAATTATAAAAATGAAAATATGAGATGAGTAACAAAAATGTGAAGCAAAGCCAAGAACAATGCGGCAGGTATCATCCAACCACTTTGGATGTCCAGGTTGAATTTAAAAACGCAGAAAGATCAGACAAGCCAGGCAAACATTCAAGATATCAGACCAACAAAATCAACACAGGTCATTATCACCTTACAAAACCCACATTCTACAGAGGATTTTCGTGTGAGGAGTCTCACCTGCTCTCCTGAAGGGGCAGGTTGTTAGCTGGCTGTGTCTCCTCAGGCAAAAGTGAGTGCCGTGCATCGACCAGGAGCTGGTCAGAGGTGGAGGTGGTAGAGTAGGAGGAAGAGGAGGTGTAGGGGAGCACAGACAGAGTTGGGCTGGCTTCAGCACTGAGCCCCATGCTTGAGGGATGTGCAGGGTGGCAACGTACAGCGGTAAGGTGGACCTTAGCCTGAGCATCACAGTCAGCTGGCAGGGAGAGTACAGATGGGATGGCGGAAGAAGGTTTAGGCACTTGCAAAGATTGTTCAATCTTTGACGGAGTTCTTACGTTTGGGGCCACTTTTGCATGGAGGCCTTCAAAATTGTCCTCAGGGAGTTTCTCTGTTACAAGATTTTCTGTGAGTTTAGTATGTGCATCTGCTTCTAATGATGAGAAAACATGGATGTTATCAACCAGAGAGTATTCCTGCTTATCTAATGCCATTAGGGTAGAAAGCGCTGATTGACTGATTTGTGGTCCTTCACTGACTTCTGAAGTATTTTGAACCAGGGACCTCAACTGATCAAATTCAGCCTCTTCAATTTTGTCACTTCTGCTCTTCTTGTTTGAACCGTTACTGCAGTTTCCCCGAATCATTGCTTTTGGTCTCAAACGTGCACTAACCACCTTTGATAATGACTCAGTCTGGTTCGCTATGGCTAGCTGAACATCTGGATTGCTATTATTGTCAAAGTCACCTTGTGGCTTTACAGCCCCTCCTGTTCTACATTCTCTAGATCCACTTTCAATATTTGGTCCATTAGGTGTTTGTGAGAACAAAGGAACATCATCATTCCTGTTCACCTCAGAGTTATCAAGTGGTTCCACATTATTCACTTTATGTTGACAATCTCGGCAGTTGTCTTGGTAAACTGAAGAGTCTCTGCACAGATTATCTGATGAAGTGGTTTGTTTAAAAGCAGAGGTCTTCTCAGGTATATATCCATCCATTGAAGAGGACATGTCATCTGATGTGGGCACTTTCTCCTCCGGGAGAACTGCGATTCGTGAACCCTCTAAAGCATTAAAACCTTTAAGAGCGTCATCAACTTCTGACTGAGAGGAACCTTCGGAGTCGATAAAACTAAAGTCTAAATTACTGATGTTTGTGTTCAGATTGTCCACAGTTAGTGTGGAAGACACATTATTATTTACGCAGTTGGTCTCAGTTGTCTGCTCTAGCTTGGCAGGAGTACCACCTAAAGTCATTCCGTCAGACTTGGGTCGAGTCTCAAAAGACATGCTCAAAAGATCTGAAACAGATATATCACTACTAAGAAGCATTTTCAGTCCTGTCATATCAGCTTTTTGAGAACTATCACAGTTCTTATGTATGTTCTTATTTACAGCACGTTCCTTAGTGTTTGTGGATAAAAGGTCCACCTTTACTTTGGGTTGTCCATAGTTTACTCTGCCAATACGTCCATATAAGTCTTCTTCAAACAACATCCCACCCCAGCAGTCAGTTACATCTTCCAAAGGTTCGTATTTGAACTTCTTCAGCTTTTCTTCAGAAATGCATTCCGGTGAAGTAAGGCTCTTGTGAGATTCCGAGCAAATGCTGGGCGAATCTGAAGTCTCGCTGCTGGATTGAAGTTCTGGAGATACACTGCACATGTTTCTACCATGTTGCAGTGAAGCTGCACCAGTCTGTGAGAGAAGGCATGCTTCTTTGTGGACGGCGAGCTCCTGACCTCTGTGTAGCCAACCATCAGAATAGATCTCATTCACCGTACTTTTTAAAAGTCTCCTTGGAGGTAAAGGTGGAGGTTCTTGTTCAGATTTCTGCAGCTCCTGTAGTAGGCTATTTGTGTAGCTACTAAGTCTGTGAGATGACACTGAGCCTGATCTAGGTTGTTTGTTTGAAACAGTCCCTTGAGGAGTGTGGAGCCTGCTAGAGGCAAAGGCAACAAAGGAGTCATCCCCTTCTCCTGCACTCTCTGAAAAAGAGCGAGTAGTGGTGTGGGTCGGGTGGGCTGGTGTGGCTTGTCTGCGTAATAATGCTGGAAGAGATATTTGCCGAGCTACTGGCCTGGGGCGTTCACGCTTTATGCAAGCCAAACTCTTTGCATTGACATCATGACCAGAGCTGGGCATGCACGGGTGCGAGGGCGGAGTAGGGTAAGAAAAGGGGGATGAACCAGAAGGGGAACAAGATGTAAAAGGAGGAGACCTCTGTGACTCTTCAGCTATGAGTTCCTCAAAGAAGGGGTTGTGCTGCATATGAGGGAAGAAAGGGTTGGAAGGAGAGATGGAGTTTGAAGACGGAGAGGAAGAGGGAGTGAAGGGATTAGTGTGATTCCCGTTTTGGGGTGATACATGACCAGTGTGGAAGGCAGAGGGAGAGGAGCATTGAGGCAGGACAGGGGAGTGAGGAGGGATGGGAGGGGGCACATCTGAGCTGCTTTCTACCTTAGGAGAAACTTCCAGCCTGTGGAGGAAATAGGGCACAAGTAGTCCTCTTAGTTAATGATGTGCCAGGTGACCAAATCAGGAAAATAATAAAACAGCCACAGTTGATATTCCATAGCAACGTGGGATAATTTGCTGTTAAATAAAGTAATTAATTTCCGTTTGTAAATAGCAGTAAAGGGGTGGGGAGAACTGGCCAAATAAAAGAAATATGGAAACAAGAACACAATTTAAATTAAAAAAGATAAACAAAGTTGCAAAATAATTAAGCTGCAGAACGAAATAAGCAATGGTATTGTAGGATTTTGCCACTCAGGACTTTCTCCGCTGCTGTTAAGTGAGCTCATACCAGCATGGATACGTCTGCATCACAGCCTTTTGTATGTAAAGAAACAGCAAAAACAAAATTTCCAACACCACTGTACATACCATGTTTGACACACAAAAACAGACACACATGGACCGTGAAAAACCGATGTGCAAGTTGTAAAGTGCTGTGGAAAAATTGTTTCAGATGATCATGATGATGCAGCAAAGCATGGAATAAATCAATTTTATTTTAAAATGAGCAGGATGCAGAAGAAAGACTGAGCTCAGGTTCCTGTCTAGAAGGTACTGAACGTTGATCAAACACCACTCAGCCTTGAGAGGAGTCTACAAATGACTCCTAACTCACCTTGGCTTGTTCTGGGAGTCACTGGAACCAAACCAACCTCTGAGCCTGCCTTCAGATGCAGAAGCTGTCTGATTTAGGTCTGACTTTGCTGGGAGAGAGTCACTTCTTCCTCCAGAGAATAATCCCTTTCTTAGCTTCCTGCCTTTGTCGGGTGAAAGAGCAACAGAGGAGGGTGCTGGCATCGCCGCCTGCATGGGGGGACCGGCTGCCTGAGCCCTCTCAACTGAGGGAGATGATGCCTGACCTTCCTTTTCCTCCTTTTCTTCTTTCTTTGTCTTGTCAAAGGACCAGCGTCGGCCCTCTGCAAAGCAAGCTTTGTCGTCGCCACGCTTTGTGAGGTTCTGCAGGGAACGGGAGAGTGGGGAACATTTCTCAAGCAGGATGAGCTTGGATGAGAAAGCTCCTGAGTTCTTGGGAGTTGAGGGCTCAGAGTTGTAGATGTGGCTCCCATTTATACACAAAGAAGATTTGGACTGAGTCATTGTCTGTCCCTTGACAGATTCCAGTGGTCGGGGCACAGATGTCACGATCTTACTTGCTTCATCGCTGAAGGCTCGCTTGTGTGTCAGAACCTTTGTGGTGTGCTGGCTCGTTAGAGCTGTTGGGGAAAGAAAAAAAATAAAAATAAAAATCAAACTGTTCCTTTTGTCAAAGTGTACAGTCCATAAAAATCAGAAAATGGTATCTGATTAACAGCTGGTAAAGGGGGTGGCGACCATGCGGTTAGAGGGCTTGTTTCTAGGGAGAAAAGTTCCCAGTTCAAGACCCCCCTGCCCATTCTCCATGTCATATGGAGTTGCATCAAATCAACATGCAGGTCCTCCTTGGGTCTGCTGTGGTGACCCCAAATGAAACAAGGGAGAAACCTTAAGAAACTTACTTTGACTTTTGGTAAAATATCTGACTTAAAAAATACTGTATGGTCATGTTTGATGCTTGATCAACATTACAAAGCATCAGATGATCTCATGGTCCAGTGGACTATTATTGCACTGACATGGTGTTGCGCTACGGATGTACAACCCACTTTGAGCAGATGGATTAAAACAGTTCAATACCTATACTGAGACATAAATAGACCAAAGTACCTGATTACTTGAGGCAAATGATGGCAGCTGTAGCTCTCCTAGGTCCTGCTAATTAGCTCCAGGATACGCAGAAATGTGTTCTAGCCTTGTACAACATTCAATATGGGCTTGAGGAGAAGCTTAGGTTCTCCAGTAGCCCAAAACTTCACTTTTGTTTTGGTGTTTGTCTCTACATGCCCATTGTTGACATTTGTGGCTTTCTACCTGTCCTGACACTATAAGGTCCTGACACTTATAGTTTAGTGTGACTTCCATCCATCCATCCATTTTCTTCCGCTTTATCCGGAGTCGGGTCGCGGGGGCAGCAGCTCAAGCAAAGCCGCCCAGACCTCCCGATCTACACACACCTCCCCCAGCTCCTCCGGGGGAACCCCAAGGCGTTCCTTGGGGTTCAACTTACAGTTTGGTGTGACTTGTATATCAAAAAAACACATTTCCGTATATTTTAATGACAGCGGAAATGAGAAAGAGGGAGGTTTTGCTTTGGAAACAATTGCACTAACCGCTTGGCCACCATGCTGCCCTAGATCGTATGTTGATGTAAGAAAATTTATTTGATATGATTCATTCAATTGTAAACAATGCATCATTAGAAAACTGAATTAACAGTCTTGAAGTAGTTTTAATTACCCGCCTAACTAGCCAACTGCAGAAAACTCAATCTCTTTGAAGGAGGTATTCCAGCCCAGTCTCACGTTTTTTTCGTGCTCCCATGACAAAATGAGTCAAATTTTCGTGACGGGGTTTTTTAACTCACTGTTCCTAACCCTACTCCTACCCCCAACCCTAACCTTAACCTAATCTTACTCTTTCCCCCCACCCTAACCATAATCACCCGACCCCCCCGCTTCACTTTTAATTTCATGCAGCCATCACAGAATGAATTAGAATGAATTTATGCTGCCGTGACAAAAATGAGGCACTTTTCGTCACAATATCACGAACCAATAGATTAATGTATATTTCGTGCTGCTGAATCACGACTTGCCGTGAGACCAGGTTGGGTATTCAGCACCTACCTTTTTTAGCCAGATCTGTTTCTCCATAGTGGGTGTCCATTCTGACTTTGCTGGTGTAGATGGGGGAGCTGGGAGGGTCTGAAAGCAGGTCCAGAGTAGGAGGAGGTAAAGGATTGTCACTGGCCATAGAAGACATACTACTGTCTGAAGCTAGTGATGAGCATGACCTGGTATCAGACGATTTGCGTAGCCTTCCTTTGAAGAGGTCTTTCATCTTACTCCTCTTCTCCTCTGATATCTCCACATCACGTGATTCCATGACCCCTCCAACTTCCCCTCCAAATGGCTGTCCAAGGGTCCCAGACAAGGCTGCATAGCGGCCTGGGACAATGGCTGAGGAAGACTCCACATCGCCCCTCTTCCTCCCTGTGACCCGGTCTTTGAGCTTGCCAAAGGCAGAGCGCGGCTTATCTTTCATGGTGAGGTCAAACATGCTGGCTGTCATGTTGTTGCGAGTGAACTGAACTGTCACCTGCAATTCGCCGCGTTCCTTCTCCTTTCGTCCCACTTTGGAGTTGAGCTTGAACCATCTGCAGATGCAAAGAAAAAGAATAACTGCTTTACACAACTCCAGCCAATTATCAGGACACTTGAAGTATAATGCAGTCTGCTTCAACACAAGCGCAGAACAGGCTTTGCATGTGTTATCTGTCAATTCCAAGCAAAAACAAAACCCACAAACCTCATTTTGGCAATCCTTCCCACACATTACATAATGAGAAAAACTGTTCGGGGGGATGGTGTTCAAAATCTGTTCACTCTGACTACAAACTCTTTTATGGCCTCCAAGCAGAAAATCACACATTCCTGGAGGTCCACCCAAATAAATACACCAGGTGCTTTGTACTGTATGTTGCATGGACACCATAAAAAAAAAAACTAGGCAATAAAAATCTCCCACTGCTCCTGAAGCCTCCAAAGTCTTTTGCAGATGGCCCTGAGAAAATGTTACAGAAGCAAAACCAGCAGCAGGAATTCGGTGAACTAATAGGCAGGGTGGAGAGCCCACAATTCAAACCACATGGGCTGCACTGCTTTACTTTTTGCTTTTGTCCAAATACGATTTCCAAATTACTGCTGTTACATCACGTGTGACGTCACATAATGTGATAAGACAAAAGACACAATTAGACTCAAAGGGAGTATTTATCATTATTCCCCAACAGCAGCTCAAAGTTTCACAATATATCAGTTTATAACGACTGTATAAAGATGTAAAATTAAATACCGTTTCAAACAGGAGGGCACTCAGAGCACTTACCTTCCCCATCTGACAACCACCAAAGGCTTAAATTCCGCTTTTTAACCCCATCAGATATTTGTGAACTCATAAAGGGACAATGCTGAATAAATAAAAGGTCATTTTCTTCAAGCATGTGCAAATCGCCAAAAAAACAAAACAAAAAAGTAATCAACTACTCTGTTGATGACAAATACACACTCAAAATTGAAAGGAAATCCATCCACTTTTTAAGGTTGTCTTCAGATAAAGCTCTGCACCTCCCCTGTTATTGGGCAGAAGTCATTAAAGCTGTATGGCCTTTGGGTGTTTTTAAAGTTTAAGTAACAAAAAAGCATTTTCTTTGGCACCACGATTGTATTCCTTAGCATTTAAAAAGTGAGTCACAATATGATGTTACTAATGTGATCACATTTCTTTCTCTCTGGAAAGGATTTACAATTTCAACCCCTGGTGGGTAGAAATGCAAGCGATCAGGCGCTATTACCTACATTTGATAGCGATGTTGTAGATCACATGGGTGCTTCCCTCAATCTGCACGAGGATGCCAGAAGGGCATAGCCAATCAACCAATCACAGTAAAGAAAGGCAGTGTGATGTCAGCTGGCTGCTCACTCAAACAAAATAAACCCAGATGGCAGAAAATGCTCAGAAAAATCTTATTTCTACAACCCCTGGCAATACTTATGGAATCACCGGCCTCAGAGGATGTTCATTCAGTTGTTTAATTTTGTAGAAAAAAGCAGATCACAGACATGACACAAAACTAAAGTCATTTCAAATGGCAACTTTCTGGTTTTAAGAAACACTATAAGAAATCAAGAAAAAAATTGTGGCAGTCAGTAACGGTTACTTTTTTAGACCAAGCAGAGGGAAAAAAATATGGACTCACTCAATTCTGAGGAATAAATTATGGAATCACCCTGTAAATTTTCATCCCCAAAACTAACACCTGCATCAAATCAGATCTCCTTGTTAGTCTGCATCTAAAAAGGAGTGATCACACCTTGGAGAGCTGTTGCACCAAGTGGACTGACATGAATCATGGCTCCAACACGAGAGATGTCAATTGAAACAAAGGAGAGGATTATCAAACTCTTAAAAGAGGGTAAATCATCACGCAATGTTGCAAAAGATGTTAGTTGTTCACAGTCAGCTGTGTCTAAACTCTGGACCAAATACAAACAACATGGGAAGGTTGTTAAAGGCAAACATACTGGTAGACCAAGGAAGACATCAAAGCGTCAAGACAGAAAACTTAAAGCAATATGTCTCAAAAATCGAAAATGCACAACAAAACAAATGAGGAACAAACTGGAGGAAACTGGAGTCAACGTCTGTGACCGAACTGTAAGAAACCGCCTAAAGGAAATGGGATTTACATACAGAAAAGCTAAACGAAAGCCATCATTAACACCTAAACAGAAAAAAACAAGGTTACAATGGGCTAAGGAAAAGCAATCGTGGACTGTGGATGACTGGATGAAAGTCATATTCAGTGATGAATCTCGAATCTGCATTGGGCAAGGTGATGATGCTGGAACTTTTGTTTGGTGCCGTTCCAGTGAGATTTATAAAGATGACTGCCTGAAGAGAACATGTAAATTTCCACAGTCATTGATGATATGGGGCTGCATGTCAGGTAAAGGCACTGGGGAGATGGCTGTCATTACATCATCAATAAATGCACAAGTTACATTGATATTTTGGACGCTTTTCTTATCCCATCAATTGAAAGGATGTTTGGGGATGATGAAATCATTTTTCAAGATGATAATGCATCTTGCCATAGAGCGAAAACTGTGAAAACATTCCTTGCAAAAAGACACATAGGGTCAATGTCATGGCCTGCAAATAGTCCGGATCTTAATCCAATTGAAAATCTTTGGTGGAAGTTGAAGAAAATGGTCCATGACAAGGCTCCAACCTGCAAAGCTGATCTGGCAACAGCAATCAGAGAAAGTTGGAGCCAGATTGATGAAGAGTACTGTTTGTCACTCATTAAGTCCATGCCTCAGAGACTGCAAGCTGTTATAAAAGCCAGAGGTGGTGCAACAAAATATTAGTGATGTGTTGGAGCGTTCTTTTGTTTTTCATGAGTCCATAATTTTTTCCTTAGAATTGAGTGATTCCATATTTTTTTTTCCCCTCTGCTTGGTCTAAAAAAGTAACCGTTACTGACTGACACAATTGTTTTCCTGATTTCTTATAGTGTTTCTTAAAGCCAGAAAGTTGCCATTTGAAATGACTTTAGTTTTGTGTCATGTCTGTGATCTGCTTTTTTCTACAAAATTAAACAACTGAATGAACATCCTCCGAGGCCGGTGATTCCATAATTTTTGCCAGGGGTTGTATATTAATCTAATGTGTTTCTCATACATTCTGTCGCGAGAAATAAACACTTCTAAATCTAAAGATACTGTTTTTGAAACCAGATAACACCTCTGAAGTGATTTATAAGATATCTTACGGATGTTAGCGTGCATGACCAAGAAACATGTATCAAGCAAGTGGGTCAGATCACAGGTAATCTCAAAACCTCAAGCATGCACAAACGCGCTTCTTCCCGCAGTTCGTGTGCATGGTGGAGTTAGAAAGAAAAAACAATATTTGCCATGGAATTCACTCCAGATACATATGTTCTCTTTATTAAAATGAGCTGTAATTTTGCAACATTTTACAAAAAGTAAAGCAACATCATAATGCTTGGATTTCGGTAGAAAATAAATTTGGGTAATTTTGTGAAATCTGAAAGGCTGTACTGCTTTAACTGACTAAGCACTGAATTTTATTCATATGAGATTACAGATTATTCAAATTAAAAACTGAGATCATTTGACATTCATCTTGTATAAAAATAAGCACTGTGCTGCTGAATAAATAAATACGAGGTCTGTGAGAAAACTATCTGACCTTTTTATTTTTTTCAAAAACTATATAGATTTGAATCATGTGCGCTTGCATCAGACAAGCTTGAACATTCGTGCGCATGCGTGAGTTTTTTCACGCCTGTCGGTTGCGTCATTCGCCTGTGGGCAGGCTTTGAGTGAGCACTGGTCCACCTCCCTCGTCGGATTTTTATTGTCAGGGAAATGGCTGAGAGACTGCCACTTTGCTCCATGAATTTTTTTCAGAAACGGTTAGAGACAGCCAGTTGGAAACCATTCGAAAGATTCAGATGGATTTCGGTGAAGATTCTGTCGGTGTCACACGGATTAAGGAGTGTTAAAACCTTTTTAAAGACGGCCCAGAGCGGCGCACCGAGCGGCCATCGACAGGCTGGAACGACCAGATCATTTCTAAACTGAACGCTGTGTTGTTCCGGGACATCGTGTGACTACCACAGAAATGGCAGGAGAGCTGGACATAGCACTTTTGCGGCACATTCCACTGTTACAGGAGATTTTGTAATGAAAGACGTGTGGAGGATTTCACACGTCGGCACAGAGCCGCTAATTGCGCGCAACAAAAGCAACACCTCTGTGTTGGAAACCATTCAGAAGATTCAGACGGCTTTCGGTGGCTTTTCAGTCGAGTGAGTATCCGAGAAATTGTTTAACAGCTGGGCATGTTCCAACTTGTCCTGTGAGACTTCCAACACGGAGGTGTTGTTTGTCCAGCGGCTGTGAGCGGCTGCGTCCCGACGCGCGAATCTGTCCGCACGTCTTTCATTACAAAATCTCCAACAGTGGAATGTGCCGATAAAGTGCTGATCCCGACCTCTTCTGAAACTTCTCTGCTAGTCACACGACGTCCTGCATCAACAGAGCCTTAAATTTGGAAGTGATCTGCTCGTTCCAGCCTGTTGATGGCCGCTCGGGGCGCGGTGCGCCCTCCGCCGCCGTGGGCCGTTTTTTTTTGCCAAAATATTTTTATTAATATTTTCCACATTTCTCCAAGTAATGTGGAGTTGCGTCAGGAAGGGCATCCAGCGTAAAACCTGTGCCAAATCAACATGCAGATCCACCTTGGATTTGCTGTGGCGACCCCGAGTGCAAACAAGGGAGCAGCTGAAGGGACTTTTTTGTACATACTTTAACAATCACAAAACAAACAACGAACATGGTGCATATATCAAGTCTATGCAATCTATTGCATTTACTGACAATAATGTGTTTTAACAAAACAATTTTGCAAAACTTTATACATCCCAGGGTTACAGTCTCTTTTAGTCCTTTGAATCATCCTCCAGTAGTTTTAAATCTTTAACATACAATATGAAAGGATTCCAAACATTTTCAAAAATCTCCTGTTTGCCCTTGAGAGTGTATAAAATTTTTTCTAAGGGAAGGGTTGAAAGCATCTGTCGTATCCACTGAGTGACAGTTGGTCTATGAGTTCTTTTCCAAAGCAGTGATATGCATTTTTTTAGCAATCAAAACACTTAAGTCTATAAATATCCGTTCATTTTTAGTGTATTTGTGTTTTTCTGGATATACACCCATTAAAAATAATTTGGGATCTAATATTATTTGCTTAGAAATTATTTTTCCCAGGACATCTCTTATCTCACCCCAGAACAGTGCAATATGACTACAATGCCACATGTAATGGACTAACGTTCCTCTATGGTCTGCACATTTTGAGCACACATCAGAAATATTTTTGCTGTACCCGTTAAGATCTACTGGCGTGATATAGATTCGCATTAACCATTTGTATTGAATTAGTCGCAGCCGTATATTGATAGATCGGGTTTGTGCTAAAACACATGCGGATTGCCAGTCTTCCTCAGATATCTGTAGAGACAGATCTTCCCTCCAAGCATCAAGTCTACCACGTGAACTTTCATCTGCTTCAGAAATTAGCAAAGTGTACAATTTAGATATTAATCATTTTTTCTGACTGTCTTTTACTATTGTTTCTTCCAAAACGGATTTGATAGGTTTGGTTGTTGCATTTTCTTGACTTGATCTTATGAAGCTTCTGAGCTGGAGATATTTAAAGAAATGTTTATTACTTATATGAAATCTATATTGTAGTTCCATGAAGCTCATTAATGTATCAGATTTTGGCTTGTAGAGATCTTGAATTGTTGCAAGTCCTTTGTCCTTCCATGATTTAAATGTTGAGTCTGCTCTGCCTGGTATAAATAGTTGATTGCCCCATATTGGACTAAATTGAGATAAATTGGTTGATTCTCTCACAAACATTTGTACATCTCGCCACACTTTAACTGTGTTTCGAAGAATTGGATTTTTTTTTTATTTGTTTTAATAGTTGTGTCATTGTATTTGAATATAAGTAAGAGGGGAGTGTCAGATTTAATCCTTGACTTTCCATATCTACCCAATGTGGGTGATGGTTTGTGTAGTAGAACATCATACACCTCAACTGTGTGGCCCAATAATACAACTGAAAATTTGGGCATTTCAAGCCTCCACGGTCATAGGGAAGATATAGCAAGGACAAACGCAGTCTGGACTTTCTGTTATTCCATATAAACCTTATTATAATTTTTTAAATTTGTGAAAAGAGGTCAGGAGGAGGTGGTAGAGGAAGATTTTGAAATAAATAAAGTAGCTTAGGGAGTATATTCATTTTCAGCACATTAATTCTTCCAATCAAAGATGTTATTAACGGCATCCATCTCTCAATTGACTTATTTACATCAGTCAATACAAGATTGTAATTAGTCTCAACTAAATGTTTTAGGTCTGGTAAAATTTGTATTCCTAAATACTCAAACTGCGTTGTTACATTAAATTGTAATACTTCTGGAAGTGGGTTGGCTCTCTCATAAGCATTCAGTAACAGTATAGAAGACTTGTTTCGGTTAATTTTATAACCTGAAATATTACTAAATGACATAATTATTTCCAAAAGGATTGGTATTGATTGTTGCAACTTTACCAAAAAAAAAAAAAAACGATAACATCGTCGGCGAATAAAGAGATTTTATGTTCTATTGGTCCCAATGAAATCCCAGCAACTTGAGTGTGTGATCTTATTGCAATTGCCAGTGGTTCAATTGCAAGAATGAACAGCAGGGGTGAAAGTGGACACCCCTGTCTACAGCCTCTGCTGATCATTATTGGTTTAGAAATATTCCTATTACTAATTATTTCAGCAGAAGGATTTTTATACAATAATTTGATCCACTTTACAAAATTATCCCCACATCCAAATTTTTGCAGCACTTGAAAAAGATACACCCACTCCACTCTATCGAATGCCTTTTCAGCATCAATAGATAGAAGAGCAGTATCTGCTGCATCTTTGTTATAGTGAAGTATATTCAGTAATCTCCTCACATTGTGGAAACTTTAGTAATTATTTTTATATCAGAATTTAATAAGCTTATAGGTCTTAAATTTCCACACTTATTTGGGGGTTTACCTGCTTTTTTAAAAGAGTAATCATAGCTGTATTCATTGAGGGAGGGAAAGAGTTTGATTGGAATACTTCCTTAAACATATCTAATACTCTCTGCTGGTGGTTGGCTCTCACTGCGGTATTGTATCATTTCCTGTTCCGGAGCACAGTGTTGGGGAAAGTGTAGTGACACGGACCCACAACAGGGGGCGCAAATGAACAGTCAATAGATGAGCCAAAAGGTAACAATTTAATGTTGTGAATGTACACAACGATTATACAGACAATCACAGAATCTGATAGCAGTCAATACACGAAGGTGACGTGTGGGCAGGCTCGAGGATAGAAGACGTCTGTCCTGAGAAGAGCCGGAACCACACGATTTCCACCGCCACAGAACCCGGAGAATACTGGAGCCGCCAAGTCCCGAATTCCCAGGTGATCACCGTCCCCGACTGTCGGATCTGGTACTGCTGGCGAGGAGCACAAACAGTGAGATGTGGGTGTGTGCACACCCAGTAACAAAAACAGTCAGAAGGTGGAAAGTCACCTCCACCTCTAATCACACACTCGTGCAGCTCCTGTCTAACCACTTATCTGGTTTGGGTGTGAAGCGAAGCCGTCGCTGTTCACACCAAACGCCAATCCACAGATAATGAAAAGCCACAGGAATACGGCTGCAAAGAAGTTCAGGTTATTATTCAATGATTTAGGTCAGCAGAGAAAAGTACCTTCACAGGTAGATGATATCTCGGCAGCGAGGTGGAGATGACGTCCGGCTTTTATGGAGTGGTGAAATGAAGATGGGTGACAGCTGTCATGAGTTGATGTGTGACAGCTGTCACTCCCGGTTGTGTCCGTGCCTGAAGCCCGCACTTCAGGCAGGGCGCCCTCTGGTGGTGGGCCAGCAGTACCCCCTCTTCTGGCGGCCCACATAACAGGACCCCCCCCCCTCAACGGGCGCCTCCTGCCCTTCCAACGGACATCCAGGAGCCTGCAAACCGTCCATGCAGGCTCCCCATCGATGATCTGGGCAGGAGGCGGCACCGGTCCAGAAGTGCAGAGGGTTGAGGTGTGGTATGGCTTGATGAGGGAGACATGAAAGACCGGGTGGATCCGCAGTGAAGCCGGCAGCTGTAGCTTCACTGCGGCCGGGCTGAGCACTTTAAGGATCCTAAACGGCCCGATGTATCGTTCCTTCAACTTTGGGGAGTCCACTTGTAAGGGGATGTCCTTCGTTGAAAGCCATACCTCCTGCCCGGGCTGGTAAGCAGGGGCCAGGGAACGCCGGCGGTCTGCATGGGCCTTAGCCCTCGTCCGGGCCTTCAACAAGGCAGAACGGGCGGTGCGCCACACCCGACGCATCTTCGCAGGTGGGCCTGGACCGAGGGCACACCGACCTCTCCCTCCACCACGGGGAACAATGGGGGCTGGTACCCCAGACACACCTCAAACGGGGAGAGGCCAGTGGCAGAGGACACCTGGCTGTTATGGGCGTACTCGATCCAGGCCAGATGGTGACTCCAGGCCGACGGGTGCGCGGATGTAACACAGCGGAGGGCCTGTTCAAGTTCTTGGTTGGACCGCTCTGCCTGTCCATTTGTCTGAGGGTGATACCCGGACGAGAGGCTCACGTTGGCCCCCAGTTCTCTGCAGAAACTCCTCCAAACCTGTGAGGAGAACTGAGGACCACGGTCCGAGACAATGTCAGTTGGTATCCCATGCAGACGTACGACGTGGTGGACCAGGAGGTCTGCTGTCTCCTGGGCCGTAGGGAGCTTCGGGAGGGCCACGAAGTGGGCCGCCTTGGAGAAACGGTCCACTATCGTGAAGATGGTCATCATGCCCTGGGACGGCGGGAGGCCCGTGACAAAGTCCAGGCCAATGTGAGACCAGGGGCGACGAGGCACCGGAAGAGGTTGCAGAAGTCCTTGTGTCTTGGAGTGGTCTGCCTTGCCCCTGGCACAGGTGGTGCAGGCCTGGACATACTCCCGGACGTCAGCCTCCATAGACGCCCACCAGAAGCGCTGCCGGACAACTGCCACGGTCCTACGCACCCCTGGATGACAGGAGAGCTTGGACCCGTGACAGAAGTCCAAGACTGCAGCTCTGGCCTCTGGTGGGACGTATAAATGGTTCTTTGGTCCAGTTCCGGGGTCCGGGCTCCGTGCCAGGGCCTCCCGGACGGTCTTCTCCACGTCCCAGGTGAGGGTGGCCACGATAGTGGACTCCGGAATGATGGGCTCCGGTGGATCCGACAGCTCAGTCTTGACCTCATCTTCATGCACCTGGGACAAGGCATCCGATCTCTGGTTCTTGGTCCCGGGGCGGTAGGTGATTCGGAAGTCAAAACGCCCGAAGAACAGTGACCAGCGGGCTTGCCTGGGGTTCAGCCGCTTGGCGGTCCTGATATACTCCAGGTTCTGATGGTCAGTGAAAACCGTGAATGGCACAGACGCTCCCTCCAACAGGTGTCTCCACTCCTCAAGAGCCTCTTTCACCGCAAGGAGTTCTCGATTGCCGACGTCATAGTTCCGTTCAGCTGGGGTCAACCTGCGAGAAAAGTAGGCACACGGGTGAAGAACCTTATCGGTCTCTCTGCTCTGGGATAGCACGGCTCCTATCCCTGAGTCAGAGGCGTCCACTTCAACCACGAACTTGCGGCTAGGGTCGGGCTGCACCAGAACTGGTGCAGACAAGAACCGGCGTTTCAACTCCTTGAACGCGGCTTCGCACCGATCCGACCAGGTGAAGGGGACTTTTGGAGAGGTCAGGGGGCTAACTACCTGACTGTAGCCCTTAATGAACCTCCTGTAGAAATTTGCAAAGCCGAGGAACTGTTGCAGCTTCCTACGGCTTGTTGGTTGGGGCCAATCTCTCACCGCCGCAACCTTGGCCGGATCAGGGGCGACGGAGTTGGAGGAGATGATGAACCCCAGGAAGGACAAAGAGGTGCGGTGAAACTCACACTTCTCACCCTTCACAAACAGCCGGTTCTCCAACAACCGCTGCAGGACCTGACGTACATGCTGGACATGAGTCTCAGGGTCCGGGGAAAAGATGAGTATGTCATCCAGATATACGAAGACGAATCGGTGCAGGAAGTCCCGCAAGACGTCGTTTATCAATGCTTGGAACGTCGCGGGGGCGTTAGTGAGGCCGAACGGCATGACCAGGTACTCAAAATGACCTAATGGGGTGTTGAATGCCGTCTTCCATTCGTCTCCCTTCCGGATCCGAACCAGGTGGTACTCATTCCTAAGGTCCAGTTTGGTGAAAATTTGGGCTCCATGCAGGGGCGTGAACACTGAATCCAACAGGGGTAAAGGGTATCAATTACGAACCGTTATGTCGTTCAGCCCTCAGTAATCAATGCATGGACGGAGTCCGCCGTCCTTCTTACCCACAAAAAAGAAACCTGCACCCATCGGGGAGGTGGAATTCCGGATCAACCCGGCAGCTAATGAGTCCCGGATGTAGGTCTCCATTGACTCGCGCTCAGGACGTGAGAGATTGTATAGCCTGCTGGACGGGAACTCAACACCCGGGACCAAATCAATGGCACAATCGTACGGACGGTGCGGGGGAAGGGTGAGCGCCAGATCCTTGCTGAAGACGTCAGCAAGATCGTGGTACTCAACCGGCACCGCCGTCAGATTGGGAGGGACTTTAACCTCCTCATTAGCATTTACACCGGGAGGAACCGAGGATCCTAAACAATTCCGGTGGCAGGTTTCGCTCCACTGAGCCACAACCCCAGATGGCCAATCAATCCGGGGATTGTGTTTAATCATCCATGGGAAGCCCAAAATCACGCGGGAGGTAGAAGGAGTTACAAAAAACTCAATCTCCTCCCGGTGATTCCCAGACACTACCAGGGTTACAGGTAGTGTCTTGTGTGTGATAAAAGGGAGAAGAGTGCCATCTAGTGCTCGCACCTTCACTGGCGAAGAAAGCGCCACCAGAGGGAGCCCTACCCATCTGCTATCCAGCAGATTCCCTTCTGACCCCGTGTTCACCAGTGCTGGGGCTTGAAGGGTTAAATCCCCGCTCAGGATTGTAACTGGGAGTCGTGTTGAAAGATGTGTATGACCCACGTGAATGTTTTGACCCCCCCTCAGCCCAGTCTCTAAGGGCGGGCGTTTGTGTTTTGACCGTTTGGGGCAGACTCTCTGCTGATGCTCACTCGAGCCGCAGACAAAGCACTCCCTGCGGACCAGCCTCCTCTGTCTGAATGTGGCCTTGCTCGTGTCCCTAGCATCGTCAGCAGGGGGAGCTGTAGCCACACGGAGCGCTGTGGCTGTGGAGCGTGGGGAAGACGGCTCTCTTTCGGACCCGGGAGGAAGAGGGACGGATTGTGCCTGACCACGCCCTTCGCCTCGCTCCCGTCGGCGTTCTTCTAACCAACTGTCCAATCGTATAACCAAATCGATAAGCTCAGCCAAATCCCGCGGTTCCTCCTTAGCCACCAGGTGCTCCTTCAGGACCGACGACAGTCCGTTTATGAAGGCGGCGAGGAGCGCAGTCATATTCCAGCCGGATCTTGCAGCCGTGATGCGGAAGTCGACTGCATATTCGGCTGCCCTCCGGCGCCCATGTCTCATTGAAAGCAGCACGGTAGACGCGGTTTCGCCTCTGTTAGGGTGATCAAAAACAGTTCTGAGCTCCCTCACAAACCCAGTATAAGAGGCAAGGAGCCGTGAACTTTGTTCCCAAAACGCTGTAGCCCAAGCGCGTGCCTCACCTCGAAGCAAATTAATCACGTAAACCACCTTACTGGCGTCAGATGCGTACATCACGGGACGCTGTGCAAAGACGAGCGAACACTGCATAAGAAAGTCCGTGCACGTCTCCACACAACCTCCGTACGGCTCTGGGGGGCTTATGTATGCTTCAGGAGATGGTGGGGGGGGTCGTTGAATGACCAGTGGAATGTCTGTATTCGGCACCGGGTCGGCAGGAGGAGGAGCTGCAGCAGCGCCCTGAGCGCGCGCTTCCACCTGCACGGTGAGAGCCTCCATCCTGCGATTAAGGATGATGTTTTGCTCGGTCATCAGGTCCATCCCAGCGGTAAAGGCGGTGACGATATGCTGCAACTCACCAATCACGCCTCCAGCCGACTCCTGTGCACCCTGCTCTTCCATTGGTTGTCCAACAGATGGTTGACGCCCCTCGGGATCCATGACGTTGGCCGAGATATCCTGTTGGGGAATGTGTAGTGACACAGACCCACAACAGGGGGCGCAAATGAACGGTCAATAGATGAGCCAAAAGGTAACAATTTAATGTTGTGAATGTGCACAACGATTATACAGACAATCACAGAATCTGATAGCAGTCAATACACCAAGGTGACGTGTGGGCAGGCTCGAGGATAGAAGACGTCTGTCCTGAGAAGAGCCGGAACCACACGATTTCCACCGCCACAGAACCCGGAGAATACTGGAGCCGCCAAGTCCCGAATTCCCAGGTGATCACCGTACCTGACTGTCGGATCTGGTACTGCTGGCGAGGAGCACAAACAGTGAGATGTGGGTGTGTGCACACCCAGTAACAAAAACAGTCAGAAGGTGGAAAGTCACCTCCACCTCTAATCACACACTCGTGCAGCTCCTGTCTAACCACTTTTCTGGTTTGGGTGTGAAGCGAAGCCGTCGCTGTTCACACCAAACGCCAATCCACAGATAATGAAACGCCACAGGAATACGGCTGCAAAGAAGTTCAGGTTATTATTCAATGATTTAGGTCAGCAGAGAAAAGTACCTTCACAGGTAGATGATATCTCGGCAGCGAGGTGGAGATGACGTCCGGCTTTTATGGAGTGATGAAATGAAGATGGGTGACAGCTGTCATGAGTTGATGTGTGACAGCTGTCACTCCCGGTTGTGTCCGTGGCGGCAGCGCCCTCTCGTACCTGAAGCCCGCATTTCAGGCAGGGCGCCCTCTGGTGGTGGGCCAGCAGTACCCCCTCTTCTGGCGGCCCACACAACACACAGCAGTGTTTTGCTGTATCTGTTAGCTGTTTAATCTGCGCAGTTAGATTGATCTAGTTAACTAGATAACGATTTGTTTCACAGTGTAATCTTCACGTGCATTAACTAAAGCACTCCCTCTGCTGAATCACCTCTAAATTATTTACACATTATTCACTTTGTGTGTTTTTAGGAATCCGCTAGCTTAGTGCAGCTACTAGCTCTTAGCCGGTTTAGCATGGCGGCTTCTCCTGTCTCTCCCGCACTTTTCTGCTCTGGGTGTGAAATGTTTAGTTATTCCGCGGCCTCCTTTAGCAGTAATGGTACTTGTAATAAGTGTAGCTTATTCGTAGCTTTGGAGGCCAGGCTGGGCGAATTGGAGACTCGGCTCCGCACCTTGGAAAATCTTACAGCTAGCCAGGCCCCTGTAGTCAGTGCGGACTAAGGTAGCTTAGCCGCCGTTAGTTCCCCTCCGGCCGATCCCGAGCAGCCAGGAAAGCAGGCCGACTGGGTGACTGTGAGGAGGAAGCGTAGTCCTAAAAAGAAGCCCCGTGTACACCGCCAACCCGTTCACATCTCTAACCATTTTTCCCCACTCGGCGACACACCCGCCGAGGAACAAACTCTGATTATTGGCGACTCTGTTTTGAGAAATATGAAGTTAGCGACACCAGCAACCATGGTCAATTGTCTTCCGGGGGCCAGAGCAGGCGACATTGAAGGAAATTTGAAACTGCTGGCTAAGGCTAAGCGTAAATTTGGTAAGATTGTAATTCACTTCGGCAGTAATGACACCCGGTTACGCCAATCGGAGGTCACTAAAATTAACATTGAATCAGTGTGTAACTTTGCAAAAACAATGTCGGACTCTGTAGTTTTCTCTGGGCCCCTCCCCAATCGGACCGGGAGTGACAAGTTTAGCCGCATGTTCTCCCTGAATTGCTGGCTGTCTGAGTGGTGTCCAAAAAATGAGGTGGGCTTCATAGATAATTGGCAAAGCTTCTGGGGAAAACCTGGTCTTGTTAGGAGAGACGGCATCCATCCCACTTTGGATGGAGCAGCTCTCATTTCTAGAAATCTGGCCAATTTTCTTAAATCCTCCAAACTGTGACTATCCAAGGTTGGGACCAGGAAGCAGAGTTGTAGTCTTACACACCTCTCTGCAGCTTCTCTCCCCCTGCCATCCCCTCATTACCCCATCCCCGTAGAGACGGTGCCTGCTCCCAGATCACCAATAACCAGCAAAAATCTATTTAAGCATAAAAATTCAAAAAGAAAAAATAATATAGCACCTTCAACTGCACCACAGACTAAAACAGTTAAATGTGGTCTATTAAACATTATATCTCTCTCTTCTAAGTCCCTGTTAGTAAATGATATAATAATTGATCAACATATTGATTTATTCTGCCTTACAGAAACCTGGTTACAGCAGGATGAATATGTTAGTTTAAATGACTCAACACCCCCAAGTCACACTAACTGCCAGCACGCTCGTAGCACGGGCCGAGGCGGAGGATTAGCAGCAATCTTCCACTCCAGCTTATTAATTAATCAAAAACCCAGACAGAGCTTTAATTCATTTGAAAGCTTGACTCTTAGTCTTGTCCATCCAAATTGGAAGTCCAAAAAAACAGTTTTATTTGTTGTTATCTATCGTCCACCTGGTCGTTACTGTGAGTTTCTCTGTGAATTTTCGGACCTTTTGTCTGACTTAGTGCTTAGCTCAGATAAGATAATTATAGTGGGCGATTTTAACATCCACACAGATGCTGAGAATGACAGCCGCAACACTGCATTTAATCTATTGTTAGACTCGAATGGCTTTGCTCAAAATGTAAATGAGTCCACCCACCACTTTAATCATACCTTACATCTTGTTCTGACTTATGGTATGGAAATTGAAGACTTAACAGTATTCCCTGAAAACCCCCTTCTGTCTGATCATTTCTTAATAACATTTACATTTACTCTGATGGACTACCCAGCAGTGGGGAATAAGTTTCATTACAGTAGAGGTCTTTCAGAAAGCGCTGTAACTAGGTTTAAGGATATGATTCCTTCTTTATGTTCTCCAATGCCATATACCAACACAGGGCAGAGTAGCTACCTAAACTCTGTGAGTGAGATACATTATCTCATCAATAGTTTTATATCCTCATTGAGGACAACTTTGGATGCTGTAGCTCCTCTGAAAAAGAGATCCTTAAATCAGAAGTGCCTGACTCCGTGGTATAACTCACAAAACTCGCAGCTTTAAAGCAGATAACCCGTAAGTTGGAGAGGAAATGGCGTCTCACTAATTTAGAAGATCTTCACTTAGCCTGGAAAAAGAGTCTGTTGCTCTATAAAAAAGCCCTCCGTAAAGCTAGGACATCTTACTACTCATCACTAATTGAAGAAAATAAGAACAACCCCAGGTTTCTTTTCAGCACTGTAGCCAGGCTGCCAAAGAGTCAGAGCTCTACTGAGCTGAGTATTCCTTTAACTTTAACTAGTAATGACTTCATGACTTCTTTGTTAATAAAATTTTAACTATTAGAGAAAAAATTACTCATAACCATCCCAAAGACATATCGTTCTCTTTGGCTGCCTTCAGTGATGCCAGTATTTGGTTAGACTCTTTCTCTCCGATTGTTCTGTCTGAGTTATTTTCATTAGTTACTTCCTCCAAACCATCAACATGTCTATTAGACCTCATTCCTACCAGGCTGCTCAAGGAAGCCCTACCATTAATTAATGCTTCGATCTTAAATATGATCAATCTATCTTTATTAGTTGGCTATGTACCACAGGCTTTTAAGGTGGCAGTAATTAAACCATTACTTAAAAAGCCATCACTTGACCCAGCTATCTTAGCTAATTATAGGCCAATCTCCAACCTTCCTTTTCTCTCAAAATTCTTGAAAGGGTAGTTGTAAAACAGCTAACTGATCATCTGCAGAGGAATGGTCTATTTGAAGAGTTTCAGTCAGGTTTAGAATTCATCATAGTACAGAAACAGCATTAGTGAAGGTTACAAATGATCTCTTATGGCCTCAGACAGTGGACTCATCTCTGTGCTTGTTCTGTTAGACCTCGGTGCTGCTTTGATACTGTGACCATAAAATTTTATTACAGAGATTAGAGCATGCCATAGGTATTAAAGGCACTGCGCTGCGGTGGTTTGAATCATATTTATCTAATAGATTACAATTTGTTCATGTAAATGGGGAATCTTCTTCACAGACTAAGGTTAATTATGGAGTTCCACAAGGTTCTGTGCTAGGACCAATTTTATTCACTTTATACATGCTTCCCTTAGGCAGTATTATTAGACAGCATTGCTTAAATTTTCATTGTTACGCAGATGATACCCAGCTTTATCTATCCATGAAGCCAGAGGACACACACCAATTAGCTAAACTGCAGGATGTCTTACAGACATAAAGACATGGATGACCTCTAATTTCCTGCTTTTAAACTCAGATCAAACTGAAGTTATTGTACTTGGCCCCACAAATCTTAGAAACATGGTGTCTAACCAGATCCTTACGCTGGATGGCATTACCCTGACCTCTAGTAATACTGTGAGAAATCTTGGAGTCATTTTTGATCAGGATATGTCCTTCAATGCGCATATTAAACAAATATGTAGGACTGCTTTTTTGCATTTGCGCAATATCTCTAAAATTAGAAAGGTCTTGTCTCAGAGTGATGCTGAAAAACTAATTCATGCATTTATTTCCTCTAGGCTGGACTATTGTAATTCATTATTATCAGGTTGTCCTAAAAGTTCCCTGAAAAGCCTTCAGTTAATTCAAAATGCTGCAGCTAGAGTACTGACAGGGACTAGAAGGAGAGAGCATATCTCACCCATATTGGCCTCTCTTCATTGGCTTCCTGTTAATTCTAGAATAGAATTTAAAATTCTTCTTCTTACGTATAAGGTTTTGAATAATTAGGTCCCATCTTATCTTAGGGACATCATAGTACCATATCACCCCAATAGAGCGCTTTTATTTTCCAACTGTAACCTAATTTCTGTATTTTTGGGGGGGGATTTGGATCCTATATAGCTAATTATATGGCCTCTGAGGAATGCCTTAAATGCTTCCCATTTCATACACAGTGATGTTTGCATTGTATTGATTTGAAAAAATCATCAATGTGTTTCTCTAAATACTTTAACAAATCTTTATCCTGCAACCATTTATGCTGAAACTGCCACCTTGGAGGGTCTCTTCTTAGTTTAGTATCCTTATAAACCAAGCGGCATGGAGCGTGATCTGAAATCACAATGTTGTCCTAAGAGCAATCTTGAATTTTGAATTGTAATGTTGTAGATACTAGGAAAAAGTATATTCTTGAGTAAGTTTTAAATGTACCAGAGTAACAAGAGTATGTTTTAGCATTCAAATTCCTTTCCCTCCATATATCTACCAGCTGAAGTTCTTTCATAAATCTAAGGATTGTGATTCTACAGTTATTATGTGATTGATCTAAACCAGTTGACCGATCCAGATGTGGGGATAATGCAACGTTCCAATCTGCTCCAATTATGTGAGAGCCCTGAAAGGTAGAAAGAGTAAGAAAAAGATCACTATAAAAATTACTGTCATCCACATTAGGACCATAAATATTAGTTAAATTGAGATTTTCTGATAAAAGTGTGCCTTGAACAATCAAATATCTTCCCCTTTTGTCTTTGATAATATTTTTAATTTTTAAGGGGACTGACTCATGAACTAATATCATCACCCCCCTAGATTGAGACGTAAATGGTGCCGTAAACACACTGCCCCTCCACCTCCTCCTCACCTTAAGAATATCATCATCAACAAGATGAGTTTCCTGCAGAAACATGATTTTGGAGTCTAGCTCTTTCAATTTGTTCATAACTTGTTTGACTTTCTGGAGGCGCTGTAAGCCCCTGCAGTTCCATGAAATAAAATTAAGATTTACTCCCTGAGACATAAGTACATTAAAACAATTGTCAGATTGCTTAATAAGATGAGACAAATATTTATGTGCACCACCAAAACGGATGATTGAACCAACATCCAACAAGAACAACATAAATTGCCCCATAAACACCTCTCACCCTTGCCCCATCTTAGAGGAACCCCACCCACCCTCATTTTGTCTCCCGTTAATGCCAAGGACCAATCCACACCTATGAGGATAAGTCAAACCACTCCTGCTAACTAAGCATTTTGCTGCTGCTGCTAATCTGCAATTAAGGTTCAACCCCTGTTCACAAAAGGCTCTCAGAATCACATCATATCACAATTGCTTAAAATGAAAAATACATTGAACTTATATAACATTATATTGTAAACAGATCTGCGTTACGAAATTACCAGGTTAAACATTATATATTCAGACATTTCAAGTCCGCGTAGCCCATGTCCATTTATTAAACTGAACCTTAGTGATCTTCGTGATTCATAGCATTCTGGACTTTCTTAACAAATACCTGAGCCTCTGCTGGTGTTTTAAATACCTGGGTTGTACCTTTGTAAGTCACTAGGAGCTTTGCAGTATACGCTACTCCATGTCGAAGACCCAGCTTCCGCAGCTCCTCCTCGCGCACTGGGTCAAATTTTTTCCTCTGCAACTGGATCCCCGTGGCCAAGTCCGGATAGAAGCGGACTTTCTGGTCTCCATAGGATATGTCCTTGTCCCGTGTAGCCCGTAGGATCTCTTGTCTGTCTTTATAGTCGAGAAGCTTCATAATCATCACTCTCGGTCTTGACACGTTGTCCTTCCTCTGTCCGAGTCTGTGCGCTCTCTCCAAAACTACAGGTCCCCACAGTCTTTCACCAAGCAATTCGGTTATCCACTTCTCCAAGAATCTACATGCATCTGAACCTTCTGCCCCTTCCTTCAAATTGACCAATCTTAAGTTATTTAGGCGAGATCTCGACTCTAGGTCCACAAGTTTGTCCTCCATCGTTTTGTTTTTAGCTAGAAGCAAGCACACTTTAGCTTGTAGGCTAGTCACCTCATCCTCAGTGCTGGATATGCGTTCCTCTGCACGTGATACTCGCTCGTCGCTATCCTTTAGCTCCCGTTTCATGTCTTGTAGCGTCATGGCCATATCATCGAGTTTTGTAGTAAAGTTGGTTTTCATTGAAGCAAATTCTGTCTTCATCGTACAAAACTCTGCTTGCATACTACTCAATGCGGCCAGTATCTGGTTAGCTTTGTCCAGAGGCTCCCTACTAGCGTCGAGTGTAGCCATGCTGCTAGTTTTGGGAGTTTCACTGCGAAGTTTGTAGTCAGACAGCTTCGTTTGCTTCGGAGCCTCAGTCTTCCCTCCTGGTGTTTTGTTTGGTTTGGACATATCCCAAAAAAACTTTTGAGCAAAAATTGAGCAGGAACAGGGGTGTAATCAACTCAAATTTTGTAAGTTGCAGCGGAGCGAGGTAGAGTGCGTCTTTCTACACGGCCGCCATTTCCGGAAGTCCCCCCGTGGGCCGTTTTTAATCCAGTTTTAATGGTCCTTAATCCTCGTGACGCCGACAGAATCTTCACCGAAATCCATCTGAATCTTTCGAATGGTTTCCAACTGGCTGTCTCTAACAGTTTCTGAAAAAAAGTTCATGGAGCAAAGCAGCATCCTCTCAGCCATTTCACTGACAATAAAAATCCGACGAGGGGGGTGGACCAGTGCTCACTCAAAGCCTGCCCACAGGCGAATGACGCAACCGACAGGTGTGAAAAAACTCACACATGTGCACGAAGGTTCAAGCTTGTCTGATGCAAGCCATGATTCAAATCCATATAGTTTTTGAAAAAAATAAAAAGGTCAGATAGTTTTCTCACAGACCTCGTAGTTTTTAAAAAAATAAAAAGGTCGGATAGTTTTCTAACAGACCTCGTACATTTAGGCACTCTAAAATTTTGATTAAAAAAATTAGGGTTTGACTTATTTTTCTTTCCTTAGTGATCAACAGAATAATTTAGAAAATATTTGCAATTTATTTTCCAGTACATAATAATAATGATAATAATAAATACATAAGGGCTCTGTAAGAGAGAAGCACTGCAGGACAGCAATGAGGCTTTTTTAAATTTACATTTAGTGAGCTAAACAAGTGCATGTTTACCTCTGTAGGAACAATCACCACCAGAAACCTCTAATGACATTCTTGCCTTTTCAGTGGCAACAAGCTATTTACTGAATGTTTTTTATCTTGCATCATGCCATTACATTGTATAACCACTTAGCCCATGACTTTTGTTGCATTCTAAATCAGTACTGTATCAACTAATTTAATTTTTGTCTTGACAAGGTTGAAAAATGTCATTTTTAGTAAACCACTGAATGCTACGGAAGCGTGTTGCATTTACTTGATAAATTTATTTTTTGGTTTGTTTTTCGGAGTAATTATTTGTTTTTCTGAATAATTTATTTTTTTGTGGGTTTTTTATAATTATTTGTTTTTCTGAGTAATATATTTTTTGGTTTGGTTTCTGAGTAATTTATTTTTTGGTTTGTTTTTCTGAGTAATTTATTTTTAGGTTTGTTTTTTGACTATTTTTTTCTGTTTTTTTTTTTTTGTTTTTTTTTTACTATTTTTTCTGTTGCTGCAAACTGTGAGGAGCCAATATTTACAGCAGTATCCTGGCCGTCTCTTGAGTCACCACATAGCCAGTCTGAATGCATTTCAAATGCATCATCCTGCATCCATAAAGCATACCGTATCTGTCCAATTGATCCTGGAGAAAAGCTGCTATGTCTAGCAGATCTGAATGGGCTTTCCTTCTGAACAGCCGCAAAGTCCTCAGGTGCCTGCGCAGAGTCGACAAACTAATGATAATACCATCTATATGACTTAAAAACAGGACAATCTCCCAGTGTCTTAAACCCAGATCAAAGTAAAACTTGGTCAAACTGAACAATGTCATGTTTGTTACCAAATCAAGCTCTCAATGAATAAATGTGTCTTCAAATGCTCTCTAAACTCAGAAAAAAAAATGGTCCAAAAACCAGAAGAAAAAAAATTCAGAAAATCAGGAAAAAATACTCTGAAAAACCAACCATGAAATTAATTACTCAGAAAAACAGAAATAATTATTCCAAAAAACAGACAAAAAAATAAATTACTCAGAAAAACACAAATAATTACTCCGAATAACAACCCAAAAAATAAATTTATGAAGTGAATGCAATACGCTTCCACAGAATGCCATCTGACGGCTGAAACGTGCTCAAACTAAAAAATAAAATCTTATTCAGGTCACTTCAACTAAAAATGTGAACATAGCCCATGTGCCATCCTCCTCAGAAGAGAATATCTCAAAAATATGACAGAAAACGAGACAATTACAATCCAAACACTTACTCATCTCGAGGACACATTCCCTCCTGGAATATTTTATTCAGAGGAATGATGGTCTGACCCAGGAACACGTCGAGTCCGATGAGGACTCGGTGCATGACCGTGAGGACCAGGTCTCCACTGGCCGGCGGGTAGGCGCTCCTCCCGCCGCCCTCCTCCTCCAGGATGCCCGGGAGCAGCTCAAAGCAGCACTCCTCGTTCCACTCGGGCACCTCCGCCTTCTCCACCAGCCCGGTGGTGTACTTCTCCTTCCCCACCTGGATGATGGTGTACAGGTAGCGGTTGCCGTGCTTGCCCTTGGTCCGCAGCCCCCGCGCGCGGAGGACGGTGACATTGACGTGAGTGGGCACCCACCGCTGGTCGTCGTCCAGGTCGATCAGAGACATCATCTTGCAGCCGCTGGTACAATAATCAGTCGACTGGAAAATCCGGTGTCATCCCCTCTCCCCACTGCGCAAAAACCCAGTGGTGCAGAATATCTCCACTCCTCCGAGCCCCGCTGGGTTTATCCCAGGTCACTTTTTAGGCAAGCGGCTGCCGCCATTCCCAAAATCCCGTAAGATGCAAGGCGAGTTAGTGAGAGAAAATCAGTCTCGATCCGCGCTGGCTACATCATAACGCTGCATCATGAGTTTTCTGTCCCAAATCTGCTCATTGTGCTCACGACCCGCCTTCCGAGAGCAGCAGGGCCGCATGCAGTCAGACATGTGGCGCAGAGTTAAAGAGAAACACACAAAGAAGACAAAATGTTTTCACCCCAGACCAGACGTCCATATTGAAGACAGCATGTGAATTTAAATAACAGTAACATCTGTAATTCATAGACTAAAGATGGTGCAAATATTAAGACGGAACAAAATTTTATCATATATAAGAATGTCTGTAATCAATGAGGTTGCAAATTTAAATATATATGTATATCAACAACACACTACTATAAGCAATTGGTTTTTCATTGTATCTAGAGGTGGGCGGATCGATGCTAATATCGATACCAACGCTGTATTGATATTGAACGATTCTCATGTAAAAAGATCGATACTCAAGCTTTTTTTCTCTCCTGCACGCACTGACTGCTGCACACGCAGATTCATCAAAGTCTACTCTCTGTAAGATCAGCGCTGCTCTGTGTCACACAACACGGAGCAGCGCACCCTTGTATTGTGGTTTGTCAGCCGTCTACCTCAGGAGATTTTAAGTTGTGTTGAGTGATATTTTTTTAAACAAAAATGTTTATTGTGATAATAAAGTATTTTGTTGTCACGTACAATGTTTGGCGAAATTCTATCCTAGGTCTTTTGGCTCTATGAAGCTTAAATATGAAAAAGTATCAGTATCGATATCAGCGATACTGGGCCTGTATTCACTTGGTATCCGATCAATACCAAAATTCCCGGTATCGCCCACCTCTAATTGTGTACCCTTGTGTGTTATACTCAAGGTTCTTGAAATGGAGCAGTACTTCCACCTAGTGGACACACACAAGCCTCTCTCTCTCTCTCTCTCTACATATATATATATACGAGGTCTATTAGAAAAGTATCTGATCTTTTTATTTTTTTCAAAAACTATATGGATTTGAATCACATGTGATTACATCAGACAAGCTTAAACCCTGTGGGCATGCGAGAGTTTGGTCACGCCTGTCGGCTGCGTCATTCGCCTGTGGGCAGGCTTTGAGTGAGGAGTGGTCCACTCCTCCCGTCTATTTTTCATTGTTTAGGAATGGCTCAGAGACTGCCGCTTTGCTTGATCAAAATTTTTTCAGAAACTGTAAGGCACATCTGAGTGGACACCATTCGAGAAATTCAGCTGGTTTTCATATATATATATATATATATATATATATCCATTCGAGAAATTCAGCTGGTTTTCATATATATATATATATATATATATATATATATATATATATATATATATATATATATATATACACACACACACACACGTGTGAATATGTGACTTTAGATGCAAAACACTGTAACTTTTAGCTCAGGCCAGCATGCACTTTGACACTTAGGTTACTATCAATGTGCAAAATATCAAAGAATTTTCATTACTTATGTAAATCTGTATGTTTATAATGCATTTTAATGTGAATTTGCATTTTCAATTGCATTTTTCCAACTTGAGAAAAATAGACTTGCAGTGTCGCAATTGACAGACAGATGCTGCAAATTTAACTTTACCATAAGGATGAACACTGTTGAAAAGGTAAGTTTGTTTGTTTTTTACAACCTATCATATTAAAAAAAAAGTGTGAGCAATCAAGCCTGTGATTGCTGTGCTCACCTTTGACAACTGCTTAATTTGCAACAAATCCCCCCATTTTTATGAAAAAAAAAAAATTGAATTAAGAAGCAATCAACGAGCCAATCCTGGTGGCCTACTTTTTTGTTCTTATTACATTAATGGTATAAAAGATATGAGTAAAAATGTTAGTTCAATGGTACGAATATTTCATTTGCCTCGTTGAATGGTATGTTCCAGCTTTTACTGAATTAAATATTCATTCCATTGAAAGAATGTAAAACATTCAGTATTCGTTTTATATAATGGCTAAAATAGATCCTTGTCATTTGATATTTTATTCATTTATAAACAACAGAAAAGGGACTTACATTTTGGCGTTCCACTGGTGCTAAAGTCCAAATTGTGACGTGTAGTCCAGTGATGCTGTGCACTGACTTTGGACTTCCATAAAAAACAAAAAGAAAAAAAAAGACTGTGTAGTTCCTCAGTCCAGCCAAAAATCACATCAGCTTTTCATCTGAACAGCTCTTTATGCATCCAGATGGCTTACAGCGGAGTGGATTTTGTGTGTGTGTGTGTTACAAGAATTAGCAGTGCCAGTTAGCTCAATCAAATCATCATGTCGTTGTCGCGCACACACGCAACTGGGTCGGCACTTGTGCGCATGCATGTACTACCAAAAAAAGACTGTAAATCCTCAGTGCAGCAAAAAAAAAATCATGTCAGAATTAGTCCAGCTTTTCATTCTTTCTTCCAGTTCCAGACAGTGCAGTGGATTTGTTTTGTTTGTGCGTGCATACGCGCATGTGTGTGCACGAGCACATGTGCGTGCATGTGCACGAGTGTGTGTGCACGTGCATGTGTGTGCATGTGCACGTGCATGTGTGTGCGTGTGCACATGTGCAGAGTGCAATGGTACCAAATGTATGGAACCAAATTTGCACTCTAAATGCAATGCAACACAAATGGGACAATTAATCCATGTCATGTGACATACAAAGCACCAGTCAAATGACAAGGATCTACTCAGCTGTTATATAAACTGGTTTATATCAACCCTGTGCAATGTTATTGTACAGGATTATTACACTAAGGTATTGCAATAACTATTACAATAGTGGTTATTTTTGCCCACAGTTGTATTACATATGAGGAAACTGATTATCTAAGACTCTGTAGATGGGCATTACATTACTATAACAACATTTATTACAATAGTGATCAAGTTAGCTGTGCATTTGTGTCCATCTGCTGTTGCAATAATTATTACAATTGTGAGAGTTATTATAATGCAGTAACTGATATGTAGGTACTGTACAGGCATGTAGGGAAGTTAATATAGAAAAGTACAGCAAAGTGCAAAGGTTCAGCTTCAATTTTTATTCATCATGAATTAAAAAACAACAAAAGCTATTTAATTTATAAAAATCAGTGATGTTTCACAGTGTTTATACAGCCACTTCGAAGGTAAAGAATATGACAGTCAAAATGCAGAGTGATTACAAATAAATGCTCACATTCAGAACAATACACAACAGAATTCAAAGTAAGGTTTCTGTGGCACTTGACTACTTGGCTTTTCAGAAGAGACACAGTACTTCAAAAACACCTTACACAATACTGTACTTTATAATACACATTAACACAACACTGTCAAATGTCCCCCAAAAGGAACTTGGCAAAATGACATAATAACTTTGATACATTCAAATGTAGAGAATAGTGTTATGAAACCATTCGGTGCATAACAAATTTAAGTCATAAATGTTTTGATACTCATCAGAATTTTTTTTTTCTCCTTACTGTGGGACTGCTTTGGCTAAAATGACACATTTCAAAGTGCACATAAGAACTGCATAAAGAAAATAGTTTTTGAACAAAAAATTTGATTGTTTTCAATTAAATCAGTACTAACTGATTATGAATAGAAGTGTCTCATTAACAAGAATGGGGGTGGGAGGGGGCTGCATTGTTCCAGTTAGGGAAAAAAAATTCTGTGTGACCCATGTTGTAGGTCCTGATTCAGGTTTAAGGCTCTCTTGAATGAATTTATGATACAACTAATGTTTAGATGTAATATTAGAAACATGAGACCACTGAGATAGGCCCCAGCCACTACGGTGACCCTTAACAGGACTAAGCCAGTTTGGAAAAAAGGAATGAATGAATGAATGAATTGAGACGTGACCATAAAGCTGTTTTTCTTCATGTCTGTTCCATTTGTTTTCTTGTAAATATTCCTTTTAGTACCTGTAATAAATACGCCAAATACATGATTCATAACTAGGAATTCCTTTTAGATGCAAGGAATTCTCCAAGGATTTTCATCGTGTTTCCATTCATCCATTTCTCTCCTCATTCAGGCTAAACTTAGTGTGGCAACAAGCCCAGTCTTTGTCCACATATAATTCATCCAGTAGCTTTTGGGTTTGTCCTAGACCCATGTGGACATGCCTGGAAAACTTCCAAAATAAAGTAATAATGAGTGATCCTACTCAGATGAGCAAATCACCTCAACTGGCTCTTTTCTGTGCAAAAATTAACAAAATTAAATATAACCCAACAATAAATTACAGTCCAACCATGAAGAGCAGTGGGTAGCTATAATCCAACAGCCAGGGAACAACTCAAGGTTACAAACACTGCCCTGGTCAATGGCAGTCAAAGGAGCATTTTACCTAATGTGCATGCTTTCTGATGGTAGGACACAAACAAAAGTCCCTGGAGGAAACACGTGGACACAAGAGGAACATACCAATGCTCCACATAGAAAGGTACTGGGCAATTTAGCTCCAGACCTTCATGCTTTGAGGCAAGAGTGCAAGTGTACCACATGGTGAAAAAAGCCACAGCTCAAATTAAGAGCTTCTCCAGAGCTTCTCACCTGTCCTGAAGACTGAGACCCACCACCCATGTGAAGAAAAGTCATTTTGGCCGATTGTATCCACCATCTTTTTATTTTAGTCAGTACCCAAAGTTGATGATGATAGGCGAGGGTTGGAATGTGAATCAAAAAGTAAAATGAAAACTTTGTCTCCTGGCTCAAGTCCTTCTTCACTACAACAGTGAGAAGCAATGCTTGGATAACGTGTGATTCAGCTTCAAACCACCTGTTGATTCCCCGCCACAAATTTTCTTCACTTGTGAACAAGACCTCAAGATGTTTGACCCTCTTCACTTGGGTCAGCAAGTTTGTGAATTTAGAGGAAGAAAGCCATTGGTTTTAAGCACAGTACCAAACCCTCAAATCTGGAAACAACTCTCATCCCGACTGCTTAACATGCTGTTGTAAACCTTCCCAATGAGTATTGGAGAAGACAAGAACTTTTAGAGAGAAGTAGCAATAGAAAGATGCTTCAAAATTACACAAATGAAACTCAACAAGAAGTGTTTTAAAAGGAGAGTGGAAATTAGATGCAATTACAAGAATTCACAACACAACCTTTTGTTAGAGGCACTCCTGTAGCAGAAGAAACTCCTTTCCGCCCTGAGGCCCATTGTTACCAGTGCTTATGCCCGGATTTTGCAGGGGGAAGCAAATTAGAAACTCCTCCTGGATGAGATGCCAGTCTATAGCAGGTTAGTTCCCCTGCCAAGGCTGGTGCTCATTTTCAGTTGCATGGACTGAGAAAATGCCAAGAAAGTGTCTTTTCCAAGAACAAAGACAGGTAGGGTGACCAACAGTTGAGCCCAGGTCTACAGGTGGTAGACGTACTCTTTATTCCACTGATCCACCTGCTCTACTACCTGTAGAGGGGCTGTCAATTAAAGGTACGGTACTTAGCCAATAATGTAAAATTCGCAGGACTATTTAATGTCCTTATTATTCACGTGATGATGGCGTGCAGTGTTAGTGGTGGAGGTATTGACCTTGTTACGCAGTATTTTCCACAGTAATTCAATGGCCTGCATGTGTATTGTGCCAAAATTAATCAGAAAATTACCTCCTGTGATTACTGATCAAAAAGTAAGAAAATGGAAGACTTAAAATTTGCATTAAAATAAAACATCCTTCAAGACTGTGCTTCAAAAGAAAACTGTATGTACAAAAAATGGTAAAAAGCTACAAAACTGTTGGGAAGGAATGCGACCTGTATGTTTTGTTTGATCAGCAGGGGCAGACAGTGTTTTGTCCACTGGCCCAGGAGACTTGGAACTAAAAAAAAAAGTAATATCCCCCCTCTAGATTTCCCTTCATAAAGTTCATAGATAATCTTCACCTCTGCTTATGAATCCATTGCATATGGAAAAACCATTAAACCATAACTTTCAGAAAATATAAACTACAGGATTGTGATTTATAAATAATGGCTCCTGGGCAAGCGGTGTCATGGTGGGGTTCCCATACGCTAGCTGGACTTCAAACTGGCTTCAAAGCCAGACTCCACCAGGACCAGGCACTTTCTTAAGTTTGCCATGACAGTGAAACAAGTAGCAAATGTGTACTTGCCCATCAGCAGACTAATCAAGTGGGCCACACACATCATGATGATATGATGCAACTGCACATTGCAGCAGGATTGTACACAAGTCCATGTTGAATTGCAGTGTTTACCTACGTGCATGCTACACATTTGCACTTGATAAAAGATTTACACTTCATGTGTGCATGACATACTCAGCTCTCACCAAATGCCACAGTGTTTTAGTGAATTGGATATGTGACTTGATGGGTGCCGATGTAGATGTGTCCTTTGTTTTAATGACAGTGGTCAACTTGGCCAGCAACCCTTAAATAACTCTGGGAAGCCTGGTACCTACTTCTCCTTCCAGTTCACATATGAGAGTGTCCAGTCCATGACACCTCAAGATGGTCACCCCATCAGTGAATAAGGTCCACAACCTCTTGCACAGGTCTTGGTGTAAGGAGGGGTCTATGGTGTGGCCAAACACTAGCATTGCTGCTTTAATACATTGGTATGTTATAATACGATCATATTGTCATTGTGATGTGTGCAACTGGCTTTAAAATATTTTGACCACGGTGAAAGTTGAACACTTTATGAATTTATGAATCTTGGCTGTCCAAATTTGCCTAAAGAGATACTCACGCCATTGGACAAGAGTTAATGTCTACCCCTGGATAAACATCTGGAATGTTTTTTTCACTGTGCACAGTGACAAGATAAGGTCAGTAATTTGGGGTATGTTGTACTGCTACATTTATTTCTCCCTCAAATTCAATCTGATTGGCCATTCTGGCAGCTTTTTAAATACATGTCATCCTGTGACAGCTGTGCATCAAAGTTGTCCATATAGAGGCTGCTGGTGCTGCTGCCACTGCCACTGCTGCATAGGAAGGTGCCAACCGCTCGGCCTTGGCGAGCGTGTCCTACAGCATCGCTGAAGACTTTGTTGATCTGCTCCTCCGATGGCATCCACCAGTCTGGATTTGAGGCACAGTGCATCCGGATGAACTCTGATGAGCAAACACAGGCTAAGTGCTTTGAGGAAATGTCTTTTCATGTCATTCTGTTCACTGTTGAGAAATACTTGGCCAAATTGTATCTGAAGAGTCAAAAAAATATGGATGCCAATGGCTGCAGGAAACCAAAAATATATTCCACTTTTGAAAAATCTGCAAAAATGTAAACTTCTTTTCGGCATCACCACCACAGATCATTCGTCTCTTTCCTTCTCCTCTGCATCTAAATCAATCTCAGTCTCACCTCTCCAACTTTGTCTCCAAACTGTCTTAGTTGTGCCATCTCTCTGAAATGTTTATTTCTATCAATCACAATGAAAGTCACGGCATCTTCAACTCTGTCACCTCAAGCTCTGTCTACTGTCTTTTTGTTAGTGCCACAGACCTTTAAGCTGTACAACATAGCTGGTCTCGTAAACGTTCCCTTTCACTCTTGCACATATTCTTCTATCACAAATCACTCCTGCCACCTTTTTCCCCTCACTCAACCCTGATTACATTCTCTTTTTCACCTCCCTACCATACTCTCCATTACAATGGATAGCTGACCCCCAAGTATTTAAATTCATCTACCTTCACCACCTCTACTCCTTGCCACTGCAATATTCCATCATGTGTATCTTCCTCATCGATACACATGTACTCCATTTTGCTATAAATGATTTTCATTTACCTTCTCTCTAGAGCATACCTCCGCCTCTCCCAGCTAGTCTCAACCTGCCGCCTACTGTCACTACAGATAACAATGTCATCTGCAAACATCATAGTCTGTGGTGACTCCTGTCTGTTCTCATTCATCAGCCAATGCAAATAGGAAAGGGCTCAGATGTAATCCTACCCCCACCTAGGGGAGGTGATGGTCTAGTCTAGTGGTTAAGGCATTGAGCTTAAGACCAGAAGATCCTTGGTTCAAATCCCAGCCTGACTGAGAAATCACTAAGGGCCCTTGGGCAAGGTCTTTAATCCCCTATTGCTCCCGGTGTGTAGTGAGCACCTTGTATGGCAGCACCCTCACATCAGGGTGAATGTGAGGCATTATTTGTAAAGCGCTTTGAGCGTCTGATGCAGATGGAAAAGCACTATATAAATGCAGTCCATTTACCATTTACCTTGAATGCATCTGTCATTCCAAATGTCCTTGTAGATGTCCTGCACCACCCTCACATACTTCTCTGCCAGTCCAAACTTCCACAGAGTACCACAACTCTTCTCTTGGCACCCTATCATAAGCCTTCTCTAAATCCACAAACACACAACACAAGTCCTTCTGACCTTCTATATACTTCTTCATAAGCCCTCTCAGCGCAAGAGAACTTTGGCAGTCCTGCAGGTCTTAACTTACAATAATGTGTAATCATTTAAATTAACAGATGTTTTCATAGTTACGTACCTCTGAGGCAGCTAACTTTCACAGGGTTAAGTGGTCTTCTCTCTAGACCAGAGTCTCCTGAGTGGACTGAACGCTTCCGTTTGCCTAAACCACAGGAAAATTTCAGCTCATCTGTGGTGAAGACATAACGAATCAGGTAGCGCAGCAGTCGTCTGCCATCTTTCTTTGAGGAGTTAACAGCTTCATCCCACTGCTTATTAGTGATGAACAAAGGATAGTTCTCCAGGAGCTGCTTACTTCCCTGGAAGTACAGAGAAAAACATTAAAACTTACAGCGACTTTGCTTAGGTCCACAGACACACAGTAACAGGGTTTAAATCTTTATTTGATCGTGATGACACGGTTATTATTTAATTAAATTTAATTTAACCTTTATTTAAACAGGTTAGTCCCATGGAGATTGAGATCTCTTTTGCAAGGGAGACTTGGACAATTATAAAGTTTCCAATTCATTTAACCTGCATGTCTTTAAATGTGGGAGGAAACCTGAGCACTTGTAGGAAACCCGCAAACACGGGGAGAACATGCAAACTCCACAGGTGGGAATTGATCCTATGGCCTTCTTGCTGTGAGGCAACAATGCTAACCACTAATCCACCATGCTGCCTATTTAAAGAGGTTATTAAAAATTTACAATTTTTTGCAAACATTTGGAACATATCAGTTATTTTAGGAGGACGGATCTGTTGTATTTTTGGACAAATCTGGATCCAGATCCAGGTGTTAATTATTGTATGACCTTCAATGACACTGTCATAGAGTTTTGTAATTGCAAGGTCAGGTGTGTTGAGTGTCATACACACTGTAAAATCAAAAACATTGGCAAAACTTAAAATCTATCCAAGGACACAGACAGATACCGTGATCGAGCAACCTGCTCAATCACTTCTTTATTCATTGATTATTATCTCTCATTTGTTGTCTTCATGGACTCATGTATAAATTTACAAATAAATCTTTTTTTATTAATTTATCATTTAATATAAAAGCTTCTTCAATTAAATAATTTATTGAGCATTTGCTTTATATATTTAATCTTATGTATGTATGTATGTATGTATGTATGTATGTATTTGAAAACAAGCTAAAATGTGGACTTTTTCTGACATATCATTGAGTGGTCAGAAGCCCTGTGATGTCTAAAACTTTTGCACAGTACTACAGTATGTACACAGTAGGTCAGCCATAACAGATTTTGAAAAATAAAAGCAACAAACCTCAAAGACTGTTTGCCGGTCTTCTTCCTGTAAAGACAGAGGTGTTTTTAATGCCATGTCTGTATGCTACTTGATTTAAGGCTGCAGTGTGTTTAGTGCCATCTAGTGGTGAGATTGCAAATTGCATTATGCCACCAACGATGGTGATTTTGTTACCCTTTATGGCTTAGTTTCTTTGGTGATGGGGGTTCATGCTCTTTGCCTTTTCTTGAGATAATCAATATGTATAATCCTTCATTTCACAAAAATGAGCATTGTCAGAGTTGTTAGTCTGCACTTGCAATCACTGATTACTCTTATTTTTTCTTCAGTCTTCTGGCAAAATGTGAAAGACTGAGTAAGTATGTCCATTTTAGGCTACTGTATTAACAGGGCAATGCACCATGGTGGCCCCCATGAGGGGGCCCGGCCCCATGCAGATATGAGAAAGGCTCATTCTATGCCCATGAAAACACTTTCATTCTTTATTGCAGGTAATTATACACTAACGAACAGATGGTTATGAATTCTGTATTCCAGCCCCTAAATCCTACACAGTGTAGCTTTCAACAGGAAGACATTTGACAACAGAAACTTTGTGCATTTTCCAGAAAATGCAGAATGCTCACTCACCTCTGTGAGCTGCTCCTCCGACAGCGGCTGCACAAGCTGGCTGTGAAACTCAAGAACTGTCTTGAAATAATCAAGAACATTTTGGCAGGGAACTGTGAGAAAACACAACCTAATGTGAGCAGTAATATTCACATTGTAAAAATTACCTGGAGGAATGCACAGGTTAAATTCCAGTTATGCAAAGGTTTGCACATACTCATATTTGTCAGCAAATTTTGATTTGGAAGGAAAACTAATTATAATAATTATATAACTACAGCACCTCGCTCGTAGATCGCAAACCTCTGCCAACACTAGTTTCCAATTCCTCAAATTTTTACTTAGGAAAAAATTCTCAAGGTCAACATCCTATTAGAAGTAGCTTTTCATAAGCTAAATTATAATACAAAATATACATCAAAAGGGCTTTTCAATGTTTCAATTTTAAAATCAAATATCCGCAAAAATCAACAATACGGATCTGATGTGGATCAAACTTAATCTATTCACTGAAAGTCCCAGTTTGCACCTCATTGTCACAAATGAGAGTGATTGAGGCACTTTTCTTTGAGATATAATACAAAATGTACATCAAATGGGCTTTTCAATATTAAATTCAAATGTTCACAAAATCCACAATGTGGATCAGTTCCAGATAAAACTTTGTCAGGTGACAGTGAGTGTCAGTCTGCACCTCATGTTCAAATATGAGAGTGATTGGGGCACATTTGATTAAGGTATAATGTAAAATATACTGTACATTAAATTGTTGTCATTGTTAAATTTAAATGGCCACAAAATCTGTAATCTGGATCAGATCTAGATCAAACTTTGTCAGTCAATAAAGGATACCATCAACACTGTCCAATATGAAAGATTTTTCCTGACTTTGACCTTTGACCTTGAAAACTGAATCAGTTCTTGCTTCATATCAGGACATGAATCCTCAAAAAAATTTCATAACAATATATGAAAATTGTGGGTTGCAGGCTGTTCACAAAAAAATAAACAAACAGGGGTGAAAACATAACCTCCGTCCAACTTCATCGGCAGAGGTAAAAATCTAAATTGTGTACTGAACATTTCCAAGTTATGGAATATCCATGACTTAATGGAAATGTGCCACAACGGAATGATTCTGGCAGTATTTTTCATCATCATCATCATCATCATCATCATTATCATCAATATTTTTATTTAATGTAAGTCATGTTGGTTGAACTGAGAATAATTTTTTAATTGTATGTTTTAATGTTGATGTAAAAAAAAACATGTAATTTGCCTTTAGGTATGCACATTTTCATAATTTAGAACAATGTTATGTATGAATATACAGCTTTATGTTCCTACCCATAAGATAACTGAATTCTAAGTATTAGTTATTAGATCAAATTGAAACACTGCACAGTTTATTGATATGTAAATAATTTAGGTAAACATGTAGAACAGTTACAGTATGTAGTTTAGGGTAAAGTGGGGGAAGGCCACACAAGAGCGCAGATGCTGATTTGGGGAGAGCAGAAGAGTGAATAGAAACAACTCATTGTGTAATAAATTGAATTACCCCTCTAAAGATTGATAGCAAAAACAAAATCAGAAAGTTGTTTTTTTAGGACAAACCACAATGAACTAAGCCAATGACATGCAGGAAAAGCAGGTAAAAGTGTTTTTACAATTTAGAAAATAGTGGTCAGTCAAAATATCCAAGATACTTTGACAATTTAACATTAAAATGGAAGATAAATTTCTTTTAAAATCCCAGTTATTGCATCGAAAACCACCAACTAAAGCTTTGCAAAATTGAATTTACTTTGAGTGACAACTTTTCTTTATTTGTAACTCTCATTCCAAATACAATGATCAAAACTCTGGGAGGTTCTAGTTTTTATGAATGCACCTGGGATATTCTCCAGCTTATTGCGGAGCTCCTCATTCTCCTGCTGCAGAGACAGCACCTCCTGCTCCAGCTCCAGGCAGCGCGGGCAGCAGCTCTCCTCCTCCTCTTCCTCCTCAGGCAGTGTGGATGACGGGTGGCCGTAGGACTCTGATGGTGTCGGGGAACCCCACCCCCCTAGGTTGTGCCGTTGAGGAGACATACCTGAACCAGGATCCACCGATGAACATTTCTCATCCTCCAAACCATCACCCACATGTGGCTGCTGCTGTTGGGGCCCTGAGAGGAGGTAGTTCTGTAGGGAATCTGTGAAGATGCGGAGGACAGCAGAGGTCTGTTGTTGGTTCAGATGGCTTTGATGGGCCTCCTCTTTGGGCTCTGTGGTGGAAGCGCTCTGTTCTGGTTTGGTCTTTCCCACAGAGGAGCAATGCCTGCTCTGAAGCTGGTGATTTTCTCCTGGACTATCTTCCAGCTTAATGCTAGAGGTCAGCGAGGAGGAGGAGGAGTAGGAGGACGATGACGAAGGCTCCAGGAGTCGGCCATTGTTTAAGAGGTTGAGAACTCTGCTACATTGTTGGGCGAAGGCATCCAAGATGAGACGATTCTCTTCAAAAAAAGAAATGAACAAATAAGATGAAAAAGTTCTGCAACACCATGTACAGGTCAGGTGTACATTATTTATGAGCATCTTGAATGCTTTGGGTTCCCACCATATATCATTATTACCTACACCCACTAGAAAAAAAAAAAACTACTAATACAACTAATAATCATAACTTTAATTATTAAGGGCTTTCAGTCAGTGTGTTAAAGTATAAATGTAAACGATGTGGTAGCTAGAGTTGCACGTGTGGGGCCATGGCATGATGAGCTAGGGTTGACCAGTCGCTGCCTTATACACTCCCCAACTATTAATCAGGTACCCTGTTTACTGTTGGGTGCATCGGGTGCCAGTCCCAGTCAGGCGTCTGCACAGAAAGGCCATTGCTATAACTACTGACCCATCCCATCACCCATTACGATATCTGTGCAGTTTGTCGAGCCCATGTTGACTGTTCCATGTACAACCCCAATTCCAATGAAGTTGGGACGTTGTGTAAAATGTAAATAAAAACAGAATACAATGATTTACAAATCCTCTTCAACCTAGAAGGAAAGGTGATGTAACACAGTGGTAAACAAACCACTGTCCCAGCTTTTTTGAAACATGTTGCAGGCATCCATTTCAAAATGAGCAAATATTTGCACAAAAACAATAAAGTTTATCATTTTGAACATTAAATATCTTGTCTTTGTGGTGTATTCAATTGAATATAGGTAGAAGAGCATTTGCAAATCATTGTCTTCTGTTTTTATTTACATTTTACACAACATCCCAACTTCACTGGAATTGGGGTTGTAGTCTCTCAGGATGTTTTGCACTCCTCCATTTCAGTCTGTCTGTTGCATAATTTTGCCATTTATTCCAGTCTATATCCTTCCATTTCATCTTTCTTTTGGCTGAATCCTTGAATCTGAGTTGAGGCCCTTAACTCAGTCTCCCTTGAGAACAGTTCTCAAGGGAGACAACTACTCTAATATAAAACACACGCATACACAAAATGAAGTACCATATTTTTCGAAGTTTGTCACACCTAGCAAAAAAATGCCTCTTGAAGAGGAAAAAACATTTAACAGTTGATTTTGTTTAGTGCTTTGATTCCTGAGAAAGTCTTACTCTGAAAGGTGCAGTTTTATCACACAGCACAATGCCACAGATGTCGCAAGATTTGAGGGAGCGTGCAATTGGCATGCTGACAGCAGGAATGTCAACCAGAACTGTTGCTCGTGTATTGAATGTTCATTTCTCTACCATAAGCCGTCTCCAAAGGCGTTTCAGAGAATTTGGCAGTACATCCAACCAGCCTCACAACCGCAGACCACGTGTAACCACACCAGCCCAGGACCTCCACATCCAGCATGTTCACCTCCAAGATCATCTGAGACCATCCACTCGGACAGCTACTGGAACAATCGGTTTGCATAACCAAAGAATTTCTGCACAAACTGTCAGAAACTGTCTCAGGGAAGCTCATCTGCATGCTCGTCGTCCTCATCGGGTCTCGACCTGACTCCAGTTCGTCGTTGTAAACCGATTTGAGTGGGCAAATGCTCACATTTGCTGCCGTTTGGCACGTTGGAGAGGTGTTCTCTTCACGGATGATGCGAAGGAGATGTGTTGCACTGCATGAGGCAAATGGTGGTCACACCAGATACTGACTGGTATCCCCCCCAATAAAACAAAACTGCACCTTTCAGAGTGGCCTTTTATTGTGGACAGTCTAAGGCACACCTGTGCACTAATCATGGTGTCTAATCAGCATCTTGATATGGCACACCTGTGAGGTGGGATGGATTATCTCAGCAAAGGAGAAGTGCTCAATATCACAGATTTAGACTAGTTTGTGCACAGTATTTGAGGGAAATGGTGATATTGTGTATGTGGAAAAAGTTTTAGATCGTTGAGTTAATCTCATACAAAATGGGAGCAAAACCAAAAGTGTTGCGTTTATATTTTTGTTGAGTATATATAGTGATTATAATTACTGTTATCAATAACACAGTTGTGATTTTTAGGTATATACGTTGCACTGGAGTACAAGTCACAGGGCCCCCTAAACTACTTTTAAAAAGCATAACTTATACTCTGGAAAATACATCAGATACAAAGTTAATATCAGGACAAACTTTGACAGGCCAATAAAACAAATTAAATCGAGGTCTGAGTCTCCCATGTGCCTTTCAAGCAAACTTTTTAAACAAAATCCTTCGCTGTTCCAATGAACATGTGTATGATGGAGTAGACAATGTTACACTATCCCCAGTTTCTGTAATCACAGCCAGAGAAGCCTATAACTCCTTTAAACTTGCCATGAGTGTTGGTTTCTTTCAATAGACTCCTTTTGCATGATCATTTAGTTATTGATAACTTCCAACACAGGAGACATTTACCACACAGTAACATACTGTTTTTACTTTGTAATGATTGATATAAATTGTGAGATATATTCAGAGAAGAAGAAGAAGAAGAGCCTTCATTGTCATTGTACATATATACAACAAAATTTGTCCTCTGCATTTAACCATCCTAATTACAGTTAGACACAACACAAACACTAGGAGCAGTGAGCAGCCACAGTCTGACACCCGGGGACCAACTCCAGATGTAGAGACGCTGACTTGGTCAGGGGCAGAGAAAGGAGCAGACCCAAAATCAGCATGTTTTGATTGTGGGAGGAAACCGGGGTGCCCGGAAGAAACCCACACAGATATGGGGAGAACATCCAACACACACAACACAAACTCCACACATTAAGGGCGGGACGCGATCTCACAACCTTCTTGCTGTAAGGCACCAGTGCTAACTACTAATCCACTGTACAGCCATGACTTGGAAATGTTCATGTATCCACCACCTGACTTTTCAAAAGAAAAATGTCTGCAAACATTCATTCATTCATCTTCTACTGCTTAGTTCAATTAAGGGTCGCGGGGGGCTGGAGCCTATCCCAGCTGTCATAGGGCGCGAGGCGGGGTACACTCAGGACAGGACACCAGTCTGTCGCAGGTCCACAAACAGACAAACAAACACAGACACACCCACACACACACCTAAGGACAATTGTAAAGAGTCCAATCCACCTAACCCGCATGTCTTTGGGTGTGGGAGGAAACCGGAGCACCCGGAGGAAACCCACGCACACACGGGAAGAACATGCAAACTCCACACAGAAAGACCACGGAATTGAACCCACGACCTTCTCGCTGTGAGGCAACAGTGCTAACCACTAAGCCACCATGCTGCCCGTCTGCAAACATGATTACAGGTATTTGTATCTGGTTTGTCCAATTACTTATGGCCTCTGAAAATGGAGGGATGGTATTAAGAAAAAAAAGGCTGCAATTCCTAAATGGTTCATGCAATATTTTTGTTAAACTCATTAACTCAAAGATGAAAGTCTACACTACAAACATACATTCCAACTCCACTGTGGTGGTGTTGAGAGTCTAAATTACAAAAACGGTCACTGTCTGTATACTTATGGATGTAAGTGTGAAGTGTCCAGTACATATTCTTAATGAATGTATGATGTCATAATACATGATACATATTGGAAATGCATAAAAATTGAAGATGGTAACTCCTTTAACTGTTTTGCCCAGATCTGTTCAGAGATCAGTCTATTGGATTTTTGGCCGTCGCTATAGAGGCGGACCCTTTCATGGGCACTAGCTTCCCCTACACTGCGCTGCATAAATGTCAGCCTGATTATGTTGATTTATACAGAAGTCAATAAATTTGCAAGTTACTATATCTGCAGTGACCAAACACCTGAGCAAAGGCAATCAGCACCAAGGGTTGTTCTCCAAACAGACCCCAGTTCCACTGGTAGTCCAGGCACGTCTCAATGAGACGATCTCACACATACCTCCGTGTCATGATTAGGACTTAAACCCTCTCTCACAAACACGCCAAATTATTTGTCTGCAGATTTGTGCTGCATTGCCACTCGCTCAGACATGTCTATCGGCCTGGCACAGATGTGTCACATTTATTAATATGCGTGCCGTCTCTGTTTACCCATCGAGATGTATCTGATATCACTCGCCTTTGCCGCCACCCCCCGCTCTGTGACACTGAGCTGAGAGCCTCATAAAATGTCATTAAAAAAACACGCTCAGCAGAGACAAATTTATGAGGCCCATTTATTTTAATCAGACCTCTATGGGAATGATTTTCAATGCAATTTGCGTTATTGTCTGCTGGAGTGATTGCTGAATCCTGGGGTGTCTGGGTTTCTCGTTGAATGGAGAATATCCCATTTTTTATTGTCTCCACCATGACAAGCACATTACGCTGCAAATAAAAGCACTTAGATATGTCATCGTCAGTAAGAATTGGGCAGGACTGGATTGTACATCTTGAACCATGTGTAGATTTAGTGTGACAAGAGCATGTGCAAGTCAGAATCAAGGCAAACAATAGAGCATCACTGGCTCTTAATTATAGGGAATCAATGGAGGACAAAAGGTTTATAATATTACAATGCTATCTATTTTTACATAAAATTATATGCAATTAAAAAAACATATTTGCCCATTCAGGGTAAACGAGCTCCGACTGAACACTTGATTTTCTGAAAAGGAACAATAATCAGCAGCAAATCCAGCCTTTGCTTTAGCAATAAAGACATTAACATCTGATTAGGGGATTAGCTTTCTAATGTTTAATTTTCTAATGGCAAGGATTAAATGAATTGCTTTCATCTTTAGCGTGGTTACTATGGACCCGACCTCCTGACGGCCAAAACATCTTAACAAATCTAAACTCTCACTTCATTCGCATTTTAGATACAATTGCATTTTGATTAGCCACAAGAGAAATGTGAAGGTATGTTATTATGACAGTCAAACTAATGAGAAATGTACATTATTTGAGATATATGTAAACATGCTTCGAGTACCCAGAATTGGTCTCATCGGACCAGACTACTCCATTTTAGATCCTACACGATCACATGTCCTCAATAATCATTTCAAATCTTTATAATCCAGTTGCAACCAGTCAAAATGACAATTGAGGATATCTGGATGAGGGTAAAATCTGTTGGGAATGTCAAGATTGTGTTTTATACCACCTAAAACCTACTTTCACCAAGTTTAGCACGTCTAAAACGTGTGAAAACCTAAGCCCTTGGTTAAAAAATATGACGTCCTGGCATAACCTTACATTTAAAGGCCACCACTTATTTGATGTACTGCCATCTATACCTGTTGTTTGATAATGAGAAGGATTTACTGAATATATGATTAATATGGCAAAAACATTAGGTCAGTGGAAAACTATGTAGAATTTTGGTGATGATGAGGGGACAAATTGGCAGAATATTAATAACATGCAAATTAATTAATAACACCTGTTTTAGAATATTTTATTAAACCGTTCTTTATAGAAGGAATATATTCACATCATGATTGCTTACACTGCAAACTGATTTTCTATTAGTATGATTTCTAAGAAACCACCAACTGAAAACTGTAACTCTAAATGATGATAACAGAACTAAATACTCACGATGTGTGACTGTAGATGTATCTGCTCTGCAGAACCAAGAGAAACTGATTTTCTGGCAAATTAGCTCATACCTAGATCAAAGTGGCCAAGTTAAAATCAAATACCATTTTTTTTCACACCTTCCAGAAGTAACTTCCACAGACACAATCAAAGAGAGATGAGAGGTTGCCACCTCTTCTGAAGTAGGTGTGAGAAACTTATAGACAAGACTTTTGGACAATTTAATAAAGTTTTCTACAATTATATTTTGTCACATTGTGTTTGTGTCACATACTCGGCACTTCAGTTTTTCCACATTTTATGTTACAGCCTCATTCAAAATGGATGACATTCTTTTTTTTTTTTTCAAAATTCTACTCACAATACCCCATAATAATCATGTGAAAAAGTTTGAGATTTTTGCAAATTTGTTAAAAATAAAAAACTAAGGAATCACGTGTACATAAGTATTCACAGCCTTTGCCATGAAGCTCAAAACTGAGCTCAAGTGCATCCTGTTTTCACTGATCATCCTTGAGCTGTTTCTACAGCTTAATTGGAGTCCACGTGGGGTAAATTTAGTGGCCTCAATCATCAATGGAAGAAGTTTGGATTCACCCGTCTAAACTGAGCGGTCACGGGAGACAGGCTTTAGTCAGGGAGGTGATCAAGACCCAGATGGTCACTGTCAGAGCTCCAGCATTCCTCTGTGGAGAGAGAAGAATCTTCCAGAAGGACAACCTGCAGCAATCCACCAATCAGGCTTATATGGTAGAGTGACGAGACAGAAGCCACTCCTTAGTAAAAGGCACATGGCAGCCCACCTGGAGTTTGTCAAAAGGCACCTGAAGGACTCTCAGACCATAAGAAACAAAATTGTCTGTTCTAATGACATGAAGATTGAACTTTTCGGCATGAATGCCAGGTGTCATGTTTGGAAGAAACCAGGCACCATCCCTACAGTGAAGCATGGTGGTGGCAGCATCATGCTGTGGGGATGGTTTTCAGCAGCAGGAACTGGGAGACTAGTCAGGATTGAGGGAAAGATGAATGCAGCAATGTACAGAGACATCCTGGATGAAAACCTGCTCCATATCACTCTTGACCTCAGACTGGGGCGACTGTTCATTTTTCAGCAGGACAATGACCCAAAGCACACAGCCAAGATATCAAAGGAGTGGCTTCAGGACAACTCTGTGAATGTCCTTGAGTGGTCCAGCCAGAGCCCAGACCTGAATCTGATTGAACATCTCTGGAGAGATCAGAAAATGGCTGTACACCGACGCTCCCCATCCAACCTGATGGAGCTTGAGAGGTGCTGCAAAGAGGATTTTTTAAATTTAACCTTTATTTAACCAGGTTAGTCTCACTGAGATCTCTTTTGCAAGGGAGACCTGGCCAATTATAAAAGTTTCCAATTCACCTAACCTGCATATTTTTAAATGTGGGAGGAAACCGGAGCACCGGGAGGAAAGTCACACAAACATGGGGAGAGCATGCAAACGCCACACAGAAAGGCTACAGGTGGGACTCGATCACACGGCCTTCTTGCTGTGAGGCAACAGTGCTAACCACTAAATCACCTGGCAGGAATGGACAAAACTGCCCAAAGATAGGTGCACCAAGCATGTGGCATCATATTCAAGAGGACTTGAGGCTGTAATTGCTGCCAAATGTGCATCAACAAAGTATTGAGCAAAGGGTGTGAATACTTACGTACGTGTGATATTAGTTTTTTCTTTTTAATAAATTTGCAAAAATCTCCAAGAAACTTTTTTCATGTCACTATGGGGTGTTGTGAGTAGAATTTTGAGGGAGGAAATGAATTTTCTCCATTTTGAAATAAGGCTGTAATATAACAAAATGTGGAAAAAGTGAATACTTTCCAGATGCACAGTAAACACGAGCTAATTTGTCAACAAAATTGGTTTGATTTGCAGAGCAGACACATCTGCTGCCATCCACCTGGAGCATTTAGTGCTGTCACCACTTCGAATTACAATTTTCAGTTGGTGATTTCTTAGAAATCATACTGGTAGTAAATCAGATTGTAATGTTAGTAATTATGATTACTTCTATGAAAATGGTGAATTCGATCACCTGTTTTATTTACACAGGTACAAACACATGGTAGGACTTTTACGCGCTTTATTTGGGGTTGTGCACCAAACAGAAGAGAGGCTTGGTTTAAATGCCCCCCCCCCGTCCATGTCAACATTACTGTATAACGTGATGGAACCTGCACACTGACTCGCCAAACTCTCAGCAAGTTTGAACCCACCTGAGCTGATACCGGACGTGCAGTCTGGGGTGGATCGTCCGGGACACAATCTGGGTTCCGTTGCGCCTCCGCCGCCGCTGCTGCGCCGCCGCTGCTGCTGCTGCTGGGCACCAAGTGATGCTGCAGCCGCCGAGGTGGACGTGGGGACCCCGCTGCTGGGCCTGCTGTCACCCGGGAGCCGGTGCTGCTGCTGCTGGCTGCTGCTGCTGATGGACGCGCTGCTCTGGTGGAGCTGCTGCAGACGTGGCGGCGGCGGCGGCGGCTGCTGCGCGGGGAACGGATGAGGCTGTCCGGGATGGAAAGTGAACGGATGTCCGCCACCGTCTCCGAACAGAGGCAGCTCCACCATAGCAGACCTGTCAAAGCGAGATCTGCCTGCGGAGCGTCGGTGGACGAAGCTCTTCAGGCTGCTGTAAGGACCGCGCTGCTGTCGGCACATCTTCGGGGCGCACGGCCCTTCATCCGCGGGCTGCATCTCTCCGTCCATCACTGCTCCGCGTCGGATGGATGACTGGGGGATCGATCAGATCCGTCACGGTCTGGCTCAGATTCCCTCATGCACACTGTGGAAGGGTGGGCCAGTTTACTGACAAGGCGCCGCTCCAATCCCCAGTCGGGAGCGTGAGATTCTTCCAGAGGGACGACACTTCTTTGTAACCTTCATCCGCACACAACAGCGGGGAGCTGTGGAAGAACACAACAGCAGGAGGAAAGTGATCAAAACGTTAAGGCCATTTTACAGGGGCGCAGCCAGGATTTTCTGAAGAGGGGTTCCTGTGCACGCGCACAGTTTCAAAACTGTGCATGTTTCCAAAATGATATTACTTTTAAAGATGTCCCATCACATCACTTCTTTAGAGTCCCACACAGATCATTTTAACACAGGAATTTTAAAAGACCCATGTTGCAAATCACAATAGAGTGTTTTCATTGAAGTCAGAAGTTGAGGCGCGCCAGCTGTTTTGGCCACGTTGGTGGCATCAGTGAGCAGGGGCACCGAAAAGGGGAGAATAAGGAGAAGAATTCTAGGGGCCCATGATTGCCGTGCGCTCAGAGAGACCCCTAATACAATTATCATACTGACAAAATAATGACACTCATTTATAAACTTACAATATTTTACTTACAATGTATTGTTAACACTAAGTTTATTTGTTTTGGAAACATTTCTCAACACTCACCCCCCCTCCCCCATTTATGTAAAATGGTTCAGTCCACCTGCTGCTCCCTCAGACTGCAGCAAAAACATTTTACACAGAGAGTGCAGAGCAGATAGCAAGACAGCTCAGTGCTCAGAGGGCAAAAACAAACAAACAAAAAGCTTAGACAGGAGGAGAAAGAAGTGAAGGGTCGCCAGAATATCACCCAGTTCTTTCAGAGGTGAGGTGGGTCTGTGATGGGAAGTTCAATCAATCAATCAACTTTTTTCTTATATAGCGCCAAATCACAACAAACAGTTGCCCCAAGGCGCTCCATATTGTAAGGCAAGGCCATACAATAATTATGAAAAACCCCAACGGTCAAAACGACCCCCTATGAGCAAGCGCTTGGCAACAGTGGGAAGGAAAAACTCCCTTTTAACAGGAAGAAACCTCCAGCAGAACCAGGCTCAGGGAGGGGCAGTCTTCTGCTGAGACTGGTTGGGGCTGAGGGAAAAAACCAGGAAAAAGACATGCTGTGAAGGGGGGCAGAGATCGATCACTAATGATTAAATGCAGAGTGATGCATACGGAGCAAAAAGAGAAAGAAACAGTGCATCATGGGAACCCCCCCACAATCTACGTCTAAAGCAGCATAACCAAGGGATGGTCCAGGGTCACCCGATCCAGCCCTAACTATAAGCCTTAGCGAAAAGGAAAGTTTTAAGCCTAATCTTAAAAGTAGAGAGGGTATCTGTCTCCCTGATCTGAATTGGGAGCTGGTTCCACAGGAGAGGAGCCTGAAAGCTGAAGGCTCTGCCTCCCATTCTACTCTTACAAACCCTAGGAACTACAAGTAAGCCTGCAGTCTGAGAGCGAAGCGCTCTAATGGGGTAATATGGTACTACGAGGTCCCTAAGATAAGATGGGACCTGATTATTCAAAACCTTATAAGTAAGAAGAAGAATTTTAAATTCTATTCTAGAATTAACAGGAAGCCAATGAAGAGAGGCCAACACGGGTGAGATATGCTCTCTCCTGCTAGTCCCCGTCAGTACTCTAGCTGCAGCATTCTGAACCAACTGAAGGCTTTTTAGGGAACTTTTAGGACAACCTGATAATAATGAATTACAGTAGTCCAGCCTAGAGGAAATAAATGCATGAATTAGTTTTTCAGCATCACTCTGAGACAAGACCTTTGTGATTTTAGAGATATTGCGTAAATGCAAAAAGGCAGTCCTACATATTTGTTTAATATGCGCTTTGAATGACATATCCTGATCAAAAATGACTCCAAGATTTCTCACAGTATTACTAGAGATCAGGGAAATGCCATCCAGAGTAATGATCTGGTTAGACACCATGCTTCTAAGATTTGTGGGGCCAAGTACAATAACTTCAGTTTTATCTGAGTTTAAAAGCAGGAAATTAGAGGTCATCCATGTCTTTATGTCTGTAAGACAATCCTGCAGTTTAGCTAATTGGTGTGTATCCTCTGGCTTCATGGATAGATAAAGCTGGGTATCATCTGCGTAACAATGAAAATTTAAGCAATACCGTCTAATAATACTGCCTAAGGGAAGCATGTATAAAGTGAATAAAATTGGTCCTAGCACAGAACCTTGTGGAACTCCATAATTAACTTTAGTCTGTGAAGAAGATTCCCCATTTACATGAACAAACTGTAATCTATTAGACAAATATGATTCAAACCACCGCAGCGCAGTGCCTTTAATACCGATGACATGCTCTAATCTCTGTAATAAAATTTTATGGTCAACAGTATCAAAAGCAGCACTGAGGTCCAACAGAACAAGCACAGAGATAAGTCCACTGTCCGAAGCCATAAGAAGATCATTTGTAACCTTCACTAATGCTGTTTCTGTACTATGATGAATTCTAAAACCTGACTGAAACTCTTCAAATAGACCATTCCTCTGCAGGTGATCAGTTAGCTGTTTTACAACTACCCTCTCAAGAATCTTTGAGAGAAAAGGAAGGTTGGAAATTGGCCTATAATTAGCTAAGATAGCTGGGTCAAGTGATGGCTTTTTAAGTAATGGTTTAATTACTGCCACCTTAAAGGCCTGTGGTACATAACCAACTAACAAAGATAGATTGATCATATTTAAGATTAAAGCATTAAATAATGGTAGGACTTCCTTGAGCAGCCTGGCAGGAATGGGGTCCAATAAACATGCCGATGGTTTGGACGAAGCAACCAATGAAAATAACTCAGACAGAACAACCGGAGAGAAAGAGTCTAACCAAATACCGGCATCACTGAAAGCAGCCAAAGATAACGATACATCTTTGGGATGGTTCTGAGTAATTTTTTCTCTAATAGTCAAAATTTTGTTAGCAAAGAAAGTCATGAAGTCATTACTAGTTAAAGTTAATGGAATACTCAGCTCAATAGAGCTCTGACTCTTTGTCAGCCTGGCTACAGTGCTGAAAAGAAACCTGAGGTTATTCTTATTTTCTTCAATTAGTGATGAGTAGAAAGATGTCCTAGCTTTACGGAGGGCTTTTTTATAGAGCAACAAACTCTTTTCCCAGGCTAAGTGAAGATCTTCTAAATTAGTGAGACGCCATTTCCTCTCCAACTTACGGGTTATCTGCTTTAAGCTACGAGTTTGTGAGTTATACCACGGAGTCAGACACTTCTGATTTAAAGCTCTCTTTTTCAGAGGAGCTACAGCATCCAAAGTTGTCTTCAAAGAGGATGTAAAACTATTGACGAGATACTCTAACTCCCTTACAGAGTTTAGGTAGCTACTCTGCTCTGTGTTGGTATATGACATTAGAGAACATAACGAAGGAATCATATCCTTAAACCTAGTTACAGCGCTTTCTGAAAGACTTCTAGTGTAATGAAACTTATTCCCCACTGCAGGGTAGTCCATCAGGGTAAATGTAAATATTAAAAAATGATCAGACAGAAGGGAGTTTTCAGGGAATACTGTTAAGTCTTCTATTTCCATACCATAAGTCAGAACAAGATCTAAGATATGATTAAAGTGGTGGGTGGACTCATTTACTTTTTGAGCAAAGCCGATAGAGTCTAATAATAGATTAAATGCAGTGTTGAGGCTGTCATTCTCAGCATCTGTGTGGATATTAAAATCGCCCACTATAATTATCTTATCTGAGCTAAGCACTAAGTCAGACAAAAGGTCTGAAAATTCACAGAGAAACTCACAGTAACGACCAGGTGGACGATAGATAATAACAAATAAAACTGGTTTTTGGGACTTCCAATTTGGATGGACAAGACTAAGAGACAAGCTTTCAAATGAATTAAAGCTCTGTCTAGGTTTTTGATTAATTAATAAGCTGGAATGGAAGATTGCTGCTAATCCTCCGCCACGGCCCGTGCTACGAGCATTCTGACAGTTAGTGTGACTCGGGGGTGTTGACTCATTTAAACTAACATATTCATCCTGCTGTAACCAGGTTTCTGTTAGGCAGAATAAATCAATACGTTGATCAATTATTATATCATTTACCAACAGGGACTTAGAAGAGAGAGACCTAATGTTTAATAGACCACATTTAACTGTTTTAGTCTGTGGTGCAATTGAAGGTGCTATATTATTTTTTCTTTTTGAATTTTTATGCTTAAATAGATTTTTGCTGGTTATTGGTGGTCTGGGAGCAGGCACCGTCTCTACGGGGATGGGGCAACGAGGGGATGGCAGGGGGAGAGAAGCTGCAGAGAGGTGTGTAAGACTACAGCTCTGCTTCCTGGTCCCAACGCTGGACAGTCACAGTTTGGAGGATCCAAGAAAATTGGCCAGATTTCTAGAAATGAGAGCTGCTCCATCTAAAGTGGGATGGATGCCGTCTCTCCTAACAAGACCAGGTTTTCCCCAGAAGCTTTGCCAATTATCAATGAAGCCCACCTCATTTTTTGGACACCACTCAGACAGCCAGCAATTCAAGGAGAACATGCGGCTAAACATGTCACTCCCGGTCTGATTGAGGAGGGGCCCAGAGAAAACAACAGAGTCCGACATTGTTTTTGCAAAGTTACACACCGATTTAATGTTAATTTTAGTGACCTCCGATTGGCGTAACCGAGTGTCATTACTGCCGACGTGAATTACAATCTTACCAAATTTACGCTTAGCCTTAGCCAGCAATTTCAAATGTCCTTCGATGTCGCCTGCTCTGGCCCCCGGAAGACAATTGACAATGGTTGCTGGTGTCGCTAACTTCACATTTCTCAAAACAGAGTCGCCAATAACCAGAGTTTGATCCTCGGCGAGTGTATCGTCGAGTGGGGAAAAATGGTTAGAGATGTGAACGGGTTGACGGTGTACACGGGGCTTCTGTTTAGGGCTACGCTTCCTCCTCACAGTCACCCAGTCAGCCTGCTTTCCCGACTGCCCGGGATCTGCCAGGGGGGAACTAGCGGCGGCTAAGCTACCTTGGTCCGCACCGACTACAGGGGCCTGGCTAGCTGTAGAATTTTCCACGGTGCGGAGCCGAGTCTCCAATTCGCCCAGCCTGGCCTCCAAAGCTACGAATAAGCTGCACTTATTACAAGTACCGTTACTGCTAAAGGAGGCCGAGGAATAACTAAACATTTCACACCCAGAGCAGAAAAGTACGGGAGAGACAGGAGAAGCCGCCATGCTAAATCGGCTAAGAGCTAGTAGCTACGCAACCTAGCGGATTCCTAAAAACACACAAAGTGAATAATGTGTAAATAATTTAAAGGTGATTCAGCAGAAGGAGTGCCCCAATCAAGGCACCAAACAGGCCATGAAGCAGCACAGGCAACGCACGACAACAGCGAACGCACGACAACGGTGCTAAAATAAAATAAAAATCAACTAAACACGCTGTGGAGCAGCACAGATAATGCAGGACAACAGTGCTAAAAGAGAAAAAAAAATAAAATAAAAAAAATAAAAAAAATAAAAACGAAAGCGTTAGCAAGCTAGTTAGCTTGCCAACGCTGATGAAAGTTAGCTGATAAAAGTGCTCCGTCGCGATGTTTCGACCGTTAGAGGTCTTCCTTAGGCGTTGGAGCACAGTAAAAAAGTAAAAAAAAAGTAAAAAGTAAAAAAGTTCTGTTAATTCAAGTCCAAAGCAGCAGGTAGCAGTCTCTGTGTAAACAGTCCCAACAGAGAGCCAAAATTGTGATGCCAACACGTAAACCAACACGTATCTCGTGGTCGTGACCAACGGCGTTATGGCTGATCCTCGCCGTAAATACTGCAGCACTAAGTGGCTTTCAATCCAAGTTCTGGAATGTTAGCCTGTTGTCTGTTCCTAACTTTGTCCATAAACTAGCTCACTTTTCTCCCCATGTTAACTTATTTTTCTTAACAAAAGTCTGGATTTATGTATTTCATTGTTGTTTTAGTTAAATAACCAGTGCAGGCAAATGTTGAGCAAGCTTGCTCAAAAAATGACTCTGTTCTACATAACTCCCCCCCACCCCCCACCCCCCACTACCCCACCTGAACAAGCCCAGGAACCAATGAGGTGAGGAGCTGTGTGTTGAATTAATTGTTTATTATGGAGAATAAACATTAAAGAATAAAAATAATTTCTGAAATAAATAAATAAATAAATAAATAAGCCTGTAGTCTGTATTTATTCCAGAATGATTTTGATGGTTTAAAAAGCATCAGCTATCAGCGAAATACATTGTGTGGTCAGTAGTTTGGGATAGAGGTGGGCGATACTGGGAATTTTGGTATTGATCCGATACCAAGTAAATACAGGCCCAGTATCGGCAATATCAATACTGACACTTTTTCATATTTAAGCTTCATAGATCCAAAGGATCCAAAAGACCTAGGACAGAATTTCGCCAAACATTGTACGTGGCAACAAAATACTTTATTATCACAAGCAACAGTTTTGTTTAAAAAATATCACTCAACACAACTTAAAACAAAATCTCCTGAGGTAGAGGGCTGACAAACCACAATACAAGGGTGCGCTGCTCCGTCTTGTGTGACCAAGCGCAGTGCTGCTCTTACAGACAAAGAGTAGACTTTGATGAATCTGCGTGCACAGCAGTCAGTGCGTGCAGGAGGACAAAAAGCTTGAGTATCGATCTTTTTACACGAGGATCATTCAATATCAATACCAGCGTTGGTATCAATATTATCGATATTAGGTTTGATCCGCCCACCTCTAGTTTGGGACTCTCATCCCCCTGCTTATAGGAACAGAGGATATTTCTAATGCGTAAAGACTGGGTGACTGCTCTCAATCCGATCAGATAAATGTTTACATTTTCTGCTAATCAGAAGATTAAATAGCAACAACTAGCTTCATATATGTATTTTTCTCCGTCTAGAGCATCAGTCTAGTATTTTCAGTGCTTCCCCTACAAAGTAATGGTCAAATCACATTTTTCTTTTCACAAATATGGGAATGATAGTCAAAAATATCATTATGCATAGTTTTATGTACAATGGCATCAATATTTTCCATTGGCCTAGCGGCCAGCTATGGGGACGCCCACTATGATTTCTCTTCATGGGGCCCAAAATCCATGGCGGCATCCCTGTCGGCGAATAAACAGTAGCTAGAGAAAGCATACGTTTGACTCTCTCCAATGGTAAAAGTTTGCAAAAACATTACAAAACTTTGTGAAACAGTCGTGACATATAGAGATGGACTCAGCAGTGAAGCAGGCTCACGCTATGAGATGAAAATGAAGTTAATCGGTGATGAAGATCGTGTGAAATCCCGGAGCCTTGTTGAATGGAACATTCCATCTTTAACTGAATGAACTATTCTTACCATTGCACTCATAAACATTCATTAATTGTATAACAGCTTGGCGCTCCAACAGATTTAAAACAGCTTTAAAATGTTTGATTCATCGTTTGTCATCCAGATTTTAATGTTAAATGGACAGATTTAAAAATAATATGGTCTTGGATCCAATAAGATAATTACTGAAGAGGTCATATTGTAGAAAATCAGTTTTCACATTCTTGCACAGTTTTTTCCACAAACATCTCCCTGATTCCTGACCATCTTAAGCAGTCTATAGTATTGCAGGTCGGCTCTCTGTCAGATGATTGTGGCAACCGACAATGCGATAATAATATACCATGACAGCATTTGAACATTAAAAATAGATGCAGGTATAAACAGAATGGATAGCAGTGTACCGCCACTTCTGGGTTTGTGACATCATGTGAAAACCCTCTACAGTAAAATTCATAAATAAAAACAAAAACAAAACAGGCACCCCGAGAGTGCAGATGTCCACTAAGACCAACAGTCCACTCGTATATGAAATGTGTTTCAAGCCCTGTTACCGTACACTGATTGGATTAAAGTCAAACCCATTCATAAATGTTTTTTTAACTGGTTTGAAACTTTTATCTGGATCTGCACTAATACTGCATATTCAGATATTATCACAATAAATATGCCTGATTGCTTACGGCTGAATCACAATCAAGTTGACCAACTGTGGTGTACAAGAAGTGAAAAATGAAGTTCCTCAGATGAAGATGAAAATACTTCTAAAACAATCTATGGTATCCAGAGCTCAATGCCTGAAAATATTTTTGAAGTAACTGTCTTCACTGCAAAATTACAGCGCATTGAACTAAACGTTAAATTCTGAAATTGGCTATGTACGGACACTACATGCTATTGTAATAGCTCTCTTGTACGTGACTATATTATCAGTTTTTAGGTTGTGATTGTAGTGTTCTTTGTTTTTATTGTCAGAGATACATGTGACCATAGTTCTTGGTATGGAATGCAATCAGCATATAAGGAATTATTCGTGATTTCACATGGAAACAGCTCAAAATGTATTTTTTTTATATGATCAAAAATAGAACACGACATCATTTCTGAAAAAAACTTTATTGATTAACTTGAAACATCCATCCCCAAAGTGGGAATACACATAGTAATACATATATTAATACATATATCAAAAGAACTTCTGTCAAAATTGTTTAATGCGACCTCTGCTACCATATAACAGTACTGAAGTTATCTATGTACGGACACTACACAAAAAAATCTAATTATTCAAAATCATGCTTTATTTTTTTATTTGTGTATTACTAAAATTTATTTACTGAAATATCAATGGTTTGCTGTTTACTAGCACAATACATGATACTATGTACAGACACTACACTATGTACGGACACTACGGTTTCAACTGTTAGTGCCCAAATGTTCACTTCAAATGAGAATTGAAAAACAATTTTTCTGTTATGAATAAAGATTGAGCTAGACTACTGTTACATACCATTTGATCCACTGACATCCTTTGGGTAGAGGATTCTCCAGGGCTATGTACGGACACTACAGGATTTTGGTGAACAAACGGTGTGGTCACAAAACTCAAATTTCTGGGAAAACAAACAATCCAAATTCAATGATATTCAACATACTGTTAATACAACTGTAACTCCTCAATATAAATGAACAATAACCAGTTTATTTGAACATATTTTATTATTTCAAGGCCTTTACCTTTACAAGTGCTTACAAAACAAAAAATTGTAACACCACAGGTTTATCTGAAAAAACAAAGTCTGAAATTAAATATTGTTCTATATTCATATAGATATGTCATCATGGTTCAGATTGGTTGCTGTGCCTTCCTGAACCTGAAAAAAAGTAATTACAAAAATGAAATATCAAGTAATGCTGTATCAATTGAAATGAATATTTTGCATGCACCAGCATAACGGTAAAATTCCCCAAATTAGAAGGACATAATTCGCTGTCACTCGAAAAGTTTTCATCCGATCTATATCAAATTTGGAAGTTATGGGCATCTTTTGGCAACAGTGGAAATGACAACAAACTCCATACTTTTGAACAAACAGTTTATTGTAGATTGGGTTATAACATCAACACTTGCAAGTTGGTCAACTTGATTGTGATTCAGCTGTTAATTTAAAAAACCCAATGTTTTCTGAGAAATTAAAAAAGCCCCTTTTTGACTTCCGGTGATGATGTCAGACTAAGAGCAGCAGAGCCAGATAGCTCCCGGCCGACATACCGATAAAGTTATACATTTAAGCTGTCTTCGCAGCTATATGCACGTCCAGCCGAAAGATAAACGTCCGCAATCATGTCTGCGAAAGAGGGGGCATTGAAGAGCATCGACAAGTGGAGAAATACTCAGAAAAACAACCCCCAAGCGGCCGAGTCCAAAGATGGCAAAGGTGGCGAGGCTACACGGGCTAAGACAGGTAGCATGGATCAATCAATCAATCAATCAGTTTTATTTATATAGCGCCAAATCACAACAAACAGTTGCCCCAAGGCGTTTTATATTGTAAGGCAAGGCCATACAATAATTACGTAAAAACCTCAACGGTCAAAACGACCTCCTGTGAGCAAGCACTTGGCGACAGTGGGAAGGAAAAACTCCCTTTTAACAGGAAGAAACCTCCAGCAGAACCAGGCTCAGGGAGGGGCAGTCTTCTGCTGGGACTGGTTGGGGCTGAGGGAGAGAACCAGGAAAAAGACATGCTGTGGAGGGGAGCAGAGATCAATCACTAATGATTAAATGCAGAGTGGTGCATACAGAGCAAAAAGAGAAAGAAACACTCAGTGCATCATGGGAACCCCCCAGCAGTCTAAGTCTATAGCAGCATTAAACCATGCACGCAGGATGACTTGGTTGCCTTATCAAAGAATATAACCGACAAGATTGCGGCTATTATAGACATTAAAATGATGGAGGTCTCCAACAAGCTCGACACGATTAATGCTAAGCTGGATGCTGAATCTCTACGTTTGGATGCGGTCGAGCAGCGCATTTCTGTCACAGAGGAGAGCGTGGAGGAGCTGGAGGCGAGATTGGCGAATGCCGAAAAGAAATTAGCGCTCATGACTGAACAACTGGACAACCAAGAGGCAAGAGGACGCAGAGACAACCTCAGAATTTATGGTGTAAAAGAAGGAATTGAAAGGGGGAATACCCTGTCCTTTTTTGAAACCCGGCTGCCCAAATTGCTCAACTTTGAAGCCCCCAAAGGCCGTCTTGTACTGGACAGATGTGTCCAGTACTGTGCGCTGGTTGTAAATTGACGTGGCAAGGTGCTACAATTACCATTCATCAGGATTTTCCTCAAAGTATTGTCCAGCGAAGAAGAGCGTTCAACACCGTGTGCCAGAGGCTTATCGCCAAAAACATCAGGTTCCAGATGAGGTTCACATAACAAGGACTACTCTTTTGACAGCGCGGCAGCGGCTGCAGTCATCATGGACGCGCTGGAGCAGGAGGACTCCTGTGAGTAGTTGCACATGATGAGTCGGTCTGGGAGCGAGTGGGCGCAGGTGAGGGCAGATTCTGTACTTGCGCTTGCTGTTCGCTCTGTTATCTCTTGGTATCTCGGAGCCTAATGACTTTGGAAATAGGGGACGTTATTTTCCCTTTTGTTATATGTGTGTGTGTCATGTTGTGTTTGGGAGTGCATGTTCGTGGCACTCAAGTTATTTCTTTACACTGAGCAGACTCTTTATGTTGTATTTTAATGTGGTTTATATTGGTCTAGATATAAACCCTGCACCTTGGTTTTACATTTTGAAAACTTATTTTTGTGAAGAATAATGGGTATGGTTAAATATATTTCTTTCAACGTAAAAGGTGTCAACAATGCAATTAAACATAAAAAATTATTAACCTGGCTAAAAAACGAAAAAACAAATATTGCTTTGTTGCAAGAAACCCACCTTACTGATAAGGAACATGATAAATTAAAGCGAGAATGGGTTGGGCAGATTTTTTACTCTTCATTTTCCTCTAGTAAGAGAGGAGTGGCTATTCTTATTAATAAAAATACTCCGTTTACTTTGGATAAATGCATATAAGACAATCAGGGTAGATATGTGCTAATAACAGGTTATTTATATGGGGAACACATTTTTATAGGGTGTGTTTATGCTCCCAATGTTTATGAGAAAGACTTTTATTCTAAACTTCTGGCAGATGCTTCTAATATTGTTGTGTGTTGGGGGGTGTGGCTGGATATTTTGGTGTTCTTTTCTTTTCTTTGCTCTTCAGGTGGCATGGAAACTGATTTGTCTGTGGAGAAGGTGCTGGCTGAAGAGTCCTCACCCTCATCAACATCATGTGTAGCACCTGTGACTGGTGCTCACATGCAACCTTAAAGACTTTCAGCTGAAGCAGATAATTGGATGGCGTTCTGCATTTAAGTCATGTGTGATTCAAGCAGAACTGCCGGGAACTCGACCTTGTGATGTTCGTTTGTGAGACGCTGAGGACTGCGCCTGGGTTTGACACATCGAGCCCGTGAAGCAAGGAAGGGTGAGGACACATGCTGTCAGCGCACATTAAAGGTGATTAAGTGTTTGACTAATTGTTGATAGTAACTTGGTGTTTTGTTACACAGTATACTTGAATTGTGATGAGAATTGTGCAGCTTGCTTCTCACTGCTGTGGCGTGCAGGATAAGTGATCCTCCACCTGTTGTGAGAAGCTGCTCATTTGCATAAAGTTAAAAAAGATACAGACCTGAATGTGTTGCTGATAGCGTGTGTCTTTTGAAAGTTATGGTTGTAACTGCTGACTTACCTCACCTCTTCTTTGCTTCACAGAGAGTCAGTTTGTCGTGTCCACCTGGGGGGTGTTTGGCGGTGGTAGTGGGTCCAGGAGCGCCGGGCTTTGATCCTTACGGGCGCTGGAGAGCGTGCCAACAGTCACTCCACCAGAAAGACGCTGTTTAGTTTGTACACATTGTTATGCACCAAAGAGGGTAAAAAATAAATTGTTTTGTTTTGGAACCGCTTTCTGGTTATTTTTAGCGCTGGGTTCTGTCAGACGCAGGTCCGCTCCTCAACTCGCGTCGAGACATAACAAATATGACACAAACCTTCAGTATCTTAACAGGAGACTTTAACTGCCCGATGGTCCCAGAGGTAGACCAGTTCCCCTCAGCTAAACCAACTAGCTCCAAAATGAGGGATGCAACCAAACAGCTCTGTGCTGATCTTCAGCTGCTGGATACATGGAGAGTGATTAACCCAACAGAAAGAGATTATAGTTTCTATTCTAACCCTCATCGTAGTCACTCCAGAATTGATTATTTTTTTCTACCAGAATGGTGCTTGACAGAAGTGAGGAGTGTAAAATAGGAGCACGCTTACTCTCTGACCACGGTGAAGTTTCTTTGGTGGTTGCTACCCCTTCTCCTCAACCATCATCACGTCAATGGCGTCTAAATACGTCATTGTTGCAACAACCAGATTTTGTAACACATCTAACTAAACAGATTAAAGAATTTCTTGCTTTTAATAATAATGAAGACACTAATGCCTCTATTCTCTGGGATACACTGAAAGCATTTGTTAGGGGTGGTATAATTTCTTATAGCTCTGCCAGAAAGAGGGAAGCATTGAAAGCCCAACTTGAATTAGAAACGCAGCTCAAGGCACTTGATCAATTAATGAAAACAAATCCATCCCCCAGTCTGTCTAAAGAGCTGGATGTAACTCGTTCGGCCCTTAATCAACTTTTATCCCAAAAAGCTGAAACAAGTTTATTATATGCAAGACACAGAGTATTTGAAATGGGAGACAAACCAGGCCATCTGTTAGCTCGCTTAGCAGCTGGTAGATGGGAAATACGGTCAATTTCTACTCTCCAGGATGAAAATGGTAAAAATCACTATGAGTCTAAAAAGCTGATTGATATTATGAAATCATTCTACACAAATTTATACGAGGTCTGTCAATAAAGTAATGGTCCTTTTTATTTTTTTCAAAAACTATATGGATTTCATTCATATGTTTTTACGTCAGACATGCTTGAACCCTCGTGCGCATGCGTGAGTTTTTCCACACCTGTCGGTGACGTCATTTGCCTGTGAGCACTCCTTGGGAAGGAGTGGTCCCGCCCCCTCATCGGATTTTCATTGTCTGGAAATGGCGGAATGAAAAGGACTTTTTTCCATCAGAATTTTTTCAGAAGCTGTTAGAGACAGGCACCTGGAAACCATTTGAAAAATTTATCTGGCTTTCGGTGAAAATTTTATGGGCTTCACAGAGAATAAGGTCTGTTACTACAGCTTTAAAGACCCCTTTAAGGACGCTCGGTGCGCCATGCTCCGAGCTGCGACGACGCAGCACAAGCCACCAGACCATTTCTAAACGGATGGCTCTGTGGATACCAGACTATCGTGTGCTCTTTCTCTGGTTATCACAAGAGCTGGACATCAGCCATTTTCCGTCAGATTTCACTTTTAACAAGAGATTTTGTCATGGAAAGCCGCGTGGAGGCTTCGCATGTCACGACCGATTCGCTTTGGAAGCAAGACAAAGGAACACCTCCGTTTTGGAGTGTCAGAGGACAAGTTTGGACATGTCCAGCTCTCCACAATTTCACTGACACTTACTGGACTGGTAAGCATTGAAAGCCGAGATAGGCATGTCCAAACTTGTCCGGCGAGGGGGCGGGACCACTCCTTCCACAAGGCGTGCTCACAGGCGAATGACGTCACCGACAGGCGTGGAAAAACTCACGCATGCGCACGAGGGTTCAAGCATGTCTTACGTAAAAACATATGAATGAAATCCATATAGTTTTTGAAAAAAATAAAAAGGACCGTTACTTTATTGACAGACCTCGTATACCTCGGAATTGAAAAGTTCCGAAAGTCAAATTGAAGATTTTCTGAGTGGCCTTAACCTCCCTATCCTTTCAGAAGAAGATAGGTTGTCTTTAGGAGATCCAATTACTAAAGAAGAAATTACTAGTGCCATAAAATCACTGCCAAATTCAAAGGCCCCAGGGCCAGATGGATATAGCACTGAGTTCTACAAAACCTTCCATGATTTAGTTAACCAACTCTTGCTGGGCATGTATCTGCACTCTTTGCAACAGGGATCTGTGCCCCCCTCTTTATATTCAGCAAATATCTCTGTAATATTGAAGAAAGATAAACCTAGTGATAAGTGTAGTTCCTATCGTCCTATAAGTTTAATACATGTTGATAGTAAAACTCTGTCTAAAATATTGGCCAAGAGGTTGGAGGTTCTCCTTCCCTTATTAATCAACAAAGATCAGACAGGTTTTATAAAACACAGGACATCTTTCACAAACATGAGAACTTTACTTAATTTAATCCAATACACAAAACATAATAATATAAAAGGTATTATTGTCTCTCTTGATGCAGAGAAGGCATTCGACCGGGTCGAGTGGCCTTATCTTTTCATGGTCATGCAAATTTTGGATTGGGTAATAACTTTATAAATTTGGTAAAACTTTTATACTTTTCCCCAATGGCTTGTGTATTGGTTAATGGAGTTAAATCTTCACCCTTTCAATTGGGCAGATCTACTCGTCAGGGTGATCCAATTTCACCATTAATATTCGCTCTGGCAATAGAGCCTCTGGCTCAGGCCATTAGATGTCATGAAAATATTTCTGGATTTGAGATGAACAATAAAATATATAAAATTGCACTTTATGCTAATGATGTGCTGTTGTTTATCTCTGATCCAGAGAAATCTATCCCAGAGCTCATGGCTACTATTAAGTTATTTTCATCACTATCTGGCTATAAAATAAACTTTGATAAATCAATGGCACTACCTCTTGGTTATGATGGAGGTCTTCCCTCTTTACCTAATTTTCCATTTACATGGTCTATTTCAGGTTTTACATACTTGGGAATTTTTGTTTCCCCATGCATAGAAACTACTCTTAAAGTGAATCTTCCGAATGTGTGTAAAAATATTAAAAGTGAGCTTCTCAGGTGGAGGGATTTGCCAATATCATGGATGGGTAGAATCAGCCTGTTAAAAATGAATGTAATTCCAAGACTTTTGTACCCATTGCAAATGTTACCTGTTTATTCGTCAAGAACAAAAGCTAAAGAGATTGAGAGAGACTTGAGTAAGTTTATCTGGAAGGATAAGAAGTCCAGATTAAGGATACGTGTTTTACAATGTCCAAGAGACAGAGGAGGTTTGGGTTTTCCTAACATTCTTCTGTACAACTGGGCTTGTTAAGGCAGGGTCATCCGGGAATGGTTTCAGTTTTATCTGAATGGACTCTTGGACCCTTTGGAATCCTGGATGTGTACCCCATACAATCTTTTAGGGGAAATTCTGGCCAAGAAAATTCAGCCAGAGATGCGGTCTAATCCAATTTTGATAAACTATCTGAAAATGTGGAAGGACATGTCTGATCATTTGGGAAACAGGAGCAACTTTTCCTTTGTTATGCCTACTGTGGACAATAGGTTGTTCCCCCCTGGTGTCAAAAGTAAAGTGTTTACAGATTGGTATAAAAAGGGAATTCGTGTTATCCAAGATCTTTATGATGAAGGAGGCAGTGTTTTGCTCAGGCACAGAGTCATTTTAGCCTCTCTAAGAATACTTTTTTGCTTTTCTTCAACTTCGTCATTTTATTAGTAAGTCCCTTCGGCTGCTCCCTTGTTTGCACTCGGGGTCGCCACAGCAAATCCAAGGTGGATCTGCATGTTGAATTCGCACAGGTTTTACGCCAGATGCCCTTCCTGATGCAATTCCACATTACATGGAGAAATGTAGCAGGGGTGGGATTGAACCCGGAGCCTTCTGAACTGAAACCAACCGCATTAACCACTTGGACACCACCAGCTTCGTCATTTTATTAACACAAGCAAATTGCAAACTCCTTTATTAAATCCAATTGAGGTTTTTATGATTACATTTAAACTGTTAAAAGGTTTTATTTCACATTGCTACAGCACTTTACAATGCGCTAAGAGAGATGGAATAGAGAAAGTTGTCGGAAGGTGGGAGGAAGATCTCCAGTGCACATTTACAGAAGATGATTGGCAAGAATCCATCAAAAGTACTCAAGCAGTGTTTGTGAGTAATAAATACAGAGAAATGCATTTTAAAATTTTACATAGGCAGCATAGGACTCCTTATGTTCTTAACAAAATGGATCCTAACAGATCTTCAGCCTGCCTTAAGTGTTTACAGTCACCCGCTACCTATATACACTGCTTTTGGAATTGTCCCAAAATATCTAAGTTTTGGTCTTATATTACTAAAGAAATTGGTACAATTTTGAAATGCAAAATTAATAAGGATGCGGGACAATTTGTACTAGGTTTACCAACAAAAAAATATATACCCACATTTTGAATTAATTAAAAAGTTTCTTTCCCTGGCTAGGAAATGTATACTAAATAATTGGATTAAAGACACACCTCCTACAGTTACAGAGTGGTATCGAGAAATTTGTGCTGCCTTTGGATAGAATTAGTGCTAAATTGAAGGGTAACAGTGAGCTATTCACTGAAACATGGCAGCCACTTATAAAAATTATTTGCCGTCTCATGTGAGACTTACTATTATGAGAGGTTCAGGTGCTTTGGGCTAAATTTTACTTTTATTTCAATTTTCATTTTATGAGGGCACTGGTTGAAAAGTCTATTTTTCTTTTTTATTATTATTATTTATTTTCTAAGTGATTCACTACATGCCAGTGTAACCTATTGTATAACTTATAACTATACATTTTTGTTTTGGTTTACATTTGGTCTGCTCAGTGGTGTTGTTAATGTTTGTCTGTTTTATTATGTTAAAAGCAAATAAAATATTATTATGGAAAAAGGCCCTTTTTGCAGTTTAAAGACATGTAATAGGTTCTTTTTTGTAGCAGGCTCCACCACTTCACTAAGTTTCATGAAAACAGCTCATTTTTGCATAAACCTGTGGAAAAAGCTAATGACCGAATAGCCTCCTCAACAGAGCTAAAAATCACAGTGCAACAACTTTCAGATTTTGACAGTTTAATAATGTCAATATGATGAGGTGATAGTGTACACAAAGATAAAAGAGTTGTGACTGGAGAATACGTCAATGACCATGTTGGTGAAGGGGTAACTTCCCATTTTGTCTACACCTGATTTTGACTGTTTTCACATTTCCTCGACCTTTGTCTAAAAGTGCAGGTTTTGTTTCCTTTGTCAGAAGGACTGAACTGTGTATAAATGCTTGGGAATCTTTGAATAAAACATACTATACTTACACTCCCGTGTTGACTCTCCTTCTCTTGTGTCTATGACATTGCAGCCGAAAAACATAGATGTTAATGAGCATTAAACGGCGCACGCCACCCTGCTAGACTGGGGAAAATGTGTTTCATTTCACCAAACATAATTTCCACACTGGTGGCCATGGCTCGATTACACATGCAGCTCCATCACGGGCACCATCGACTCCTACACTGGACGCCACAACTTCTACAATCCTTTGATTACCAATTAGACTTTGCACCTAACAACTCACCTTGATCTGTTTTGGTAGTCAGGTGTCTAAGCAGAACAAAGGAAAGCTTTCATCCTTTGATTAAGCTTTGAGTAATAATTAGATTAAATGCATAGGTGTGACTGATAATTATCACACCTTAGCAAATCATTTTACACCTCTAATAACGTAATTACAAAATTTCATGTGGCAATCTCACTCCACTTTGATTTATTCATAAGTTCAACACTCTTGGGTAGTAGACAAACTAGGAGTAGACGATATGTGAATAGTGTTCAAAATGAGTGTACACAAAATGGGTGTAGACCAAATGGAAGTAGACCAAAGGGGAATTTTGTCTAGGATGAAATGGGAATTTCAGTGTAGACAAAATGGGAGTAAACCAAAAGGGAATAAACCGGTGAAGGAATTGGAGGCAATGAGGAACTCATTGGGTATCCCTTTAGAGGAATGTGGAAGGGCAGATGCCGGTATTTTTTGAAAAAAGGATGGAAATGGCTATCATGAATGCTTATTCTGAAAAGTAGGAGCACAAGGTGATTTATAAGACTGGAAGAAGGTGTACAGAGGTGGACCAAGGATCAGATGGTGGAAGCAGAAGGAGTAAAACTGGTGTGAAATTCAGGAAGGAGGTGTGACGCGCAACAGGTGGAGGTGAAGTGATTTTGGGCATCTGGACAACTACTGCAGATATTTTGAGTGAAACAGCTAAAAAGAGAGTGGAAATCAGACAAAGAGACTTGTGGTGGAATGAAGATGTTCAGTAAAGTGTAAGGAGAAAGGTTAGTGAAAAAGAATTGTAATATCAGAGAGATTATGAAAGTAGACAGAAGTACAAGGAGAGGTCAGGTGAAAGAAGTGGTGAAAGGACATATCATGAGGTGTAGATGAAGTTGAAAACTAAGGAAGGAGATAAGGACCTGTCCTGACGTGTACCAGACAGTGGAGAGAATATTCTGAGGAGCTGATGAATGAAGAAAACAAGAGAGAGGAAAAAGGCTGGATGAAATGGAGAACGTAAATCAGGAATTGCAAAGGATTTGAAGTGAGGACAGCTATGAAAAGGATGAAGAGTGGAAAAGCAGTTGGTCCAGTCCATCCCAGTGGTGGCATGGAAAAGTTTAAGAGAGATGGCAGTGGAGTTTTTAACCAGATTGTTTAATAAAATCTTGAAAAGTGACAGGATGCCTGAGGAGTGGACAAAAGGTGTACTGGTTCAGATTTTTAAGAACAAGGGTGGTGTGCAAAGACCCAGTAACTACAGAGTCATAAAGCTGATCAGCCACAGCATGAAGTTATGGGACACCGTTGTGGAAGCTAGGCATAAGTCCCATCCACACAGAGACGGGTTTAGGCATATCTGTAAAAGTTTTGTATCACATAGGAGTGTCACCCACACAGAACTGGCATTTCTGTGACAAAAACCACTGCTTTTTGAAAGACAAAGGCTATACACCCAACCGTTGGGCAGATAAATATAATGTCTTATCTTATTCGCCCAACCGTGATTGTGTATTTGACACGTTTTGTGCATCTAAACTACGTTTTTTACACCACTTTTTAAGGCTTTACTGCGGCATATGTTTGACACATTTAATGGCGCCGTCTTTAATTACTGCGAAAACACCGCAATGGATGAAAACAGACAGCATTTTGAATGGAAACCTGTTAACAACGACGAAACAGTTTTTGAACAAAATGCTGCATGTTGGCTGTAAGATAGTGTTAGTTTGACACTGTTACCTGGGTGTGATGAGCCAAACAGAACCACTTTAGATCACAGCTCCTCCGCAGGCTGTGAACCCTCCCACAGCCGGTGAGAAAATATCCGCCTTTTTTCCCTCCCGCGTTGAAACTGGAAGTAAGCTTACAAGCATGCGCATTGGTCAAATTTACTTTATTGACCCAACGGTTGGGCGTATAGCCACTCCGTTTTTGAAAACAGGTCCCAGAGTGAATAAATCTAAAAAATGTCTTCATGTGGACAAGCTATACAGAACTTTTCTGAAACCTCACTAACCTCAGCTTCTCATAATGAATGACATGTTGTTGTTAGCAGGGTACTTTAACATACTTATTTTTGTCTTTGTGGCTTCTTAATGCTTTGTGGTACATTCATTTATTTTCATCGCTAGCAGAATGCTGAAGAGACAAAGGATGGCTGTGGTGAATGCTGATTGTGAATAAAGGGATTGTTGTGACTAATTAAATAATTGCAGAAAAGACTTTCAGCTTTTTTTTTTTTTTCTCGTTGTTGGTGGAGGGACAAAGTGGTGGCTTCCATTGGCTCAGGCTGAGAAATGCACCCAGACCAAACAACATGAGACTTTTCTTTTTAAAATGCTGCATTTATTCACAAGTAATTTCCATGATAAGGAATTAACATACGAGGTCTATTAGAAAAGTATCCGACCTTATTATTTTTTTCAAAACCATATGGATTTGAATCATGTGTGATTGCGTCAGACAAGCTTGAACCCTCGTGCGCATGCGTGAGTTTTTCCACGCCTGTCGGTTGCATCATTCGCCTGTGAGCAGGCTTTGAGTGAGGAGTGGTCCAGCCCCCTCGGCGGATTTTCATTGTCAGGAAATGGCGGAATGATTTGGGCTTTTTTTCCATCAGAATTTTTTCAGAAACTGTTAGAGACTGGCAGCTGGAAACCATTAGAAAAATTTATTTGGCTTTCGGTGAAAATTTTACGGGCTTCACAGAGAATAAGGACTGTTACTACAGCTTTAAGGACGGCTTTAAGGACGCTCGGCACGCTGCGCCCCTGTGCCGCCATCGAGAGCCACAAACCACCGGATCATTTCTAAACGGATGGCTCTGTGGATCCGAGACCGTCGTGTGCATTTTCTCTGGTTATCACAAGAGCTGGACATCAGCCATTTTCCGGCAGATTTCACTTTTAACAAGAGATTTTGTCATGGAAAGCTGAGCGGAGGCTTCGCGCGTCACGACAGATTTGCCGATGGAGCGAGACAAAGGAACACCTCCGTTTTGGTCTCACAGGATGGCTTTGAGATGGCGTTCAGACAGCTGTCGGTGGTTTTTCCATCGAGTGATTATCCGAGAAATTGTGGATGTGCCTGGACATGCCAGAACATGTCCTGTGAGGCTTCATCACGGCATTGCTTTGCGCCATGCGGCACCGCCGTGATGCGCGGAATTCCTCCGCACGTCTGTCTCAGTGTGCCGAAAAAGTGCTGATGTCCACGTCTTTTCACAATTACTGTGCTAGTCAGATGATGTCCTGGATAAAACACAGCGTCCAGTTTGGAAATGAACGGCACATTCCACTGTTACAGGAGTTTTTGTCATGGAAAGAGGAGCGGAGGCTTCGCGCGTCGCGGCGGTGCCGCATGGCGCACAGCAACGCCGTTATGAAGCCTCACGGGACATGTTCTGGCATGTCCAGGCACATCCACAATTTCTCGGATAATCACTGGACGCCATCTCAAAGCCGTCCTGTGAGACCAAAACGGAGGTGGTTTTGTCTCGCTCCATCAGCAAATCGGTCGTGATGCGCAAAGCCTCCGCTCGGCTTTCCATGACAAAATCTCTTGTTAAAAGTGAAATCTGCCGGAAAATGGCTGATGTCCAGCTCTTGTGATAACCAGAGAAAGTGCACACGACAGTCTCAGATCCACAGAGCCATCCGTTTAGAAATGATCCGGTGGTTTGTGGCTCTCGATGGCGGCACGGAGCGCGGTGTGCCGAGTGTCCTTAAAGCCGTCCTTAAAGCTGTAGTAACAGTCCTTATTCTCTGTGAAGCCCGTAAAATTTTCACCGAAAGCCAGATAAATTTTTCTAATGGTTTCCAGCTGCCAGTCTCTAACAGTTTCTGAAAAAATTCTGATGGAAAAAAAGCCCAAATCATTCCGCCATTTCCTGACAATGAAAATCCGCCGAGGGGGTGGACCACTCCTCACTCAAAGCCTGCTCACAGGCGAATGACGCAACCGACAGGCGTGGAAAAACTCACGCATGCGCAAGAGGGTTCAAGCTTGTCTGACGCAATCACACGTGTTTCAAATCCATATAGCTTTTGAAAAAATAAAAAGGTTGGTTTCTTTTCTAATAGACCTCGTATTTCCAGATCTCATCTTCCAAATTAAGGCTGTCTGATGTGGATAACAGTTTTCATCATGATGAATCTGACTGAAAGGACACAACAGGTCAGATTAAAAGACTTTATATAGACTCTGTTTGCCACTGTATAAAGTTCTCACTTCTGCTGCTACATTGATAAACTCTTTACACTGGTTATGCATATACTCCACGTCTTCTGTTTTTTTGTGGAACAATTACAGCATCACATACAGCCCTGGCATATGTATAACAGCATTTTCAGGTCGTTTCACCTGGTTTTGTGTGGATGGAGATATTTATTGAAATTGTGCTGTTTATGGAGCACTTTTTGAAAATGACAAAGAAAAGATCATATCAGGAAAGTGTTGTTTCCGTGTGGACAAGGCCATAGAAAAGATCTGTGAGCAGCAACTTGGTTTCATGCTGAGAAAGAGTACTGCAGATGCAGTGTTTGCTCTGAGAGTGCTGATGGAGAAGTACAGAGAAGGTCACAAGGAGTTGCATTGTGTACTTGTGGATTTAGACATAGCTTAGGGCCCTGTCCCACTGGCGTTTAGGAGGATTTGCGGATGGAATGCGCACAAAAGTGGCCCACATCCGCCAAACAACCGCAATAACTGTGTAACATTCCTGTATGAGTCGGCCGCCATCCGAACACGTCCGTGATCATCTGCAGAGGCACGCATGTCCGCAGCCAGGATTTCTGAGCGGCTCAAAAATCCTGCTGCAGATGACATCCGTATCACTACCTGAACACATACTGAAGACATACGCAGGACATACACAACCAACGCGCTGCATATCCCCTGTCATCCGCTGATATCCGCAACCGACGGGTTGGCACGGCTTGGCGGCGGACCGGGACAGCGTGCAAAACAGATATGACGCGTGCCCAGCATGGCCACATCACGGTCGCAAACGGTATGTCGCGCATGTAGACAGAGTGGGAACGGATGAAGCGAGTGCATCATGGCCGCTGTGCCCCTCATGGGGGCGCCTCCGCGGTCGCCTTCACTTCTGTTCCCTGTTATATCCGCTTTTCTTCCTCATGTATTCGCTGATCCACCTTGGGACATTTGTCATTTCCGCCCACCTTTGTTGCGGACGCTCAGCTTTTGTCTCCTCATTTCATGCGCAAATCCTCCTAAACGCCAGTGGGACAGGGCCCTTAGAAGAGCTATGGTGCTGTATGAGGAAGTGTGGAGAGACAGAAGTATGTAAAAGCTTTTGCACCAAACTAAATGAACCAAACCAAAAAACAAACAACCAACAACAACAACAACAAAAAAAACAATTCAACAGTAGAGTTTATTTGGAACCAGATGGGTACAAAAGCAGGACAAGCTCTGGTTTAGTTGGTGGCTGGACCCAAATGTCAAATTATGACTTACTGACAAATATATAGTCTCATTTGTATTCCATAGCAATTCAAATGTGGTAATTAACTTGACGAATGCTAAATGGATTGGATTTTTTGTGAACACATTCCAGTAAGGCTGATATTCAAAGAGACTTACAAGGAAAAGTTGCACACTAGGAGCAATTAACCCTCTTAGCAGTGGTAATGTGGCTAAGATTATTGCTGTTCTTTGAACCCACACCCACATTTTCCCCAGTCCGTCCTATTGATGGATTGAACCTACAACCCTCTGATCACATAATCCCTTTGGATTGATGAAAAGGCAGTGAGTCTTCTGGTTTCTGGTTATGTTCTTCCTACAGGAGAAACGTTAACCTGGTTTAAATGATGGAGCGGTGCTGATATCATCCCCATATGGTTGCAGCTACATCATTCAAGTTTTTGTTGGCTGCTTAGATTTAGTTTGGATCTGCATGTTGATGTTTTTACAAATTTTATCGCCTTCCTGACACCACTGCAGATGTAAATGATGGGATGCAGCAACATGTCACTGGGCAAACTAATCTCTGGAACAAAAACAAGTACATTTTTTTAGCTGGTGCTTAAAAGTTTGAGTTGAAGTTACCGCTATCAGATCGAGATTCACGGTTCTAAATTTTGGGTACAAAGCAGCAGAAACCACTTCTCCAATTTAGCTGCAAGTGTAAAACCAACCAAGTCCAAAGTTTTCTACTACCACCAGGGGGCGCCACATCAATATCTTACAAAGTAGGCAGAGGAAAGCTGCTTGGTTGCCATGTCTGTCCTCTTCAGCCTGTTTTCAACAGGCCAGTCAGACCACTTTTTGCTGCCCAGACGTATAAAAAGACATGCAAGTGCTTCATCAATATTGTTTCTAGACCCCAAACCGTACGTAAATGTCAACAGTCATGAAAAACACATATTTACATAAGCTATTTTGTATTTATCACATACTTTAATTGAGGATTTACAGTTTTTGACATTTATGCATTTTACTCAAGCGGCATTGCAAACCTTTACAAATAATCTTATTAAAAATTTTGAATTAACTATCTAGGCAGAGCATTTAATTTATGTTTTAAACTGATTTTTAAAAAAAGTATGTTTCAGAGTGACAAAAAACAAGCAATCCAAATGAACAAAACCTACCATACAGCTAAATTAAACATGACGGGAAAAGAAACTGTATGTTATTGGATATTATCTGCAGAGAAAAAAAAAAGCTAGTGAATTTACTTGATTTAATGATGGACATCGGCTGTAAATGATCAGAATGTGTATTTACTTGTACTTGTACACATGTACAATTTTAAATCAAGTAAATTCACAGGTTTTTTACAATGTGTTCAATTTGTGCATTCTGTACACTGACAGATGAAATGTTTAGCAAAGTAATAATTAAAACTAGGACTGCAACCAGTCATATACGGGCCCTCGTTCGGCGCGGCCACCTACCCAGGCCAGTGTGTCCCCTTGTGACCAGATGTGGGCATGTGCATACAGGGAAATTTGAAGTGCATTGGACAAAATCCCTAGGAGGAGTTTGTTCAAATACGTGTGGAAATCACACCAAAATGACAGGAAAATTCAAAATGGTCGACTTCCTGTTTGGAGTAGACCAATGGTGCAAGAGACTTTTTTGTACGTCTATGCAATTCACAAGTGTACCAATTTTCATCTCCCTACTCCATAAAAAAAAAAAAAACCCTATGGGGAGGGGGTTTTGAAAGTTTCAAGGGGGCGCTATTGAGGCATTTTGCCCCGACCATGAGTGACCCCCCCTTGTAAGAGGTTGTCGTGTTTGACATGTGTATCAATTTTCATGATGATATGACAAAATTAAAGCCGTCAAAACAAAGAACGTAATTTCATGGCAAATGGTTGATATTCGGCACACCGCCACACGGGCGCCGTTACTCATAACTTCAAGGCGATCATCGCCTACATTCAGCAACTTGTTCTGCATGTTTTAGAAGTGGAATGAAGTTGACTGGATTAACTATGTGATATCAGGACCTGTTAAAGTAAAAATACGACATTTCCTATTACCACCGGGGGGCGCTATGGCAAAGGTGGGAAGTTAATATATGCAGACGTTCAGGGCCGAGCCTTCATCATGTCCAGAAAGTTTGAAGGATCTACGATTAAGTATGTGGGCGTGACAGCTGTTCGAAGTGAAACGGCGTGCTCCGAAAAGTTCGCCAAAGTTTGACGAACCCTAGCAGCCATGCCTTTTGACCTACAGAAATTCTTTTGAAGACTTTTGATCAGCATGGTGTCATGATGATGTGTACCAAATATGAAGACGATTGGATAAAATCCCTAGGACGAGTTCGTTCAAATGTAAGTCCTTCTTCTGGCCGACTTCCTGTCGACATTTCACCATGACGTTAAGAGACTTTTTTGTGCGCCGTAACATGGCAAATATGTGTGCCGCATTTTGTGAGGCTATGACGAAAAAAACCCTATGCGGATGGTTTTTTGAAAATTTCTCGGGGGCGCTATTTCGCTGCGACCATGTGCGCGATCCCCAAAATATCGAATTTCGGATCTGACCAGAGGACTTTGCAATGTTTGGTGAGTTTTTGAGCATGGGAAAGGGCCAAAATTTGGATTTTAAAAGTGCAAATAATAATAATAATAATAATAAATATAATTATAATAATAAACAGCGCAATTACAGTAGGGTCCTCGTAGGACTTTTTCCTACTTGGGCCCTAATAACCCAAAATGTAACTAAACAAATGTAGGGAAAGGTTTTTTACTGTGCTGCTCTGAAAATATCTGAAAATCTTCTGCAAGAGCACCAATAAGACAAAAAAAAAAATACTCTGGTAGCAGGAGAGGATTATGCAGCTCTAATCTGCCCCCTGCTGGGCACATGTAACCCTTCAGCTGCAATACTAAATTGCGAGCAAAAAATATTTGAACAAACACACACACGTCACATGGACTTGCCGTGATTGCTGTTACTGTTAACCTTAAGAATTGAAAATCTTTAGCTTTTCCTAAAACATGTAGCCGCTCCCTGAAGATTTACTGCGCCTTCAAGATTCTTTCATCCCGAAGCGTCCACGTAGGGATGTATTTGCCCTGCAACCTCTCCATCCTGCAACTGGAATCAACAGTGCTTTATAATATAAATGTCATAAAATACAGTTCTCTTTTTAAAAATATGCTTTATAACAAAATAACTTGAATAATTGTATATTTAATATTATAGCCAAACGCATGTGGACACCTGACCATCACACTGATGCATGATGTCAACTGTCAAAGGTGTGATCAAATATGGGAAATGTTTTGCATAAACAAAGGCTGACTGATAAATGCTGCTACACACAGAATTAGTTACTGCACCGTTCAAAGACTTCTAGTGTGTGTGTGTGTGTGTGTGTGTGTGTGTGTGTGTGTGTGTGTGTGTATATATATATATATATATATATATATATATATATATATATATATATATACACACACACACACACATAAATGTGTTTTAAAAATTATTATTTGAGTGTCAGTATTTAGTGTACCAGATTGCTTTAGGATGCAAGAAAAAGGTTATGGATTTTTTTTCCCTCCAATTATACTGAAAAAATTTAACATGATTTAAATATGTACTCAGTTGGCACATGATCAGAATGTATCCAAATAACAGAATATTTTTATGCGTCCAATTGAGAAACATAAGAAAATTCTGTTGTGATGTTGCAATGTACATATTTTAATTATGTAAATCCAGACTTTTTTTTAACAGCATAGGAGTTTGCCAAAAACACCCCCCATCCCCTTCACCTAAACTGAGATCCGCCCCTGTCAGAAGAGATGTAAGTAAAGTCATGTTTTTGTGAGCTATAGTGAAGTTATAACACTGAATTGATCAATCAAAATCACAAAAGACAGTTCATGTGATTCCGTTCAACTCAGTTTGAGTAAATCAAACATTATTTTGAACAACATAAACTCACTTGATTTAATCTTAAACTCTTCAACTCATTTGAAATCTTCTACACGTTTTTCTCACATTACTGCCCTTATATGAGTAAATTTAATCATCTAATCAGCAGCTTTCATGTTTTGGATCATGTGATCGTTTCAGGTAAAGTGCGCTCTGTGACGTCACTTCTGCGCCTCTTTTGGGCGCTGTTGTCCGTCTGCGGAACATCTCTCGTGAATGCGCACGTCGCGAGCCTGCGCGCGCGTCAGTCAGACAAAAAGGCGGCGGGTCTCCATCAGGGGGACGCACACGTCGTAACTCGCGTACGGTGAACACACACACACACACACACACACACACACACACACACCCCCGCGTGCTTGCTGACGGGCTGAGGACGGAGCACGTGCCGCTGGTTTTGGGGACGCGGCTTTAATGAGACTCTTTCGGCGCACTCTTTTGGAGGGGTTGACACTCTGACATGAGCGGCTCGGACTCGGACTGACGCGGGGCCATGGCGCGCCTGCTGAGCTGCGTGCTGCTCGGATACCTGACCTGGAACCTGCGGATATCGGACGCGCGTGGGGAGTACTGCCACGGCTGGCTGGACAGCAGCGGGAACTACCACGAGGGTTTCCACTGTCCGGAGGACTTCGACACCGCCGACGCCACCGTGTGCTGCGGCTCGTGCGCTCTGCGCTACTGCTGCGCGGCCGCGGACGCGCGGCTGGATCAGGGCGGCTGCACCAACGACCGCGAGGCGGACAGCACCGAGTACGCAGCGCGTGAGTCCACAGGCGCACATCACCCAGGTCAAAGGTCGGCGGCGGTGGTGGTGATGCCCTGCTCAGGGGCACTGCGGCAGGTCAATCGGAGCCGTCCGGAGAGATGGCACCGGACCGGAATGAAACCGAATTTGGCGTTCTGCAAAAACAAACGTGAACACTGTTTGAATTTTATGGCATTAAATTAAAAAAAAGGCGTTTTTATTTCAAATAAATAAATAAATATAATCTCAACGTGCAAACACTGAAAACTGATCTAAAACAAAAATGCTCTCAATAACCAAATTAACTAAACACTAAAATGCGTGCAATGGCTTTAAAATGAACCACCTGCCTGTAAAAGTGATTAGTGCTCATTTAAAAGTGTAATTAGATTTACAGCCAGTGTGACATGACATAATTATATATGAGATGCAAAATGTAGAACATTTCCATGTGTCTGCTTTAAAACATGCTAATGACAGAATAAAGATGAACATAAGCAGCAGTTCTGAGTGTCACCTTATTTTCAGAAATGAAACAGCTTAACTCAGTTATTGCACCGGTTTTTCTGCCCATCATTTGACTAACAGGTGTTTTTAATGTTAACATTTCTTTTCGCATTAAGTGACATATCCGGTGTCTGACACCTGTTTGTTCATTTGTTCGGATCTCGCTTCACTTTTTCTGCCTCAGAACTTAAACTAGAGGAGTTTTAATGAGTGTCACCAATTCAAAGGGGGAAATAAACAATTCAGGATGAAACACATTGATGACAAAACACATTTCAGATCACATTTGGAATAAATCACAATATTCAGGAACAACAGACAAAAAAACATTGTTGGACTGTCAAAGGCAGAAAAGTGAGCTCATTTTGGCAATTCTTATTTCAAAAATGGATTTAATCAACATTAATCACGTGAACCAGATATTAATATTTAATCTTCAGCTCCAGACTTTTGCCATCTTTTAATTTCCTGAGCAGCTGTGTGTGTCTGTAACTGGACAAACAAACAATCACAGATGTGCTAATTGCATTAAAACAGTTTTTATAAATAGTGCAGCAGATAACTGAAACAATCCTGCAAATGGTGAGAGAAGCAACAAATTCAGAACAAATACACCATAGACACTGCTCTCATGAGAGAAAAAAAAAACAATTGGCCATTTGAATTTTCAATAGGTGGCCAGGTAGGGGTCAATTGAAGATTTACACAGGGGTCAAAATTAAAAGATGCTCCAATCATGTTGAAACTATACTGCATTATTTGTCTGATCATAAAGATTCTAAAAAGGTATAGTTTGAACTATCTGTGACTGAATGTTCTGGAGTTATGGGGTAGAAACAGCAAGAATGGTGACAAAGGTCAGTTTCAGTTTGTACAGGGGTCAAAGGTTAAAGTTGCTCCAATTGTGGTAAAATGTGGTTCAAATTATTGGTTGAGCTAATAGGATTAATAAATGGAATAGTTTTGACTGTGTTGAGTGTTTGGTCTCCAAAGTAAAGGTCGACGTCCAATGGCTTCTACGACATGTGACATATGTTACTCTGTAACATGATAACTAAGCATGACCCATGGTGCAAACTATTCCTTTTTAGAACCCTAATAACTCAACCAATAATTTGCATCACTTTTCAAAATTAGAGAAACTTTAACTTTTGACCCCTGTACAAACTGAAATTGACCTTTGCCACCATTCTTGCTGCTTTTACCTCATAACATTCAGACACAGATAGTCCAAACTCTACCTTTTTGGAATCTCCGATCAAACAAATAATATGGTATAGTTTTCATTATGATTGGAGCATCTTTTAATTTTGACCCTTACCTGGCTGCCTAATTCAAATGACCTTTTTTTTTTTTCAAAAGAGTAATGTCTAAGGTGTATTTGTGCTGAAGTTGATGCTTCTATCACCATTTGCAGGATTCCTCTGTAAATATTCTGCTATCTGCTGCACTAAAAGTCTTTTTGCAGGAATGCATCTGTCAGACTGTTAAAGATGCAGAATTGATTCAGAGTCAGAAGCACCAGAACTCTGAGGTCTTTTCAGGAACAAAGTGCATCTTTAAGGCACAGTTGACTCTAAAGGCGTCTCCTCTGCCCACAGAGCCCGTCTATGTGCCCTTCTTGATGGTTGGCAGTATCTTCATCGCCTTTGTGATTGTCGGCTCGCTGGTTGCCGTCTACTGCTGCACGTGCCTGAGGCCCAAACAGCCCACTCAGCAGCCCATGCGCTTCTCCCTGCGCAGCTGCCAAGGTGAAACCATTCCCATGATCCTCACCGCGGCACCGCCGAGCCTGCGCGCCCCATCGAGACAGTCCAGCACGGCCACCACAAGCTCCAGCTCGGCAGGAGGCGGCGGCTCCGTGCGGAGGTTCTCTCTCGGAGGTCAGCAGCAGCAGCAGCACGGCTGCCTGGTGTCTGTCACAGTCTCATCCGCTGGCACCCCCACCCAGACTGCACTGCCGCCTCCCCCCTACACATCACCACCAGCGCCCGCAGCAGGACCCATCCAGCATCCCCCTCCCTCCAGCCACACCCACACACAGCTGCAGCTCCACCAGCCCTCCATGCCCCCTCACCTCCAGCAGGGCGCCGGCTTCCTGCTGCCCCAGCAGTACTTCTTCCCACTGCAGCCTGAAGCATTCACACCGGCCAAGGGCTTCGCAGACTTTGGACAAAGCTGACGGGGAAACGCAGGGATTACAAGATTTGGAGATGATGGGAGGCAGGATGAAGAAATGAGCTGCAGCACAGCCGGAGGTGGAAGGCATCGGCTGGACTGAACGGCATCAAGAGCAACGGGAAGTGTGCCTGAAGACGTTTTCTTCCATTGCACAGCCATATTCAATCATATGCACTTCTGAATTTTTTTTTTAATTTTTTAAAATACTGTGCCTCTTTACCTTCAAGTTTTTTTTTTTTTTAAACTGACAGATGACACTTACATGTGGACTGTTTTTTTTTTGTACAATCTCAGTGACCTCTTGAAGAAAAGAGGATATTACAGATTTTTTTTGTGGGATTAAATGTGAGCCTGACTGCTTTTACAGCCTGTTGTTCAGGCATTAAATTGAGGTTGTCACAGCGATTCCCAAAATTATGACAAATAAATCTTTGTCTCACTACTTTCTGCACACTGATTAAAATATCAATGACATGTGCCATTCGACACCCCCCCGAATAAAAAGTGTCCAAAGTGCAGTCCCCCCTCCATCTCTGACAACCAAAAAAGAAAAAAAAAAAGGAAACTGGAGCGACCGAGCGTGCACGCCAGCTCTCTACCTGTCACTCATTCTTGTGCCAGACTTCCCGGCAGGAATACGGCGCTGAGATCCGTCATTGTCATTGTTCAACCAGCATGTAGCGGTCACGGTGTCAAAAACAACTCGCCACAGAAATCCAGGTTGTGGCTGCAGCAGCAAATATGGAAAAAACATGTCGTTGTTGACTAAATGAAAGCACTGAATTTGAGTAAAACAATAATGTGTCCACACTCGGTCCAACATTTAACAGGTTCCAACAGATGTTATGTTTCACAGACAACGTTCATCAACATGACAAACGTTCCATATTAATGAAATCCTTTGGCAGAACTCACGAGGCACTACCACGTCTCGTCATAATTTAAACATTTTATCTGTCGGACATTTCTGCAAACTGAAACAGTAAAACACCCCCCCGGTCTGTAACTTAAATCACTGCTGTAGCGTGAGCTGGAAGACAGAAAGATGATTTAAATCACTATTATGTGGAAATTGTGTATCCAAGGAATATGGCTACGTCGAACTAAGTAACAGACGTGTATCTCGATTAAAGTACGTTGTGGAACACCTGCTGCTGCTCCTCAGCGTGACGGAATGCAGTTTAACAAGTATAAGTCACACGTGCGGGAAAAAACGTCTGTTTAAAAAAACAGCGGATGTACGGACATCACAGAAGACCAACAGCAAACGTAAAATACACTTGTTGCAAAGGTTATAAAACAGATATTTGAGTCATACCGGTCAGATAATTATGTCAAATCAACAGAAACACTTAACTTTAATAGAATAGTTGACACGCGTACAAAGAAGCACAAAGGATGATTTAATTTGTAGTCCTATTGTCCTATAACGATGTGGGCCTGAGTTGAAGCAGTCAAGTCCAGTATGTGAACCAGTCGTTTATTTCTGGGATTACGACTGAAATACTGATGACTTGGACTTGGACTCCAGGATGGACTGTATTCACATTTAGAAGTTGGAAACAAGGACACAGGTTTTTTTTTTTTTTTTTTTTAATGGTAACGGGCCAAAATTTGGTATAAAGTATTGATGGCTGTTAGTTTAATACTGCAATAAGAACTTTACGCCAACTCTTCTTTAGTGTCTTGGACTCAAACACTGGGGACTCTGACTCCAGGTTTAGTGACGAGGCCGATGTGTGCTATAACAAATAATACACAGATGCTAAAGTGGAGCACTGCGCTCGAACAGCACAAACCTCCACTAACACAAGTTTCCAATTCCACTTTTTACATTGTAAAAGGTCAAAATCCTATTAGAAGTGGCTTCTCATAAGATAAATTAAATGTGATCAAATGTCAGGAGTATGTACAACCCCTGGCAAAAATTATGGAATCACCGGCCTCAGAGGATGTTCATTCAGTTGTTTAATTTTGTAGAAAAAACGCAGATCACAGACATGACACAAAACTAAAGTCATTTCAAATGGCAACTTTCTGGCTTTAACACTATAAGAAATCAAGAAAAAAAGATTGTGGCAGTCAGTAACGGTTACTTTTTTAGACCAAGCAGAGGAAAAAAATGTGGAATCACTCAATTCTGAAGAAAAAAAATTATGGAATCACCCTGTAAATTTTCATCCCCCAAATTAACACCTGCATCAAAACAGATCTGCTCATTGACATTGACCCTATGCCATGACATTGACCCTATGTGTCTTTTTGCAAGGAATGTTTTTGCAGTTTTTGCTCTATGGCAAGATGCATTATCATCTTGAAAAATGATTTCATCATCCCCAAACATCCTTTCAATTGTCCAAAATATCAACATAAACTTGTGCATTTATTGATGATGTAATGACAGCCATCTCCCCAGTGCCTTTACCTGACATGCAGCCCCATATCATCAATGACTGTGGAAATTTACATGTTCTCTTCAGGCAGTCATCTTTATAAATCTCATTGGAAAGGCACCAAACAAAAGTTCCAGCATCATCACCTTGCCCAATGCAGATTCGGGATTCATCACTGAATATGACTTTCATCCAGTCATCCACAGTCCACAATTGCTTTTCCTTAGCCCATTGTAACCTTGTTTTTTTCTATTTAGGTGTTAATGATGCCTTTCGTTTAGCTTTTCTGTATGTAAATCCCATTTCCATTAGGCGGTTTCTTAGTTCGGTCACAGACGTTGACTCCAGTTTCCTCCCATTCGTTCCTCATTTGTTTTGTTGTACATTTTTCGATTTTTAGAGACATATTGCTTTAAGTTTTCTGTCTTGACGCTTTGATGTCTTCCTTGGTCTACCAGTATGTTTGCCTTTAACAACTTTCCCATGTTGTTTGTATTTGGTCCAGAGTTTAGACATAGCTGACTGTGAACAACCAACATCTTTTGCAACATTGCGTGATGATTTACTCTCTTTTAAGAGTTTGATAATCCTCTACTTTGTTTCAATTGACATCTCTCATGTTGGAGCCATGATTCATGTCAGTCCACTTGGTGCAACAGCTCTCCAAGGTGTGTTCACTCCTTTTTAGATGCAGACTAACGAGCAGATCTGATATGATGCAGGTGTTAGTTTTGGGGATGAAAATTTACAGGGTGATTCCATAATTTTTTCCTCAGAATTGAGTGATTCCATATTTTTTTCCTCTGCTTGGTCTAAAAAAGTAACCGTTACTGACTGCCACAATCTTTTTTTCTTGATTTCTTATAGTGTTTCTTAAAGCCAGAAAGTTGCCATTTGAAATGACTTTAGTTTTGTGTCATGTCTGTGATCTGCTTTTTTTCTACAAAATTAAACAACTGAATGAACATCCTCCGAGGCCGGTGATTCCATAATTTTTGCCAGGGGTTGTATTTAGTTCATGCACTTGAATCACAGTGTTTTTTGTCATTGCTTTTTGGCACTTGGTTTTTGACTAATAACTGGAAGACACAGACATAAAATTGGAACCTCCATCCAATTTTGGTGTTGTAGGCAATTCCAAAACAGAAAAATGACAGTGACTGAGGCACTTTAGATTGAGAATTAATGTAAAAATGTAGACCCAATGGGCTTTTCAATATTAAATTCAAATGTCCACAAAATCCACAATCCAGACCAGATCTGGATCAAACTTTGTCAGGTGATAGTGACTGCCAGTCTGCACCTCAGTGTCAAATATGAGAGTGACCGGGGCATGTCTGATTAAGATATAATGTAAAATATACATTAAATGGGGCTTTCAAAGTAAAATTTAAACGGCCACAAAATCTGTAATCTGGATCAGATCCTGATCAAACTTTGTCAGTCGACAAAGAGTACCAACCTACAAAATGTTCTCAAAAAGAAATTTGATCTCGACGTTTCTGAATTTTTAAAAATCGGTTAAATGTTGATAGATTTTTCCAATTTCTCAAGTTTTTCTCCTGACTTTGACCTTAAAATTGAATCTGTTCATGCCATCAGGATATGAATCCTCTTTAAAAAAAAAAAAAAAAAATACACAATGATATATGAAAAATTGTGGGTTACAGGCTGTTCACAAAACCAAATGGGTGAAAACATAACCTCCTCAAACTTTGTTGGTGGAATAAAAATGTCAGCCTCCGGTGTATTAGTCAACCCTGGTAACAGTGAGGTAACGATGTTGAGTATAGTCAGACGCCAAACGTCGAAATTATGTAACACTTTCATCTGTGCTAAATGATCAGCTCCCACTTAAATATGAGTGATTTTCAGTAGTTTAATTTTGTCCCAACTTCAAAATTAACGTTTTCATGCCACTGTGTCTAAAGTTGGTTTGGCTCCATCCAGACCTGGCAGATTGTTGGTTGCTGGTAGATGTCCTACTCTCAAGCTGCACTTTGGTCTCACATACAGTCAGCTAAGCATCTCCATCCTAACAAAATAAGTTTTGTATTTATTGTGGTGTGTTTGTCCTGCGTGCAGACTCATGTTTTTCCTGCCTTTTCCTGTTTGGGTTCTCATTGCGCTGGACGTCCTGTTTGTTGCCACACACGCTCGAGATTGCCTAACGATTACATGTAGCAAAACAAAATCAGGCCCTCGGAGAGCATAACACCCGCGCATTACATGACACCGTTCACGCAAATGAATTCTTTGTGATTCAGTGATACCATCATATGCTTCTGTGTGGCCTCGATGTTTGACCGTCTCCTCTTCCACCGCCTTTAATCCTTATTGTTTGCAACACAAATTAAAAGCTAAAGACCTTGAGGTTGAGCTTTCAAGGTCACCCGAGGTTAAAGGTCATGACATTAATAAAAAAAAAAGTGATGTATTTTAGTGTTTAATACCCATAGGTGTGACCTTCCTGATGGAACTCCACATCACATGGGAAACGGCTGCATGTGGTCTTGAACCGGGAACCTTCAGTTTCTGTTCATTTTAGCCACTTGTCCAACTGCGAACTTTGGCCCAAATCAGGAAAACAATAGTCCAGCATGTGCTACGACACATGCACGTAAAGGACACCACAAATGTGTAAAAAGACAAAAAATAATGAGCAGGGACGTTCGCTTGATTCCTCCATGTTTGTAGAGTTTATTTCAGTAGTCCTTCATGGCAGTAAGAGACGACACAAGTTTGCAGTCCCAACATGCAGAACAATCACTTGAACAAAACAAGGAAAAGAAACAAACGTCACAACTGAAAGTTAAAGGTGCAGTGCTTTCATTTGAAAAGTCATCAAAGTAGTACAGTTAACATGTTAGAGAACAGTTCGTGGTTTCCATTCATGCAGCTCACGACTTTCACAGACGTCTTTAAAGTTGAAGAAAAAAAAGCAACAGTCCAAAAGCCTTTCACCATGGCAGCGACGACAACAACAACATCCACAGAAACTCAGCCAAAAAGAAAACAAAAGCTTTTTTTCCTGTGACAAAACTACACCACGCGAAAAAGAAAAAGTTACAAACGTGTTCAAATCATACATCAGAACCCAGAGATGTACTGCTGGAAAGTTACAACGGCTACTTAGCCGAAAACACGTAGCCACGCTGCACGCCCTGTCCCGCACACATGGGCAGTACACCGAAGACATGCCGGGACCTCCTGGTCTCTCGCACGCACGCACGCACACACACACACACACACACACACACACACACACACACACACACACACACACACACACACACACACACACACACACACACACACACACACAGAGAGAGAGAGAGAGAGAGAGAGAGACATGCAGTGCACACAGAAGGCGACGACGCAAAGTGCACATTCACGCTGCACATGCACATGCGGTCGATAAAACACACGCACTCGCGCACCGTCACAGACCTGATCTCCCATAGGGAGAAGAACGCAACCGCACACGTATTAGCTGTCACTTATAAATAATAACTCCAGCTACAACAACGTTAACAAGACATTTAAGAAAGCTCGGTTTGCTTATTTTTTCCCGGCCTCAATGTTAAACAAATAAACAAAAAGTTAACAGGCATTTCGTTAAAAAGCTGCTCAATGCAAAATTCATACACATCTCCAATATAAAAATACAAATCCACAAAATAACTATAGAGACAAAGTAGTTTTGATAGTGTGGTGGAGTTTCCTGGCTGACATTTATCCCCTACGCTAATGGCACTTATGTTTGAAGGATAAAATCTCCATTTTCGTGGGGAAAATCTATTAAACAGAATCTAAAGAGCCCCCTGTCAGATTCTGCAGGAACAAATCTAGGTTTGACGCACGCCGAGGAGGCACTCGTCGTAGCTGCACCGCACAAGTGTAACGGTGTCAGCGCGGGGGAGACAACGATTCAGTCTGCACAAAGCGCGTGGAGTGCTGCTCTAAGCTAGCTGGCTAAGCTACGAGGAAAAAGTACTACGTAGGCACCGTTGTGGTCGAGTGACGTGAGAAGTGCAGGTGTTTGAGTGACAGAAAACTGACTACACTGCAGGAGGCAACTAAACAAAAAACAGGCACAAAATTTACACCATTTACGAAAAATATGATTTTTTTTTTTTTTTTTACATAATGATGAAGGCATGAGCAAATTTAAACCCTGACAAAACAGATGCATGTTTACGTCAAGTGCAAATATTAAAATAAAAATGTTAATGTCCGTTCAGTGCTGGAATTCTCAGGAGTGTGATTACATCTGATGGTAGGATTTTCTAAACTCACCCGGATTTGGGAGATTGTATTTTACTGTATTTCTGCTTTTTGGCAACCTCGAGCGAATAAGATTACATTTTTTTTCCTTTTCTAAATTAATCTGTCCAGTGTTTTTACATTTTAGAGCAACAGTGTTTCGGAGTTTCTTTTCTGTGTCCTCAGTGCTAAGAAGCAGACTTCAATAAAGTGAGTAAGAAAAGTGAAAAATAATCTCACACCACAGACGGCTAAGAAAAGCACAGTGCTCGTCATGTCTGCCGGACACATAAATACAGCATCGTCAACACTTTCTCAACATGTTTGGTTCCATGATTCCTTCTTTTTCCATCTTGTTATCGAGTCCAAGGTTCCTCCTCAAGCTGGAGGCACATGCTCGCACCACGTTGGCTTCTCCACCTTAACGTCAAATTGTTGCGCCGCCAGAAACATTCATTGCGGCTCTGGATAGGCCAGCTGGGCCGAGAGCGCTGGGGCTCACCACTCGGTGGTCCGCTGTTTGGTGGTGTCGTACGCCCTGATGACCTCAGACTGTGACACAACTCCGTTCTCATCTTGAGAGAAGGCGTAGCCATCTGCGAAAAAGGGACGAAAGCAATTAAAGTTGCCAAAAAAAAAGAAAAAAAAAAAAAAGGTGAATTTAGCGCAAAATTTAAATGAGTCATGATGAAAAACATGGGTAAAAACATAAAAGATGCCCTGGGTCCAAATGTATTTGGACAGCACAACAATTTTTGTAATTTTGTCTCTATGAATCACCATAATGGAGTTAAAGTGAAACAGTGCAGACTTAATTATAGACAGAATTAAATAAAGTGCAGACTTTCAGGTTAAAAAAATAAATAAATAAATAAATCACAATTACCCTTTACACGCGACGTCCCTCCTTTATTCACAGGCCATAAATAATTATACAAACTAATAAATGATTTTATTTTTAATATAACTAAACACATGGTTTCAACTCCACTGTGGTGGTGTAAGATCCAAAATCACACACACACACACACACACACACACACACACACACACACACACACACACACACACACACACACACACACACACACACACACACACACACACACACACACCACACACACACACACACAAAAACTCCAAACAACCTGCACCTTCTGTCTAAATACCTATGGACCCATCTGTACCACGTAGTCTACTTTTGAAGCCGGAACGTAGAGTTCTGACCTTTGACCCCTGACTCACCTTCAGGTGTCAAATGACTCAGTCAGTACCTCGAGGCCAGCTGCGGACCCCGCTAGGAGGAGAGCATTGTGGGAAATAACAGCGCAACATTTCATCAATCGTTATCTCGCTACAGAGCTCAGCGGAAGGCACGGCACACAGGGGAGGGGTTGAGGGAGGAGCCAGTCCACAAACAACCACCACCCCCCCAAAAAAAAAAAAAAAAAAAAAAAAAGCAGGAAAAGAGGTTTGAGGAAGTAAAGGAACTATAATCTCGAATAACTAAAGGGATAACACAACAACAAACTCATCCCCACCTGTGGGACAAACAAAAAACACAAAATGATCAGAGAAAGGAAAGAAAACAAGAAGAAGAAAAAAACACCAAAACAAACCGCTGCCTGGTTTAAAACGTGGTCCAAAGTGACATCAGAGTTTTGGTTCCACCAAAACTAGACACCAAAACACCAAAACTAGAACGTCTAAAAATAACAAAAAAAACAAAAAAAAAAAAAAACAAAAAACAAAAAAAAAAAAACCCAAAACAAAAAAACAAAACAAAAACAAAAAAGCTCTTTTCAGCACTAATGCCCCCCACTTATGTTTTTTTAAATGTAAGAAAAACAACCAAATGTCTCACATGCATTTGTGTTTGTTGTCTTAACGCAGCGGTTTGAAACTCAAATTTCCTGGGGTCAACTGGCCTGCTGGTTCTCTCCTTGGGGGGCCACTTGAAAACTCAGCGAGGAGAAAAAAAAAAAAAAAGCTCAGTGCCTGAGAAAAGCAACGCTCTCCTCGATGAGTTGGCATTAAAATTATTCAGATTAATGTTAAAAGTTGTTCAGTCTCTGGATTTGGAGCATTCAGTGCTGCGGTTAAAATGCTGTAGTGTAAAAAAATATTAAAATGCGAAAAAAAGACGGCTTTTCATCTTGTGATCTTGCAGCTCTTCCGTAATATCAAAAGACTGCTCTAAAATAGAACACCGGTATTAAAAAAAAAAAAAAAAAATTCAAATAAACTTCTAATCGGGATTTAAACGAGGAAACAATCAAGTGAAGAATCCAGTTTGGAGGAAGCTGACAGAAGCTGATATACAAGACCGGACGGCTAACAGGTGCGAGCGCGCAGAGATGCTGGGAAAGTAAGGATTTTTACAAAAAGATCATACTGATTTATTTTCATATTTGTGTTGCATCCTGATGTTTTAGTCTGTGTAATGTCCTCATCAGAGGCGGGAGAGATGCGCGCTGCAGACAGCATGAAGACCACGTAGACATCCTGCTGTTTTCAAGTACAAAGAAAATGGAATTAAAAACAGAGGTGAAGAAAGAAAGAAAGAAATGAAGAAAGCGTGATGTGTGTGTTTGGGGACTCTCTGAGACACTTACGGAGCAGGTTCTGCTGCATGGAGTCGGAGCGGTACAGACTGACCGTGCTCTTCTTAAAGACGTTCTTCAGGAGCTGAGCCCTCTCCGTCAGACTACAAACAAACACACAAACAAACAATGAGCCTCAAAGTGACATTTAATGACATCGCACGTGTGCTGCAGCACCTGCAGAGTGAACGGAGCTGCTCACACAAACAAAACAAAACATGGAGGAATGGAAGTGTGTGTGCACTTGTGTCAAGTGTGTGTGTGGAATATTTCATACAACGTGAACAAATGTGTGTGTCCTCTCTGTGCGAGTGCAGCTTCAGATTTGCGACTGTAACAGTCTACGTGCAAAAATGGTCATCTGGGTGTGTTCATCCGCAACCGTTGGCATGCATGTGTGTGTTTTCTGCAGCCTGCTGTGTCTGGGACCGCATCCAGGATAGGAGGATCCATTTCAGTCGACTGGGGAGCTCATGCTAATCTGCTCGGCGCTAATGGCTGCTGCAGTCCTCAGGACCCCAGAGAGCCGGCAATCCTGCTCACAGTCATCTGTTTTTATAATATATGGATTTAATATCAGAGGACGGTTGATCCAAAATGAGACATACAACTCCCTCCAAAGATGGACAACTACATTTATAACGTGATTATAGTCAAACTGCAGCAATTTAAAAACAATTGGAAGATAATATTGTAATATTCTTGGTAATGGAGCCAAAAGCAGTTCTGAAATTTTCAGCAGTTTGGGATTTTGGGTCAAAAACATTTTTTTCACCCGGTCAAGCAACACAAACATGGCCGCTGGTATATGAGCACAGCGTTAAAATAATAATCAATGAATTCATCATCATTAACATGCAAATATATGCATAAAAAAACAACACTAAAACCTGACCAGGCCTCCAACTCTCTAAGCGCTACCTGTGGTGTAAGTATCAAGTTGCTGCCTTCTACTGTGTGAATCATGTTAATGAGAGTAGGTCCACAGACACTAGTGGTCTGAAAGTGATCCTCATGGACCACCTAACCTACCATCTCCACCTGCTCTGACACAGCCTGGTGACCTCAAACCAACTTTGTGTACTTAAATTTACAGTCCCCCTTAATTTAATATAGATTTTTTTCCCTTCTTCTTCACGACTATAATTTGTTCCTTAGTATTCAAATAAAGTATTCACAATCTTACTTGCAAATATGATAAAACAAAATTTAGGGTTTTGACCTCAAGGGGATTAAATTACAGCAACACGACACCATGACACATTTACTGCGGTGACATTTTGGATGATGTTTGATGATGTTAGATTGAAGCAGAACGAAAGCTCCACACGCAGTGATGTGATGACAGATCTCACTGGAAAGAACTCAGAATAAAATCTGGACATATTTCACATGAAAGTTTTGCTGGATACCTCCTGGACAGGTGAGTCAAACTCCACGTTGTCACCAAGATCGCACTGCACTCGACACCGACTCTTGCCATACAATACATAATACATCACCGGCAACAAAATTAGCTGTAATACTGTGATACACCAAAGAAATAAAGATAAGTAAGATAACTAAGACTACTACCATAACTAAGACTCTACACTAAATTAAGTCTGTTGACCTCAGTGCTGCAGACAACACAGAACTAAACACGATGACACAAAGTTGATAATAAATAAATAAATCACTGAACAAAGGAATTCTTTATCCTACTGGTTCTACACCTATAAGGAAATTTGTATCTATAGCTGCAACCAAAACTCACCAAAGAGCAGCTCAGATCAGAAAGTACTAGGTGGACCTCCTGACAAGGACTGACCATGTGGCGGTGGAAGAAGTCAGTGAAATTAGTGCAGGATATCTTACTACACATCTTTACAATACCTCCCCAATCAGCAAATCATCAACATCAGCAGATCAAAGGTAGAAAAATACTGGAGGTCATCATTGTCCTCAAAGTGTAGTTTGACATCATGGACTCAACATCTACAGCTTGAGCAGACGGAACCTTAACACCTGTGAGCTCACTTTCATAAGTAGTTGTTTGGTCCACTGATCACTTAAACTATGCTGAGCTAAAACCATGGGAAAGTTAGCGGTGCCGTGAATCACTTTGTAAACGTACCTCTTTCCTTGTACCACCGCTCCAGGATCTTTGGATAAGGCCTCCAGCTCCTGCACCTCATCCACCAGGGTCTTAAAACACAACTTCTTCACACTGGAGGTTAAAAATAATGGGGAAAAACAGACATGAATCAACAAACCCAACATGAAATACAAATTCCAGCTGCAAGATTGCTGCTGTGGGCAGAAATAAACACCACACTTCACTTCAACAACAGATCCCATCAGGGCTCTTGTGTGAGCTCGGCTCAGCTTCATATGGTTAAACTTTCATGCAACTACATAGATGTAAGTTACAAGTTGCATGAAACTTAATTTCAATGCTACTTGACAGTTGCAAATACCAAAGTCATGCACCATATTTCAGTTAGCTTGCTGGAATGGTAATTTTTTTTTTACCTCCTGTATCGTTTACTCACTAGATTATTTCAAGTCGGAAGTATCAATGTAAGTATTTGCATCTTTGCACCTTATTTTGTACCATTTTCAAGTCGGAAGTATCAATGTAAGTATTTGCATCTTTGCACCTTATTTTGTACCATACTGTATTGCTTTCCCATTGGATAACCTCAATTCCGACGTGTTGTTGATCCATGAGTGCAACTGGCCATTGTTGCCACCTTGTGACATTAGTATGAAACTATCTTGACATACAATTGATTCTCAATGTTTTGACCATGAGAGATCATTTGTTTGTTTTTATTTGTTCTTTGAATGATTATTTTGTTGACCTGATGTCCTGCTGAAATGATTGATACTGCATCAGCAGCAGGTTGACATCATGTAATACAATACCTGTGTTTCAACTGACAGTTAACTAGTTTCACAAAGTTAAGAGTTCTGCCACAACTGTGGGCATGCAACCCAATGGAAACTTAGGTTCAACAAAGCTTTTCACTGTGTTAAGTCAGCCTTAAAATCAATTTAGTGTGTAAAAAGGTTTCACGAACAGATTCCAGTGGCAAATATTGGAGCCTATCTCTTACAATCCTGTACAAACCCATGAAGGAACCTTATTCAGGAAATAGGAGAGATTCTCAGGGAATTTCCTGGATATGATGTGCAGCGAAGTGATGAGCAAGCAGAGACTCACACTTTGTAGGCCACGTCAAAGACCAGCGAGGTGACCGGGATGAAGAACAGGCCCATCCAGAAGACCCCCGATTTGAACATCATGTCCGCCTGAGACACACACACACATTAACCACTGACTGATAGAAAAACAATCTCTTTAAAAGAACACCTGAAAGACGAGAGCAACGTGAATTGGGGCATATGGCCTCCTCTCGTATGTTAAGTTAATGTGTGGAAGAGGTGATAAGTCTGTGTGTTCTATACTTATTGCACAGAAATTAAAATCACATGACACCAATCAAGCTGGTGTCAGAATCCAAACTGGATAATAGAAAACAGCCATTTTCAAAAGGAACAACCCTCAAGCAACCCCCCCCCCCCCAATTCACCCTCAAGTAATTATGTCAATCAAACATAGTGTCCTTTATTGTGTGGAAATGAAATTTTTACCAACACCCCGCCCCAAGAGACTGGGTGAAAACACAATGCACCCTAACCTCATTGAAGGAAACCATAAAAAGCATTATTGTCTTTTAAGTTTTTTTTAGTTTAAGTTTAAAGTCTTTATTGTCATTGCACAGTTATACAGTGTACACCAGCACAACGAAATTGGGGGTACGGCCCTCTCCTCAGTGCAATATACATACATATAATCAATCAATCAATCAATCAATTTTATTTATATAGCGCCAAATCACAACAAACAGTTGCCCCAAGGCGCTTTATATTGTAAGGCAAGGCCATACAATAATTACGTAAAAACCCCAACGGTCAAAAGGACCCCCTGTGAGCAAGCACTTGGCGACAGTGGGAAGGAAAAACTCCTTTTTAACAGGAAGAAACCTCCAGCAGAACCAGGCTCAGGGAGGGGCAGTCTTCTGCTGGGACTGGTTGGGGCTGAGGGAGAGAACCAGGAAAAAGACATGCTGTGGGGTTGAGCAGAGATCAATCACTAATGATTAAATGCAGAGTGGTGCATACAGAGCAAAAAGAGAAAGAAACACTCAGTGCATCATGGGAACCCCCCAGCAGTCTAAGTCTATAGCAGCATAACTAAGGGATGGTTCAGGGTAACCTGATCCAGCCCTAACTATAAGCTTTAGCAAAAAGGAAAGTTTTAAGCCTAATCTTAAAAGTAGAGAGGGTGTCTGTCTCCCTGATCCGAATTGGGAGCTGGTTCCACAGGAGAGGAGCCTGAAAGCTGAAGGCTCTGCCTCCCATTCTACTCTTACAAACCCTAGGAACTACAAGTAAGCCTGCAGTCTGAGAGCGAAGTGCTCTATTGGGGTGATATGGTACTATGAGGTCCCTAAGATAAGATGGGACCTGATTATTCAAAACCTTATAAGTAAGAAGAAGAATTTTAAATTCTATTCTAGAATTAACAGGAAGCCAATGAAGAGAGGCCAATATGGGTGAGATATGCTCTCTCCTTCTAGTCCCCGTTAGTACTATAGCTGCAGCATTTTGAATTAACTGAAGGCTTTTCAGGGAACATTTAAGACAACCTGATAATAATGAATTACAATAGTCCAGCCTAGAGAAAGTTTTTTTCTGTTTCTAAGATTTGTGGGGCCAAGTACAATAACTTCAGTTTTATCTGAGTTTAAAAGCAGGAAATTAGAGGTCATCCATGTCTTTATGTCTGTAAGACAATCCTGCAGTTTAGCTAATTGGTGTGTGTCCTCTGGCTTCATGGATAGATAAAGCTGGGTATCATCTGCGTAACAATGAAAATTTAAGCAATGCCGTCTAATAATACTGCCTAAGGGAAGCATGTATAAAGTGAACAAAATTGGTCCTAGCACAGAACCTTGTGGAACTCCATAATTAACCTTAGTCTGTGAAGAAGATTCCCCATTTACATGAACAAATTGTAATCTATTAGATAAATATGATTCAAACCACCGCAGCGCAGTGCCTTTAATACCTATGGCATGCTCTAATCTCTGTAATAAAATTTTATGGTCAACAGTATCAAAAGCAGCACTGAGGTCTAACAGAACAAGCACAGAGATGAGTCCACTGTCTGAGGCCATAAGATCATTTGTAACCTTCACTAATGCTGTTTCTGTACTATGATGAATTCTAAAACCTGACAAACTCTTCAAATAGACCATTCCTCTGCAGATGATCAGTTAGCTGTTTTACAACTACCCTTTCAAGAATTTTTGAGAGAAAAGGAAGGTTGGAGATTGGCCTATAGTTAGCTAAGATAGCTGGGTCAAGTGATGGCTTTTTAAGTAATGGTTTAATTACTGCCACCTTAAAAGCCTGTGGTACATAGCCAACTAATAAAGATAGATTGATCATATTTATGATCGAAGCATTAAATAATGGTAGGGCTTCCTTGAGCAGCCTGGTAGGAATGGGGTCTAACAGACATGTTGATGGTTTGGATGAAGTAACTAATGAAAATAACTCAGACAGAACAATCAGAGAAAGAGTCTAACCAGATACCGGCATCACTGAAAGCAGCCAAAGATAACGATACGTCTTTGGGATGGTTATGAGTAATTTTTTCTCTAATAGTTAAAATTTTATTAGCAAAAAAAGTCATGAAGTAATTACTAGTTAAAGTTAAAGGAATACTCGGCTCAATAGAGCTCTGACTCTGTCAGCCTGGCTACAGTGCTGAAAAGAAACCTGGGGTTGTTCTTATTTTCTTCCATTAGTGATGAGTAGTAAGATGTCCTAGCTTTACAGAGGGCTTTTTTTTTTTTTATAGAGAAACAGACTCTTTTTCCAGGTTAAGTGAAGATCTTCTAAATTAGTGAGACGCCATTTCCTCTCCAACTTACGGGTTATCTGCTTTAAGCTGCGAGTTTGTGAGTTATACCATGGAGTCAGGCACTTCTGATTTAAAGCTCTCTTTTTCAGAGGAGCAACAGGATCCAAAGTTGTCTTCAATGAGGATGTAAAACTACTGACGAGATACTCTATCTCACTTACAGAGTTTAGGTAGCTACTCTGCACTGTGTTGGTATATGGCATTAGAGAACATAAAGAAGGAATCATATCCTTAAACCTAGTTACAGCGCTTTCTGAAAGACTTCTAGTGTAATGAAACTTATTCCCCACTGCTGGGTAGTCCATCAGAGTAAATGTAAATGTTATTAAGAAATGATCAGACAGAAGGGAGTTTTCAGGGAATACTGTTAAGTCTTCAATTTCCATACCATAAGTCAGAACAAGATCTAAGATATGATTAAAGTGGTGGGTGGACTCATTTACCTTTTGAGCAAAGCCAATTGAGTCTAATAATAGATTAAATGCAGTGTTGAGGCTGTCATTCTCAGCATCTGTGTGGATGTTAAAATCGCCCACTATAATTATCTTATCTGAGCTAAGCACTAAGTCAGACAAAAGGTCTGAAAATTCACAGAGAAACTCACAGTAACGACCAGGAGGATGATAGATAACAACAAATAAAACTGGTTTTTGGGACTTCCAATTTGGATGGACAAGACTAAGAGACAAGCTTTCAAATGAATTAAAGCTCTGTCTGGGTTTTTGATTAATTAATAAGCTGGAATGGAAGATTACTGCTAATCCTCCGCCTCGGCCCGTGCTACGAGCATTCTGGCAGTTAGTGTGACTCGGGGGTGTTGACTCATTTAAACTAACATATTCATCCTGCAAAAACAAAACAACAAAAACAAAAACAACAACAACAAAAAAACTGTATATCAATAGATATAATAATGCACCCTAAAAAAATGTATTGCACGTGTCGTTGTAATAGCACCTGGCCCGTAATTGAGTGACATAATGTCAATATAGTGCCACATCAAAATAAATAGAAAACAAACACCACTTATTGAAGAAACAACTCTAAATACCTCACTCATAACGTTTTCATCTGCCTAAATGCAAACACGTTTGGGTTCAGATCCCCACGTCTGTCCTTCAAGTTGGAGGAACCACATGCAATGCTTTTTTGATGGTGGCAGAAAGCATCAATATCTCAAACTGACAGATCATGTTTTGTTCTTGTAATATATTCAGACACAACAGCATCCACATGTGCACCACATTGCACTGGGTAGACCGCTACCACCCGACAACTGTCAGGGTGCCATAGGTTTTCTCAGCTTTTCTTCTTTTTTCTTTCTTTCTTTCTTGCTTTTTTCTTCGCCAAACGTTTCTAGCATTAGCCACGTTAGCTTGACTACATTAGCTATACTTAGACAAACTATTTTACAACAAACTACATAATTGCACTGAAAAGCTGGCGATTCCCTATGAAACTTTTTTTTTAAAATCAATATAATACATTGGTCTCAGTAAGAAAATGCTTGTGGATAGTATGTAGACAATAAGTTAGTATTCTGATAAACTAATGACAAGTGAATTTATTAACTCAGATTCAATTTAATACTTTTAAAGAAAAGGCACAGCACTATAAATAAAGGTTGTGCATTATAAATAAGCAAAGATAAAACCAGTGTTGTGTGAAATGTACAGTAGTGTTCAGAATAGCAGTGCTATGTGACTAAAAAGATAAATCCAGGTTTTGAGTATATTTCTATTACATGGGAAACAAGGTACCAGTAGATTCAGTAGATTCTCACAAATCCAACAAGACCAAGCATTCATGATATGCACACTCTTAAGGCTATGAAATTGGGCTATTAGTAAAAAAAAAAAAAAAGTAGAAAAGGGGGTGTTCACAGTAATAGTAGTGTGGCAGTCAGTCAGTGAGTTTGTCAATTTTGTTGAACAAACAGGTGTGGATCAGATGTCCCCTATTTAAGGATGAAGCCAGCACCTGTTGAACATGCTTTTCTCTTTGAAAGCCTGAGGAAAATGGGACGTTCAAGACATTGTTCAGAAGAACAGCGTAGTTTGATTAAAAAGTTGATTTGAGAGGGGAAAACATACGCAGGTGCAAAAAATTATAGACTGTTCATCTACAATGATCTCTGATGCCTTAAAATGGACAAAAAAAAAATAGAGACACGTGGAAGAAAATGGAAAACAACCATCAAAATGGATAGAAGAATAACCAGAATGGCAAAGGCTCACCCACTGATCAGCTCCAGGATGATCAAAGACAGTCTGGAGTTACCTGTAAGTTCTGTGACAATTAGAAGACGCCTGTGTGAAGCTAATTTATTTGAAAGAATCCCCCGCAAAGTCCCTCTGTTAAATAAAAGACGGGCAGAAGAGGTTTCAATTTGCCAAAGAACACATCAACTGGCCTAAAGAGAAATTGAGGAATATTTTGTGGACTGATGAGAGTAAAATTGTTCTTTTTGGGTCCAAGGGCTGCAGACAGTTTGTGAGATGACCCCCAAACTCTGAATTCAAGCCACAGTTCACACTGAAGACAGTGAAGCATGGTGGTGCAAGCATCATGATATGGGCATGTTTCTCCTACTATGGTGTTTGGTCTATATATCACATACCAGGTATCATGGATCAGTTTGGATATGTCAAAATAATTGAAGAGGTCAGGTTGCCTTATGCTGAAGAGGACATGCCCTTGAAATATGTGTTTCAACAAGACAATGACCCCAAGCACACTAGTAAACAAGCAAAATCTTGGTTCCAAACCAACAAAATTAATGCCTCGCAGATGTGAAGAAATCATGAAAAACTGTGGTTATACAACTAAATACTAGTTTAGTGATTCACAGGATTGCTAAAAAAGCAGTTTGAACATAATAGTTTTGAGTTTGTAGCGTCAACAGCAGGTGCTACTATTATTGTGAACGCCCCCTTTTCTACTTTTTTTTTTTTTACTAATAGCCCAATTTCATAGCCTTAAGAGTGTGCATATCATGAATGCTTTTTCTTGTTGGATTTGTGAGAATCTACTGGTACCTTGTTTCCCATGTAGCAATAAGAAATTTACTCAAAACCTGGATTAATCTTTTTAGTCACATAGCACTACTATTATTCTGAACACTACTGTACAAACAAAGCTTTGTGAATCCCTGCGAACTAATGTATGTCAATTACAATCCCTAGCCAGTGCAATTATTGACATATTTTGAACAATATATGAGTTTAGAGTTGGATGTATTTGACACATTTTGTTGCATCTATTATTTTTCAATAATAATAATAAAAACCTCTTACAGGGCCTTCAGAGACTGAATTCCTCAAAAACACAAACTGTTGACTTTCAGAGTATGGTTTTGGATAAGTTATACAATTCTGGACATGCTATTTTTTTTAAACACATTTGATTTTTGTATGTTTGCAGGAATACAAATGTAAACTTTAAAAATAATGCAATGCTAAAATACCATCGGCTGTATGAACATTGTCGTCTTTATAATGTGCAGTTGTTTAATTGGTATCCCAGTGCAAAGTGTGTATATAATTAATTATACATTTATTGTAATTTACAATTATTATTACGATCCTATTGTCACATACATGAGCTTTTGACAAGAGCGGAAGTTAGCTTTGAGTTAGCAGAAATTGGCATGCACGCTGATGTCCGCAAAATGTCTTGAAAATCACTCCAGAGGTGTTACCAGGTTCCAAAAAGAGCATTCATTTATTTTCACCAGCTTTTACATAATATGTGACAAAGAGGTTATATTTACACACAAACGAAATAGAGTTTGCAGCTAGCTAGATCATCCTGTGACATCACCATGCTAACTAACATCTGTGAAATGTCTTGTAAATCACTTCAGAGGTATTATGAAGTTCCAAAAACAGTGTTAAACAGTTTCAGAAGTGTTTTATCTTGCTTGCTTTTACATAATATATGACAAAGAGGTTATATTTACAAACAAATGAAACTGAGTTTGCAGCTAGCTAGACCAGCCACTGACATCACAGCGCTGCTCCACTCTGATTGGCTGTCACCTCACCCCTCAAAAAAAAACCAAAAAAAAAAAAAAAAAACCTAGAACAGAATGAAACAAAATGTGACTTTTTAACCTCTTAAAATAGGTCAAGGTTAGTCATTCAATATCCAGGTTTAATGGATTGTTGGCTCTTGGTGGAGTTATGGGCTCTGTGGACATTACTCTTGTTAAAACTAAAAGAACTGTTAAGAAATGTAAAAACAAATTTACTACATAAAAACCTGAGTCAAATTTAAACTTTGAGCAAAGTACTGTTCAGAAAGTTTGACTGCTAAAGACCGAATATAAATAGAGAGATAGAGATTTGCTTTTATCAAAACACTTCTGAATTAAACCATTAACATTTGTATATTTAATATGTAATAAAATGTTCATTAGTAAATGTGTGAGACAGCTGCGATCTTCAATGAGACCCATTTATCAAGAAAAACAACTGAAGTCAGCCATGTCAACAAACATCTCTTGTCAACTGTCGGCAGCTAATGTTGTGTGTTACACACATCTTCTGCTGAGATTTACATTAAGCATCACAAAGCGATGGTCATGTCAGGAGACTGCTTTGGGTTCAGAGTTGATGAGAGATGGTGGATCGTCTCGGTGGGGGCAAAACCTTTCAGCGTTGGGACTGAGGACAGTGTTTAGTTTGGCCTGCTGCATTGAAACCATCCGTCATTACGTGTCAAAGTGCAAAACCTGCATTGTAATGTGCCACTTGTTTAAACTGCCGGGGCCCCTCGATGATGGTCTTCCTGTAACGTGACACGCAGGACGGCGCGGTAGGATGCACAGAAAGATTAGTGTCAATTCCATCAAAGTTTTCTCAAATTAGATAATCTGTTCGCCATTACCTGCAAATTGGCTTTGATGTCAGACAAAACAGCAGTGAAAATGGAAACCTCAAATGACAGGAAATCAAAACTGCTTTTTTTTCTGTCGAGGGTTTGAGACAGGAATGAATGCAACATTTCTGTGAGGCTGAAAAATGTAGAAGGGAAAATTGCATTCAAGCACGAGATGTTTTCATGCCAAATTACAAATTATGCAGCCCTGATTGAAAGATTGACCGTTTTTCTTTGTTATGGGTCAGTTTAATTATTTTCATTTTAAGCCAGCACATCATGAAGTTTAATGGGGGCATTAGTCTTGACAGTCTTCAGAAAATAAACTGGGGACATGTTCTCAGGGTATTAAATCAAAGTTTAACCCAAAAAAAAAAAAAAAAAAACATTTAAGTCTTTCAGATGTTTGACCATGAACAATATTTACATGACATAACTCTGTCCAATACACCACCGCACGTGATGTGAACAAAAGACCAATTTCAAAAATAAGCACAGAGCTACAGCACCGATTCTACATTCTTTGTTCGTCTTAAAATTTGAAACCAATGCTTCAAAATGCAGAGGTGATTGGTTACAATCAACAAGTGTTTAACTTCATTGGCTTTGGCTCAGTTACCGATCCACTGATGTCTCACTCCAGGGGCACCCTGGGAGCTCGATGGGCTGAGAATGGCCTGGGTGTATTTTTAGATCAAACTCAAACTCGCCTGGCTGGACACGGTCTTGTCCACTGGTTTACCACACAAATTATGTATGCACACAAAATCCAAAAGGAACAAAATCGTATCAATATTTTTAAGTACGCCGCAATTTGATTTGGTCACATTAAAGTAACCATGAATCACACTTTTCTCGATGCAGCCCAATTATATCTTCTTGAGGCACCCTGTGATTTGGGACTCCTAGATTTTAGCCTGGGTGAGTCCATGCATTAATCCGCTGCTGGTCACTCGTTGACAAAATATTAGAGAAGCCAGCTCACATCTAGAAAGCTGCATATCTGAATCCTGTTAAATTAAACTGGGTGAAGAAGTGGCCTTAAGCAAGGCACTAAACCCCCCGCTACCCCTCATTTCCTGTTCCAGTGTGAACATGATCATCGGAGCAGTGACGCTTCTGCCACTTCCATCAAGCATCTTTGTTGCATAACTTTTGCAAAAACATTGTCTTCAGGAAAAGCTCACTCACAATCAGTTAATATACCTACATTTTATAAAGGTTTAGGAAATAGAATGTGAAAGAAACAAGCTTATTCAAGCATTAAGAAGAGAAGTAAAACCTACACAGGCCCAACAGGCTGCTGCTTATCCTCGGATGCGGTAACCTAAAGGCAAATGAGAGTCTACGAGTTGTATGGACTGTACTCCAGTCCATCGCAGGTTATTTCCCACAGCTAAGGCTGGTACCCATTTACAGTTGGGTGGACTGAGACAGAGCAGATGAATCATCTTGTCCAAGGACGTAGACAGGTTGCCTGAACCGCACACCTGAAATCAAACCCCAGTCTATATATTGGCCGTCCAAATCCAACAGAGCCACAGACTCTGCAAGTACTCAGCTAAGCATTTTGAATTATGTTAGTGTCTGCAATTATAATTCACAACTTCACTCCTCACATCATCGGCCTACAGTACAGTCTACGTTTCAAAAACAGACAACCCTGTAACCACACACATGCAGACAAATCCTGAACCCTTTCTATGATGAAAACCGGGCTCCTCCGTTGGCTTGTAAAACATCCCAGAGATGCTAATATTCAGACATTTGTGATTTCATAGCACAGAGCTCCTTTGTGCAAGACGTCAAAGGAAAAGGGTTTGACCAAGTCAAATCCAGTCTCAGTCAGTAGTCTGGTCTGAATCTATCATGTTTTTTTCCAATTGGCTGGATTCAGTTGCTTTGACCAGAACAAACTGTGCATGCTGGCTTCAAAGTGAGGTGGGAAATTGAAGGTGAAGCTCCATGTTTGGCCTAATGTGGCTCCATTACTCATCAGCCTCTGCTCTTAAGAAGAGGAAAAAAACCCTGTCACATTTCAGGTTTGCCGAGGATGAACATGCTGCAATCACAAAAAAACCCCCTGCTTTTGTAAAACATGACAACTCTACAAGGTATAACAATCTCATCACTGTGGTGCAGGAATTAGCCTCGTAACAAAGTGCAAAAAACAAAGATGAATTTCTCAGTTGAGTCCTTCCTCTCTGTGCTGTGTGTCGCAGCAGGACTTCCAAAAGGAAAACAGAGGAAAAGAACTCTACATAAACACTTATAACTCAGCAGTCTCACAGCTGCGGTGACACGCCTGTGATTTACGGTGTATTTGCAACGGATTAAAGTGGATCTTCTCACCCGTGCTCCACACTGTGACTGGTTATTACCGTTACCGTGCAGTATGGTGGGTGTCAATTATTACCCTGGGAAGGGCAGCGCCGATCTGGGTAAAAGTGTTTAACAAAACCTCTCGAATGACATGCTCGCGGGTCTTGAAGGAAGACCGCAAGGATCCAACAGAGGCAATAAATCAGCAGCCGTGATGAACTGGGGTCAATAATTCAATCACTTGATCCTTCAAAGGTTAAATTTATGAATGTTTTGAATCATTTCCAAGTGACAGGGTCTTGGTGCTTGTTCCAGTCCAATTCAGATGAATGCTACACTCTACCCCTTTAATGTTTGAGGCCTGCAGGCACAGCATCTGTTCCAATACACAAAAAAATAGCCCAAATCAAACAAGGTTTCTCCCACTACCATAATTCCACTGCCGAACGCCCACACCCTGGTGATTCAACCTACCAGTGATCAATTTATATTTGGATTTCTAAAGAATTTGGTAGTTCCAAACCATTCAACATTAATCTGGTCATTTCTCAGTTGGAGTAAGTGTGATCACAGTGGGGAGGTGATGGTCTAGTGGTTAAGTGTTGGGCTTCAGACCAGAGGTTCCTCAGTTCAAATCCCAGCCTGACCAGAAAATCACTAAGGGCCCTTGGGCAAGGCCCTTAATCCCCAAGTTGTTCCCGGTGTGTAGTGAGCGCTTTGCATGGCATCACCCTGACATCGGTATGTGTGAGTGTGTTTGTGTGAATGTGACGCATAATTGTAAAGAGCCGTGAACGTCTGAAGCAGATGGAAAAGCACCATATAAATGCAGTCCATTGCCCATTTATCACAATGCAGTAAAATTGTGAAATAAACTATGTTTTTGTTTGCTGTTGAGACCTTAAAGCAATTTGCTGTAGTGGTTGTAGGGCTTAAAATACAGATTTTAGAACATACATTTGGCAGCTTGCATTCATGGAACAGGTTGTTTATTTAATATTTTTGTTGTTGAGATAAAGTGTGTTCCTAATTAGAAGGTCCCCTGGTTCAGCGCCACTGATGCTCAATTCTCTTTGTATCTCTGGAGCTGCATCAGGAAGAGCATCCGTCATAAAACGCGTGACAAATCAACATGTGGACTGAAAGGTGGTCTTCTCTAAAATCCCTTAAACAAACTGGATAATGCCAAACGAAATTACTTTTACAACTGCTGAAATTACAGAATCACAGCAGCTGTATAAAGTTATTCCTTTATATTTGTATTTTATGTTCATTACTTAAAGTCTGTTCTTCATTCAAAATTTTTAAAAGTCTATAAGATTATCTGAGCACACAAAATGTGCCACCTCCATGCCATCCCTTTGTTAAAACTCAGACACACCTAAGCTAAATAAATCTAGCCCTGAATATGAATTATTTTCTGAAGATACCCCTAAACACCCACTAGTAACAATCTATTCCTCTGAAAGATGTTTACATTCCAACTTGAATTTTGATCAACACTTGACATAGGCGTTGCCAGAGTGAATTCATAGTCTGCTACCGCACAAACCTCTGAGAAAATATTTCTTATCATTTAGCAGAAAGTGTGGCTAAATTTGACGAACAGCTACAGAGTTTAAAACCCATGTGCTGATGACAAGTGCTTGGATAGCAGCCATAGCGAGGCGTGTTACACTGCAGCTTACGGCCGATATCAGAAATAGAGAAAGTGTTGTTAAGAAGTGATGAGAGAGAAGGATATACTGTACGTGAGGCAGAGGTGTTGATAAGGACATGACAGTGCCTGCATGAGAATCTCCTGAGGTGCAGCAAAGCTACTTAGCAAAGAACATCACACAGTGTCCTGAACTATTTGCTGTTGTCTTTGGCTAACTGTGTAAGACCTTTACAGGGTGAAACCAGAAGTGTTTTTTCTTCTTTTTTTTCCTAATCAGGCCAAAGCTGAAGCTCCCTTTTAAAAGGTGCATTAGCTCTTTGTCGACTGATCTTGCACCTGTCTAATCAATGGTCCAAAGCATGCTTTGCTTGGCAGTGATGAATGCGTTCACATGAAGCAGAGCCCAACTCTATGCCTCTTCTTAACGGTAACGAATGGGAGGCAAAATACAAGGAGAAAAGGACGAGTGGTGTCTGTTGCACTGCTGGCCTCGGGGTAGTTATCAATGGGCAAAGTGGGGGAAAGATGAACAAAAAGAGAACAAAAGAAAACAGCTGTCGAAACAAGCAAAAGAAGAGTAAAAGTAAATGGCTGGAAGGACAAAGACCACAAAAACATTTAAAGATTCAAGTGCACATCTGAGAGGCTCCACTGAGGTGTGTGGGGCTGCAACGGGGTTGAAAATAATCCCGCTCTCGAGGGGCTTCATGTTCTTGGAAGCGGAGATTGTGTCTCTGATGCCTTCTCCGGTGTCGGAGTGATGCGTCAGTGTTTGATGATGTACTGGAATCCCCACGCTGGGCAGGGGTGTAAGGTTACTGGTGGCCCAAAGAACACCATTACTGTTTAACTCAAGTGCTGCAGGGTACGGATGAAAGCAACATGCTTGAAGGACAGAGGATAGAATAAACATTATGCCTGTGTGCGCGCGAGAGTGTGAGTTAGTGAGATGGCATTTAAGCACATGTCCAAGTCAACAATAGGCTTTAAAGCCAAACAGTGGGATAAGATCTACTTTTTCAGAGGGTAGCACAGGTTTTACTGTGTGTACGCACCACACCTCTCGCTCCCCTTTTGACCCTTATCGGAGTAAAGTGTGTTTAGATAAGAGAGGGGCGGATGCTAGAATGGCTGAATAACCATCAAACTAAACTTTGAACAAATGCATTTCCTAACGAGACCTTCACAAATTCAGTTGGCCTCCTGTAATCAAGAACCAAAACGGATAATGTCCAACTTCGTACAGTCTCAGTCAGTGCTGATCCACAGTCCGTCTAAAAGCAGAGTGCATGTACCTGTACGACTGCAAATTTTGCATGAAATGACTTGGCAACAAAGACTTCCAGTTGCTATCTTGGGACACTGACTAGCATCCAAATCTCATAACCATACTTGACCAAACAGGAAGCATTTGGACTCTTAACAACTGGACCTTCATTTGTCTGCAAAGGTATCAGCATCACTAAACACTTCTGACTCAATCTCTTCTCAGGTGTCTCTTGACCTCAAAGGCTGAAGACAGTTTAAATGAAGGTTACTGGCATGATAAATTTCACAGGTTTCAAACTGGGGTCTACAAACATGACACCCATGAAGACCCTGAATCTACACATCATCCTTGCAAAAACAGTGTTGTTTGGCTGATTACTTTTTGTCCTGTTTTTAAGATCCCTTGCTTTTTTTTTCAGTAGAAACAATATTTCCTAAATGCACTACAAAATTGTTATATGCACTACACTGCTGTTCTAACAGTGCATCCAGAAAGTATTCATAGTGCCTCACTTTTTCCACATTGTCATATTGCAGCCTTATTCCAAAATGAAAACTCATTTTTCTACAAACACCACCTCATAATGACAATGTGAAAAAAGTTTTCTTGAGATTTTTGCTAATTTATACGTATATAAGTATTCACAGCCTTAGCCATGAAGCTCAAAACTGAGCTCAGGTGTATCCTGTTTCCACTGATTATCCTTGAGATGTATTTACAGTTTGATTGGAGTCCACCTGGGGTAAATTCAGTTGATTGAACATGATTTGGAAAGGCACACACCTGTCTACATATAAGGTCCCACATATGACAGTGTATGCACCTCATCTCGACGGGACACCGGCCGCATGTCTAAACTGAGTGAATGGAGGAGAAGGACTTTAGTCAGGGGGGTGACCAAGAACCCAATGGTCACACTGTCAGAGCGCCAGCATTCCTCTGTGGAGAGAGGAGAACCTTCCAGAAGGACAACCATCTCTGCAGCAATCCACCAATCAGGCCTGTATGGTAGAGTGGCCAGACATAAGCCACTCCTTAGCAGTGGTGGACACAGTTCCGATAATGTGATAACCGATAATTATCGAAGATAATGTTTTCATTATCGGATTATCTTTTCAGATAACTTAAAAAACCATTATCGGACTAATTATCTTCTGATAAATTTTTGTCTGATAATTTTTAGACCGTTAACGTGGTAAATAAAGCTGAACAGCTACAAACATTTTTAAAATTTAAAATCAGTTGAGCACCTACCTGTTAACTGTTTTGTAGCAGATGTGTAGTTCTACCCTCTGCAAACAGAGGAGAGCTGCTTCAAGAAGAAACCACTCTATCCTCTGCAGTCAAAGGAGAACTGGTTACAAAAAAAAAAAAAATCCTTTATTTTAACCCCATACTGATACGCGGGCAATATCACCCAAGTCATCCAGAGGCATACATTTTTAACTTATGGTTCAAATTTTAACCAAACTAATTTAGGACAAGTTATTTAAAATTACCGTCACGTCTGAAGTTTTATAAAGGGAAAATATCAGATATATGTTTTAGTTTTAAAGTAATGTGCTAATTTTTAAGGTTTTAGTGTGGACATGCTGTGCCCAGTGCATTATGGGTATGATTGGGTAATCTCAGTACGTTCACGACAGGAGAAATGCATTTCAGACACACTGATCAGGCTCCACAAACAACAGCATTAAACTCTAGTGCCTAAAACTCTCGTGAATATATTCTCAGGGTTTACAGACGTTATTGTGTTTGCATTTATTAAATTCCACGCATCTTAAACGTAGCAGACACGGATTATCTGGAATTTTGTTTTGGCAAATTTTCACGGTCTCTACTGCCATCTACTGGCCAGTAGTGTTCATGGCAGTATTCAAACTGAAGCTGGGCTGATATTTTCAATCACTATACTCGGTTCCAGCTCAAACTGTACGACAGAACCACATGGTGTAAAGGTTCAGAGCGCACGATTTATGTTCTCACACACGTACGTTCGAAAACCACACGTCGGACTTGTGTTTCCAGAAGCAAAACATAAACAGAAGCTTTTTTTTTCAAATTTAATTTACATTTCTTTTTTTTTTTTTTTTTTTTACATGAACTCTCAATAGGAGACATCAAAGTTTAAAAAAAAAACATTACAAGACAGGTCTGCTGTGTTTGCACAGGCACAGTACGAGAGGTTGACGTTTGTAGTGCTTCAGCAGTGGGATACCCTCACGACGGCCGACCAGAATATCAAACAGGTTTGATTTTCATCTGACCATACGATCGCCGATCAGGAAGTGGTTGTGAGATGTTAAACGCAGCTCGCTACTCCATGTATACTAAACGATGCAGGACAACTTGGCTTTTTTTTTTTTTTTTTTGAAAATGTTTTTTTTTTTTTTTTTTACAAATAAAAAATGGAATATTTTACCAAAGCACATTTATATGTAAACACCAACACAACTCACATTAACGTGTTGGTTTACATAAAGAATGAGTCAACCAATCAGTGTTAGCGGAGGTACATTTTACCCAGAATCATTTGCGATCTGTGTTTGTTACAAAACTACAGAATTAGTGCATTATTCAACATTAAAAGATATATGTTATATTTTAACTTTGTACAAATGACAGAATTGACATTAACAGAGTTATTCTATCAGTATTCATTTTATTTATACACCAAACCATAACTCAGTATTGCTTTATTTTCCAAGACCTCCGCCCAGGCATGGAGTGGCTTAGGGCGCATATTTTGGGCCGAGGCTGTCATAATTTTATATATATTAAAAAAAAGTTTGAAAAAATCATCCATGACGGTATTTGAAACACAAAATGTGGCCATTGGTAGAATCTCTCGAAGGACAGTGGACTAATCCAATGAAATCTCTCAGCCTTCCTCAGCCCGCCCTCCCCCTCACGTTGACCCAGGTTATCAATTTCTACCATTTGAGCTGAACGGAGTTGGAGAGAGTTAAGTGAATATCCGTCTATCAAAATGGATAAACAACAGAAACGCAAGGGAGGCGCAGAGAAGCTGCGAGAGAAAAGGCTCAAAAGCCTTGAAGTTGACGCAGCAAAATATGCAAAAATTACAGATATGTTTGCCAGTGCTTCAGCCACAGCAGCAGATGCAGGGCCATCAACGAGTGCAGAACCGTCAACATCAAAAGCAGCCCCGAGTGCACAGGCTGTCGAGGTGGCACAGAGTTTGGTAGAACAGAGTCGTAGGCAAAACAGAGGAAGAAGTAGCAATCCAGGTGGATTCGGAGGGCAAGGAGATGGAGGAGGAGAGAGACGTGACCGAGGAGGAGGTCAGAATAGCTATTGACAACCTGGTAAGAAGTAGCTCAGCAAAATGTTAGCAGAATGACCGTCTTAAAGGGAGGACAGAGGGCTCTTGAACGACAGCTAGGCTACATCTTCACTAAATCAGTATGGGCGGAATTATTATGCGCCAAAAGTGTAAATTTAGGAAATGATTACAGTACTCATTTATTCAGTCAGACTAAAACATGAATTAGCCTATAGAATTTTATGCACAACCTCGGTTTGGAGGTGGTCACCCGTGTGTGTGTGCGTGCGTGCGTGTGTGAGTGACAGAGAGAAAATAGTGTTTGTTTTTGAATAATGCTATGAGTAGATTTGTTGTCCAACTTACCATATTAGATAACAGGCCTTGGCTACTTTGACTTAAACCATGACCATTAATGGGATATACTGTTATAAAGTGTCATTTGATTTTTGTAGGCTAATGTAAAGTTGACACTGGTGTGCAGATATTACAAAAACTGAATGGCATGTAATTAATGTTCATGACATCTTATGTTTATGATGGGCTCATGTCACTCTAATGTAAACACATATTAGCCTAAGTGTTCAGTGTTATTTCAGGTCGTTATAAATTTGTTGTTTGCAGGTGTTATAGCTTACAGTTGATCATGTAATATTAGTGAAACACTGCTTTGCTGAAATATGGATGATTATTGGTAAGTAACCAGAGAAATAACACTATTGAAATTAACATTCCTGCCTCTTTCTGTTTCTCTGTGTTTAGTCAAGAGAGACTGTTGGAGTGGAGGAATCACAGGGAGATCAGGCAGTTGACTATTTTAGCCGCCCTCATCCCACAAAGAGGCAGGAATTTTTTTTAAGTTTCATCCACAACAGGATGCCACAAACCCAGTCGTCCAGAGGCTCATTAACAGAATGGAAGACATAGCATGGAAATGGCTGATGTATTGTAGTCAGCATCATGCTTTATTTTGTTTTGTTTGCCTTGCTTTTAGTAAGCCCAATGCTCCAAGTGCTTTTATTAGAGGCATGACAGACTGGAGGCATGTGCACCAAAGAATAGAAGAGCATGAGAGAGGCATGGCACATAGTGTGCTGAGGCATATTTTTTAAACTGCTCCAGAGCAAGCACTGGCCACCTCCTTGAGGGAAGACAGCTGACAGGACACCGTGAACAGGTTAAGAAGAGACGTCAGGTGTTGGAACGTGTAGTGGAGGTTGTGAAGATCATAGGGAAGAGAGGCTTAAGCTACAGGCAGGAGCACAATGAGGCTGCGTACAACTTGGACATTGACAGCCTCGATCATGGCAATTTTTTGGAATTGATAATATTGCTGGGGAAATATGATGTCTGCTTAAAAGAGCACCTCAGCAACATAACTGGAAAAAAATAAGCAGATCCAAGCTTTAGGAACCCAAGACAGAGGTTCTCTGATCACCTTCCTGTCAAAAATGACTGTAAATGCAGTAATTTGTGGCACATTCTACTGCGCTTTATTTTAATGTTTCAAATAACACAATGTGTGCATATAACCTCTGGTATGTTGTGTGTTTTCGTGTATCGTATAAATAATCATGGTGGGCCGCCATGGCCAAAAATGCGCGAGCCGTTTTTTGGTTCCAGTCCAGCCATGCCTCTGCCTGACGGCAGCATTGTGATCAAGTAGACAGTTGAGCTTCGTGGCTTCTCTCAACTTGCTTCTGTGCTGGAAGCCATGTAGTAAACAGGAGCTTTCAGTAGGGGGCAGGATGCTCAAACACAGAAGTGCTGACTCATTGTTTGGGTCTTTCGTCCTTTTTGATGCTTCCAGAAGCGATCGTGGTGTTAAAACTCAAAATCAGCTTGTTAGTAGTTGCAAGTGTACTGGAAACAATACTGGAATTTATTGGTTATCTGTAACTTCCGATACATTTTTGGGTGGTTTATCAGTTTATCTTTATCAAAGATAACTTTTCAGTTATCTGATTATCTGTTATCGAAGTTAATTTTTTTTGTTATCTGTGCCCACCACTGCTCCTTAGTAAAAGGCACATGACAGCCTGCCTGGAGTTTGCCAAAAGGCACCCATGACAAACAAAAATCTCTGGTCTGATGAGACCAGAGAACCAATCATCTGCATCAATTTTTACCAAAATTGGAGCAACTTTAACTTTTGACCACTGTACAAACTGAAATTGACCACTGTCATCCTTTTTGCTGTTTTTAACACCATAAATCCATAATATTCAGTCATAGATAGTCCAAACTATACCTTTTTGAAATCTTTATGATAGACAAATAATATGGTATAGTTTTCAATAGCATTTTAAAATTTTGACCGCTGTGTAATTCTTCATTGACTCCTGTAGGTCATTAGAGGTCAGCTCCAGGATGACTCCACATCTCCAAATAAACATTACCTAATTTAGAATATGTGTGCCAAATTTGGTGCTTTAGTCACAAAATGAACAACTGTTATGGTAATTTTAGCCAAGCTGCACCACTAAATGGGCAAAACTGCCTAAAAATTGGTGCGCCAAGTTTGTGGCATCATATTTAAGAAGACTTCAGGCTGTAATTGCTGCCAAAGGTGCATCAACAAAGTACTGAGGAAAGGGTGTGAATACTTGCGTACATGTGATTTCTTAGTTTTTTGTTTTTTTTGTTAGAAATTTTCTAAATTAGCAAAAAAAAAAAAAAAAAAAAAAAATATATTGTTGTCATTATGGGGTGTTGTGAGTAGAATTTTGAGGGGGAAAAAATGAATTTACTCCATTTTGGAATAAGGCTGTAATGTAAAATGTGGACAAAAATGAAGCACTCTGAATACTTTCAGGATGCACTGTAAAAAACAAAGAAAACATTACAAAATGAGGGTATTAAAGATGGCACTTAAAGAACATTGAATTAGACTGTTGTAAAGATACACTTTCTAAAGTACTCAAATTTTTGTGTTTTCTAAAGTACTCTAGTTTTTGTGCTTTATTTCTAGGCAGCTACAGTGTTTTGACTTTCACCTGTGGAAACTCAGAGCTGAGTGAGGGCATTATAACACAAACACTGGGCTAATTGGGCTAATTAAATCATTATGCAACACAAACCAGATCCCTGCCAGTTTGCAGGTCTGTGGATCTACAAAGTGCCGCATCCAGTTGAAGTCTGAAATTTTCTAACAGCTTTTCTTTGCAACAGATAAAGAATTAGTTTGTCAGCAAAGGATGAAAATGAAAATAAAGCACTCAGAGACATTTCTGTGAGACAGTATATTAGTGCACATATATGTGTTTGTTTACCTCTCCTGACATGTCGGGAGCCAGAGGGATGAGGGGCCATAGGGAGGAGTAGATTCCAAAAAACACCACCCACAGGGCAATGCTTCCCCAGATGGCAATGTGACTAAACTGGTTAAAAGTGAATCAAAGCATAAGACAAAGTGCATTTTTCATATATCACAATTAATATTTGCATAAATCCTGTCTTGATTTTGCAATTATTATATTTTGGCTTCCACTTTATAGTAACTTAAATGAGACACAATACACAATTTCAACAACTGCAGTTATGAGACCAGTGTCAAGTTAAACCACCAAGAGGTTTAGAGAAGTGAGGAGGGGGGTAAAATATGTCACAAGAACCACTGGTCCAATTAAAGAGAGAAAGAAGAAAGACCTACCAAAGCTGACAGAGAAACATAAACTTACCATGGTCCAGGATGAAGTCTCAAGGCCAGCTTTAAGACAAACTGTGATGACCACAAACTGGAAACACAAATCACATCACTAAACCAACACTACCTTTCTCCAAAAATAAAAACGGTTTGAAAATGACATCAACGTGATGTTTCTGTGTGAAAACTAAAATATAACAATCTACAGCAGGGTATCATTTTGTGACCAAGCTCACAAAGGACCCCCCCCCATCACCCCAACACACACACACACACACACACACACACACACACACACACACACACACACACACACACACACCACACACACACACACACACACACACACACACACACACACACACACACACACAACACACACACACACACACACACACACACACACAGTAGTTGCTTGCATGTATTATAATTGTAGTAGTTGGTCAACCTCTGTACATTTAATTTATAAATATGACATAAAACAAACAAAAACAAAAGGTCTCTCCGTGAAGATGCCAGACGAAAATTATTGTCCTTTTTCATTGAAATCCACAAACCGGTTTTAGGAGAAGTTACACTTATGAAGTCAATATTATATGACGCATGGATGAAACATAAAAGTCCAACTGTTTCCCTAAAGTCCAGTAATCTCTCCTTGAAGCTGGACTGGAATTTTTTTCCTCCATGCAAATCTTTATATGGTGTCTGAAATGCACCACACAGTTTTATCGTTGTACTTCCAAGACTCAAGGACAACTGTACGGACAGACGGAGTAACTCATATCTTAACATCTGCCCCAATTACTGTCAGTAGGGAGGTATAGTAAGTGTAATGCAAGAAAAAAAAAGAATCGTATTGCTGGAGTTGCACTGAATGACACTTGACTCTAAACACTTGACACTGTTGAATGCAGCAGAAAAACTACCTGTGAGGAAAATCTGTGTGCTTACTGTGTAAACCATGTTGCCTAAGAGGAGATAGTCTGGAGTTCTTCCATTGCCAAAAACTGTATCTGTGAAGAGAATCAACAACAGAAGCTTCAACACCAAAGTAACAACCTTTTGGTTTTCATCATATAATAATAATTATAATTTATCAGAAGACCGTAAACAACCAGAAAACACACAGAATTTTACTTACATACATCTCTGAGTGCACATAAACATCAAACATTTTATTACAATCTGTGGTACAGATGTGGGGAAACTACAACAGCACAGTAATACTGCCAATACTGCCCTTTGAGACAAGACTGGAATTTAATTCAGTCTTTTGCAACTATTAGGAATGAGGATTTAAGAAAAATCCTTCAGAAAAAAAAGCACAAGTGTGAACATCAATCATTGTCAGAAATGAATTTCTGGCAAAGTCAAACATTGAAACACAAGTATTCCCTTACAAAAATGTTATTTGCCAATGAAAAGGAAGGCCAAACTCTGTGGTAAAACAATCTTCTTAAAAAACGGCCCGTTAGAAAAGCTGTGGGGGAAAATCAATTAACTGAATTTATGTACAAGTGGAAGTTATTCCACAAGGTCCTGGGTGCCTTGGCTCAAACTGCTAACAGTTTGGAACTTCCAGCAAATAGCCTGTGGGTGGGGGGGGGGGGGGGGGTGGGGGGTGGGGGGTGGGGGGGGGGGGGGGGGGGGGGGGGGGGGGGGGTCTGTCCATTCCCTTTACTTCCGTCTGGTCCCACATGTCCTTGTTACACTGAGGCTTTGCTGACAAGCTGTCAGTCACACTGAGGGGGGATTGGCGCCTTTGTTTGGAAAAGCAAGCCCAAGCTTGTGTGGTCCTCAGCTGTGGCCAGCCACCGGCTCAAAGATCCCTATTCGCTCAACATTTATGCATGAAAACCTTGCATCTTAAACTGTACAAACGTGTGCCAAGACATGTCCTGCCATGCCAGATGCACTTCACCTGATATATTAAATAGTTTTAAGCTGACTTATGCGCAAATTTTTATAATAATAGATTTTAATTTACTGCTCCCACAAGTCATTTGGCATTTTTAGGAAATAAGAGAAATAAAAGCACAAATTTGTCAAGGTTCTGTTCGGTTGTGAAGTGGTTCTATTCAGACTCAAATAGATGAGCCACAAACTGTTAGAGGCCATGGTCTAGATGCATCCGAACTCAGCCTCAAAATGTTGACTGAACCAGTGTGACTGAGAAGGTGAGAGTGAGAGAGCAAGGCCGCTTATGTGGACAGTTTCTTCTTTAAATTGTGTGGTTAAAAACTAGCATTTTTCATTTAGCTTCTTGTACTGAGTCTGACTGTACCTTGACTATAAAACCACATCATATTTTGACATTTTTCAAACTATGGCTACTGCCACATTACTGTAGTTTGACATGTGCAAACTGTACACAGTCTTAATGAGAAGTTTCTTTGTACATTTATATAAATATGTACAAATATATACTTATGCCATCACGTCACAGAAAACATGTTCCTAAATAAACCCAGTTGTATTCTACTGTATGCACAACTTTCTCAGAACACCACAAAGACTTTAACTGCAGTAGGACAAATATCTGCAGCGTTTATTGTTAAAATAATCAATAGTTGTAGTTTAAGCTGTGAGTGGTGTGGGCACGCAAAATGAATGAGGTGCAAATGAGTGCGTGCAAAAGTATTTTCAGCAGCTCACTGGACAGATATGAACATGAAACACGCTCGTTAGTGGAGCGCCGCTCTCGCTGAAGCGCACACATGTTGCAATTCATGACTGGATGGTTGAAGAGAAAACTAATTAAGACACCAATATGTGAGTTTGATTGTCCGTCTCTTTATCCCAAGTCTGTTGAGAGCCACGGGAAGAGTCTCTGGGAGCTACTTACCATGCTGGAAGGCTTTAAGTGGGAACCAGAAGAGGATGACGGAGTGGAAGAGGCCGTGAGGACAATGGGCCCAGAAGACCTGCAACAAAGGGGAGAAGGTATGAACGGGAAGGAGGTAAGGGGAGGGTGGGGGGTGGCGGCGTGGAAAAGAGGCGGCAGGAGATTCCGAGAACAAGTAAGGGAGAAGGAGAGGCAGAAAGAAAAAGGCATGAGAAAAAGGGTGTGGGTAGTTTCAGCCTAGCATGATCCCTGACCTGGGCTTTTTGTGGCGTCCCAACGCTAGGCTAAGTGGCGGTTTTGTCGGGGCCCCCAGCTGAATGGCCACCCCGCTGACGACATGTTGTATATCTTCTCTGTGTGTGTATGAGGAGAAAAAGACAGCAGACTGTGTGCACGAGCACTGAAAAGCAAGTGCGAAATGCCAATGTGCACATTTTAGCTTCATTTATGAGGATACACCACACGTGTAATACGTTTGAAATACAAAGACAGCGAGCACAAGAAACTGCCACATACGCATCCTCATGTGGAAAAAAAATAGAAAAATAAACAAATTCCACCACATAGCACTTCATACAGTGAGAGTTTCCTCTCAATGCTTTTCAAAGCACATAAACATATTTACTGGTGTAGAAATAAATGACAGTACAATTAAACAAGCAGACATCAGTCAAAACACATGCGCAGAGACCGACAGACCTGACAGATCAAACTGTTTTCATGAAAATTATTAAAAAGCTGTTAAAACCGCGGTGCAGGCTGCAGTCTATGTGCACTCACACCTGCAGATGTTGGATGAAACCGTTTAAATCAATACTCCCACTTTTAAACCAGCTTGTATTAAATTTATGCTATGCAATGCCAAAGCCAAAGCCAAATAAAACACCAAAGGGCGATGGAGCATGAAACAGCCATGAAACCTATTCTGCTCAGAATCTCTCCAGATTTGTGCCCTTTTCCTGACACAGGCTACTGAAAAGTTTTTGAACAACCCTTGAGTCATTAAATCACATGCTCACAATAACACAGAATGTTAACAACTTATTTATTTTTAAACTTCGACACCTTACTGTGACAAAATGTCTGAGGAAATACAACCAGCTTAGTGTAATTTTTGATTTTATATCAACCCTGCACCAGTCTGAGCAGATAGTTCCTGAAAGTTTGTTTACTGTGGATGTGGCACACAGTAAATACTCCCTGTAGAAATTTAATATCATCACCACCAATGTATGTTAAAAAAATAATAAAAAAATTAAACTCCAAGATCGCATTAACAGAATTTATTTCAGGCCCCCCCAAAATTCCAAGGTACTGTTGAAAATACCCTGCGATTTTGCAAGTTCTCCCACTTAGAAATCATGGAGGTGTCTGAAATTTTCATCTTAGGTGCATGTCCACTGTGAGAGACATAATCTAAAAAAAAAAAAAAAAAATCCAGAAATCACAATGTATGATTTTTTAAATAATTTATTTGCATGTTACTGCTGAAAATAAGTATTTCAACACCCGCCAATCAGCAGAAATTCAGGCCCTCAAAGACCTGTTAGTCCACCTCTAAAAAGTCCACCTCCACTCCACTTATTATTCCAAATTAGAAGCATCTATTTGAGGTCATTAGCTGCATAAAGACACCCGTCCACTCCACACAATCAGTAAGACTCAAACTACTAACATGGCTAAGACCAAAGAGCTGTCCAAAGACACCAGAGACAAAATTGTAGACCTCCACAAGGCTGGAAAGGGCTACGGGGCAATTGCCAAGCAGCTTTGTGAAAAAAGATCAACTGTTGGAGCAATTATTAGACAATGGAAGAAGCTAAACATGACTGTCATTCTCCTCGGACTGGGGCTCCATGCAAGATCCCACCTCGTGGCATATCAATGATCCTAAGAAGGTGAGGAATCAGCCCAGAACTGCATGGAGGAGCTGGACAGTGTACCCTGAAGAGAGCTGGCACCACTGTTTCCAAGGTTACTGGGGTTAATACACTAATACGTTCATGGGTTAAAATGCATGCATGGCATGAAGGTTCCCCTGCTTAAATCAGCACACGTCCAGGCCCGTCTTAAGTTTGCCATGACCATTGGATGATCCAGAGGAGTCATGGGAGAAAGTTATGTGGTCAGATGAGACCAAAATCGAACTTTTTGGTCTTACTTCCACTCGCCGTGTTTGGAGGAAGAGAATGCCGAGTACCATCCCAAAAACACCATCCCTACTGTGACGCATGGGGGTGGAAGTATCATGCTTTGGGGGTGTTTTTTCTGCACATGGGACAGGACGGACGCACTGTATTAAGGAGAGGATTGACTGGGGCCATGTACTGCGAGATTTTGGGGACCAACCCTCCTCCTCTCAGTTAGAGCATTGAAGATGGGTCATGGATGGGTCTTCCAACATGACAATGACCAAAGCACCACAGCCAGGATAACCAAGGAGTGGCTCTGTAAGAAGTATATCAAGGTCATGGAGTGGCCCTAGCCAGTCTCCAGACTTAAACCCAATAGAAAATCTTTGGAGGTAGCTCAAACTCCGTGTTTCTCAGCGACAGCCCAGTAACCTGGCTGATCTAGAGAAGATCTGTGTGGAGGAATGGACCAAAATCCCTGCTGCAGTGTGTTGCAAACCATGGTGAAAAACTACAGGAAACGTTTGACCTCTGTAATTGCAAACAAAGGCTACACCTATGGTCATGAGATTTGGCTCATGACCGAAAAGAACGAGATCGCGGAGTACAAGCGGCCCGAGATGAGTTTCCTCCGCAGGCTGGCCTGGGCGCTCCCTTAGAGATAGGGTGAGGAGCTCGGTCACTCGGGAGGAGCTCGGAGTCGAGCCGCTGCTCCTCCATGTCGAAAGGAGTCAGTTGAGGTGGCTCGCGCATCTTTTCCGGATGCCCCCTGGACGCCTCGCTGGAGAGGTGTTCCGGGCACGTCCCACTGGGAGGAGGCCCCGGGGAAGACCCAGGACACGCTGGAGGGACTACATCTCTCGGCTGGCTTGGGAATGCCTTGGGGTTCCCCCGGAGGAGCTGGAGGAGGTGTGTGTGGATCGGGAGGTCTGGGCGGCTTTGCTTGAGCTGCTGCCCCCGCGACCCGACTCCGGATAAAGCGGAAGAAATGGATGGATGGATGATTTTCACAGGTGTTCAAATACTTATTTGCAGCACTAACATACAAATAAATTATTTAAAAAAAAATAAAATCATACATTGTGATTTCCGGATTTTTTTTTTTTTTTTTTTTTGGATTATGTCTCTCACAGTGGACATGCACCTAAGATGAAAATTTCAGACCCCTCCATGATTTCTAAGTGAGAGAACTTGGAAAATCGCAGGGTGTTCAAATACTTATTTTCCTCACTGTATATATATATATATATATTATATATATATATACACACACACACACACAGAGTGGTCCCTCGTTTATCGCGGGAGTTACGTTCTAAAAATGACCCGCAATAGGCAAAATCTGCGAAGTAGTCCGTCATTTTTTTTACAATTTTTACAGATGGTTTAAGGCTGTAAAACCCCTCACTACACACTTTATACACTTTTCTCAAACAGGCATTAACGTTTTCTCACTTTATCTCCTGTGTAAACACTTTTTTCTTCTGGGCAAGAAGATTATAAACAGACACACGGAGAACACAATGCGCGTGCTCTCCCTTAGCTCACTGCCTCCGGGGGTACGGATGCAGGACCCGCAAAGAATCCAAGTCATGGCCACGGAGCTCTGCAGCTGCGGTATACCGAGACCATGCAGCGGGCGCTGCGGATTTTTCCGCAAGAAGTCTGTCCTTGCAAGCTGCCGGAGCGCAACAGCAAGCATAGTCTCTGGACCTGCTGCCAGAGTTGTCCGCAGCTCCACACAGCAGACGGGGGGCGGTTGTGAGTGGCCCGCTGTTGCGTTTACCGAGCCCGCAGACTCAGTAAGCGCATCGGAGGCAGTGAGAGCAATCGTGGTGATGCCCTTACATGTCTGTTTTTGTTGCATGTGGCAGCTTCCTGTGCTTCGTCCCAAAACAAATTTCCCAGAGAGGGACAATAAAGTTCATCTTATCTTATATTTGGGTATAAGCAAAGTTTAATGTGCATATTTATTGTCAGAATCCCATCAGTCATCACTGACAGATCTCGAGGTGCATGTGCAAGCACTTGTTCTTTTGTTCATTAAACCTAGACACTCTGGTAAAGCATGTCCAAACAAAGGAGACTGGGCCTTCTGTGGCACACACGGTGCCAGTTAGTAACCCTCCTTCATGCTCTGTGGAAATATGGCAGACTTGCTGTCCCACAGACCATGTTAAGGATTGCAGAGTTTTACACTGCTATGAAAATTTTAAGGTTTGGGAAAATCATGGTGTGACTTAATTTAGTGCTCTCTTGCAGGTGTCCTGCAGTTGAGTTTCTGATCCCCCCTTCTCATACAGTGCATCTGTCAAAGGCGAGTCCTTGAGGCTTGACTGCTAACACTTTGTAAAATGTAAATTTTCCCCCCTCATGTATATTTTGCACCCATGGTGCATCTGACAGAAAAATAAAGAAAACAGAAGTCTTCAATAAGAAAAAGGAGATGAATTCTGACTCTGTCCTCATTAGCACAATTCAAGTTTAACATTAAAGAGAGATGTCTAAAGAGTCAACCGTTCATAAAAAAGACCTCAAATTCTTGGTAGTTTGCAAAGGGAAGAAATGAGCAGAAAGACCCCAGCGTGTGCACAGTGGTTTGTGGATGCTGGGACACAGCCAGCTGAGACCATTCCATCAACCAGTCTGTGCCAAGTCTATCCTGAGGGGGGTGCAAGATGTATGTGTCCTGTAATTCTGACAATATGTAAACTTTTCTAATCTTCAAGTCTTGCAGCATTTCCAAAATTCTTCTAGGAAAAGACCAAGATCAGCAAACATTCTGTTATAACCTATGTTAAACTTTAATGTCCTGACAATCTCATCTTTCCTATCAACCTAACAAATCCCCAAAATCCCAGAGCAGACACTCCTGCAACCCAGGATCACCTCACCCCCCAACTGTGTACACACAGGCCATACGTTAGGGCACAGTGTGGCCGGGAAACAACCCGTGTCACAATCACATGCTTATTCCAATTGGACACCATGTGACTGGCCCAGTTGTTAATCAGCTGCCACCTCTAGTGTCTGGTTGCAAACCAGTCTACAATTATCAGTCAGTAAATGATGGTAATCATTTTCCACATTGCAATAATTCAGTCACCCTGTGCTGTTGCAATGAGATGCTAAGAATCCCCTCAGAATGAATGCTCTGTCTGTCCTGTAAAGATCTGGCTTGTGCAAGTCCAATTTATACACCTCCCACACCTAAAAAAAATCCCACCCCTTCCCGTGTCTTTTAAAATATGTGAGTTAAGAAGGGAAACGGGGAGAAATGAAGAGTGAGAGAGCGGAAAAGGTGCTGTATAAGAGGTAACAGTTGCTCGTAAATTGTTAAGGGGCGCTGTAATTACTACATCCACATGAATGGCAGCGGATTTATTAGGCTGACCTAAGTGTCAGGAATATGTCATTAAAAGTGTAATGAGAAAACAAAGCTGAAGCCACACCTTGACTATCCAACACCCTCAGTCCCTCCTGTCTCCTCACCTCAACACAAACAGCTTTAATTCGCAAAGACAGTATCGGTTGTGTACAAAAGAGGCAGCCGTGCAGAAAGAGCAGCTTTGAGGGGCTAAATTCCTGCTGGATTTTCTCGCCTTGCCTCAGGCCAGCTGCATGGAAAAACCTCTCTGGAAGAGAGCAGACAGGCCAGCAAAAACAACCTGCTGCCCTGGCTGAGTCATCGTTTATGCGTCCTCGCAAAATAAGGCTTGAACAAATTGAGGTTCATCAGACACAATGCTTTTGTGACCGTTATATTTGGCAAGAAAATAACCAGATGATTCTCAGGATAAAATAAACATCTGCCTCTAAGCTACTGTAATAATGGATTAAATAAAGACACCACTGAAGTCCTCCTCACATTTAGCAATTAATGTAAAATATACTGTAGGAGAATCTACACACACTGTTTCATTTTAATCACACTTCAGTTTGAGTCTTTTCCCTAAAACAGTTAGGACCCTGTCACACCATGACAATTTAGCCAGCTTATGATAGCCCCATTTCTACTGAGTGGCCCGGGTCGGTACTGCACAGTATGGTACGACCCGGAACAGCCGAGTCTGGCTTTGTTTGCATTTCCACCGCTGGCAGAACAGTTTTGTTTGGCAGTCGGAATACGTAAATATTGCCAATCACGTCACTGAGCACGAGTACGCTGTCACACAGTGTCTCTTCTCCACACAGAGGTCAAACAAAGTAATTTAACTTTTTTTTTTATTTAACTTAATTTTTGTCTTGGTGGATCATGGGATTTATTTTCATCGCATGCAGAATGCTGAAGAGTCAGCTGATGTTCGTGATAAATGCTGACATGAATGAATGAGGCGCTGTCACGCTTTCAACTTCTAAAACACGTTATTTGTCTTGTTGTGGGACAAAGTGCTGGCCTTTTCTGGTTCAGGCTGAGAAACGCACAAAACACAGAGGGACTTCTTTTAAAACGCAACGTTTCTTCAGCCACAACAAAGAACTAAAGTTCAGACATCGTTTTCGAAAATCAGGACGCTTTATGTGGGTAGGTTTTCATCAGGCTGTGATGATGAACTGAAACAAACAGGTACGACTAAGACTTTTATTTACTCCGTGTGCAAATGGTTTTAATATTTGTAACAGACTGAAATGTTCGCATGAGGACTGCAGCTTTCATTTTTTGAGCCAATCAATGGACATATTTCGACTTATGAGTAACTTACAAGAAATGTGTGTCAAAAATTGCACAACTTTCCTACAACTTTGGGCCCACATATGCAGGACGTATGAGACATATACTGCCGTGTGTCAAAAATATTGTGCATGCCCAAAACATTTTTGACATACTCATCGTATTGTGGCATATATCAGCGTGCTTCAACGTGTTCTTAACTTATACAAAACTTACCCAGAACTTATTAGACATATACCAGCTTTTTAAACATGGCCGACATATGGCTAAATCGTAAAGGTGTGACAGGGGTATAACAGAAAACATTATGATATATATTTTTTCCACTACATAGTTTTTCCTCAACTATAGCATCAGTGGGTATAATCAACAAATTAACAAATTTTATTAAAAAAAATGAATAAATAAATTTCCTTGTCATTGCACTCCCTGGTATATTAAGAAACAAAGACATTTGCTGACTGTCACTCAAATGTAAAAGTAATTTAACGCAACAAAATTTTTATAAATTGTAGGAGACCACAAAAAAGGTACATATTTCTGAAGGGTAACTGTGACCAGAGAATCCTGTGTTCGAAACCCCATCAATATAGAAGAGGTTCTGGAGGCAAAGTCCTAAATTCACAAGTTATTGCTTGTGTGCAGCTGAGCGCCTTGCATGCTAACACTGTGTGAGTGAGTGAACGAGTGAGTGAGGCATTGTTGTAAAGTGATTTGAGGGTTGGCAGCAGATGGAAAGCTCTACTATGAATTTTATTTATCAATACTGTGACTCTTTACAAATGTGTGGCTGAATGCAGTTGTGTCTCGCTTCTGGATATCATCAAGTGTAGCTCCCCCCTCCACCCTTATAAAAAAAAAAAAAAAACACCAAGTGACAACTCATTTGTGATTTTATGGAGATCCCTGGCCCCAACCACCAGTCTTACATTCCCACATCCAGATCATCTTGAAACAGCTGCATAAATCAGCATTCTCCTCTGCCTTCATCTTCGGTGTTCCAGCTGCTGTAGACAGCTTTTACCCCTGCTTCAAAAGCAAAAACAGCTACAGCAGCTACATTTTATTTTGTTTTAACCCATGCAATCCATGGGAGGTGTGACGTGAGCCTGATCATCAGGTCTTAATCAGAATCACCGGAGACCCACATTAATGCCAGGTGTAAATGTAATCAGGTTAAAATCCTGTCTGAACATCAGACATATTTTAATACCAGATGTAAATTTAAATGTAAGGTGATTATGCATGGAAGAAGAAGGCATCCTACATAGGCACTGAGTTATGCACAAAGTTACAGACAACTTAAATAAGGGTGTGTGTTCTGTTTTGACACTTACAGGCCAGAACTTAATACGTGTACCACTCTATTACAAAAATATATCTGAAGATTGAAGTGTTGTTGCACACATTAACAAAGAACTGATGCCCTTTCTTTAAGAACCTTCCAAGCATTCCTTAAACAAAACTGCCTGATTTGCCACTACAAATGCCATCACACGACGACAACAAACACTACTGCCGCCTTTTCTCAATTTTATCTGCCTGTATCCCCCAATGCTTTGACCTTCTATACCCCTCACCGCCATGGCCAATCCGGCTTTAATCCACCTTCATGCTGGCCTAACCAGGTCACCACGCCTGTGAGGAGGGTTGAAGAGTCCGTGGCTCAGCACAGAGAAAGGAGGAGACATCTTTATTACCAGCCAGGGAAAGCTAACAGACAGCCCCCACAACCAGACAGAACGGGTCAAGCCAGGCCAAATTAGGGTATGGACAGAGACATCCTGACTACAGCTGCCTGGCCACTGTGACAGCAGACACATCAGTCCCTTGTAAGAAGACCAGAGGAACATCTCATGTCATTAATGAGACACCAATTGATCCATTTGACCTTTTAATTTACTAAGAATGTGGAAATATTTCTGTCTTATTTAGAGACGATTATCTGATCAATTCCAACATATCTAAGACTGGAGTGATTTGTTATAAGCTTCAAGCCAAATACAAATCTCCAGGAAAGAAGCAAGAATTTAAACTGCCTTTGGCACTGGAACCATATTATGCTATCAGCATGGAATAATACAGAATAAATGATATTTGTTGTTTGGAAACGAAACTCGTTTTGTCTTCTGAATCCATTGCATTATATTATGTGGGTTTGGACAGCTGCAACAGTACACTGTCAAATCCAGGGTAACCAAAAGGGGCACCTGGCTGCAAAGGTGCAACTGCCTGCACAAGAAACAGCCAACTGCTAAAATAATTATGAACGTAAAGCAAACAAAAAGAAACACTAAACATGCACAGATAGTGCAAGCAAACATTACCTTGGTATTAAAACCCATAGCGTTCTGGGAGGTTTTGTAGAGTTCTGGGTACTTCAGCATGTTCTCTTTCCTGCACGAACGTTCAAATATGCCCAGAGTGAGAGGAGGCAGAGCAGTGAAGATCTGAGCAAGAAACAAGCACATGCAGAGACGGCAGTCAAAAACCTGATCACGATCACACAAACCTTCCCATTTCTAAACAGTGTTAAAAAAATTACTTACAATATAAAAAAAATGTTTTGGATGAAGACCATGTTAACTACAACAGCTGGAAATATTACAGTGAACCTAGTTAGTTTAAGTCAGACTGGTCAAAATGTATAAACAAAGATAAAACATGTTTTTCCAACTAGAATTGTGAGAATAATACCAAAATTAATAACCATTTTTACCACTTAACATTCATTTCCTATTTAATTTTGAATATTTCACACCAAACACAAACAATAACATCCATGCAAATTAATACCAAGTTTTCTTAAATAAATAAATAAAAGTTTATAGCGTGACAATTTAAATCAAGTGTTGAATGGTTTTATATATATATATATATATATATATATATATATACATATATATATATATACACACACACCCACACACACACACACACACACACACACACACACACACACACACACACCCCCTGCATGCTTTGTTACAATGGAGTAAAAATTAGTTTCATTCTGCTCTGCACATTCTCTGTTCCAAATTTTATCACCACCACTGACCTTTAAACTTCTTATTTAGATTTGTCATGCTTGAAGACTGTTCATATGCAAAGCTAATCCCAATGAACATCTGCGATGCTCTTCACTAAGAGTAGGTATTTAAGCAGGGCTAAAGCGTAATTTCTGAGTGGTGTTGTAATGTTGTTCTCTGTAACAGCTGCCGAGAGAGGAGTGGTGGTGGTGGTATTGTGTGGCTGGGGGGCACGGTAGGTCAGTTGGTGCGAGTTCCTTGCAGGCCCATCTGGAGTGAGGAGTCTACAGGACTACCAGACCAGAGGACATGCTTGACTGAGCTCCTTTCTTATTCAGACCGAGACCCAGGAAGATCTGTATTGAGGGGTGGATTTAGCTCACTGCCTCTGACAGCCTCCCACTGAGCCAGAGGAATTCTCAGAGTTTTCAGATCAACTGAAAGACTCAACACTTGCCTTGTACCTGAATAACGTATTGGTTCGAAGGTGGTGGCTTATTGTGAAATGAGGGCAAGAAGCAGAGCTGTGAAAATGTACTCCTCACTTGGCAGCTTGTCTTGCCCATAAATTACTTCCATTTGTAAAAGACTGGGATTTCATCACCCCCCTTTTTGATTTCACACTTCTCTCATTCCTTGCTGTTTACTGAACAGAGTCAACTTTATTAAAAATTATGCATCAGTTCAGTGTGAAATTAACAGCATGGTATTGTAAGAGACAGGTGTGCATATATATATATATATATATATATATATATATATATATATATGAGGAAAATAAGTATTTGAACACCCTGTGGTTTTGCAAGTTCTCCCACTTAGAAATCATGGAGGGGTCAGAAATTTTCATCTTAGGTGCATGTCCACTGTGAGAGACATAATCTAAAAAAAAAAAAAAAGTCCGGAAATCACAATGTATGATTGTTTTAATAATTTATTTGTATGTTACTGCTGCAAATAAGTATTTGAACACCTGTGAAAATCACCTGTGAAATACAGTAGCCTTTGTTTGTAATTACAGAGGTCAAACATTTCCTGTAGTTTTTCCACTAGGTTTGCACACACTGCAGCAGAGATTTTGGTCCACTCCTCCATACAGATCTTCTCTAGATCTTTCAGGTTTGGAGTTTCACCTCCCTCCAAAGATTTTCTATTGAGTTCAGGTCTGGAGACTGGCCAGACCACTCCAGGACCTTGAAATGCTTCTTACGGAGCCCCTCCTTAGTTGCCCAGATTTTTTTTTTTTTTTTTCCGATTTTGTCTCTCACAGTGGACATGCACCTAAGATGAAAATTTCAGACCCCTCCATGATTTCTAAGTGGGAGAACTTGCAAAACTGCAGGGTGTTCAAATACTTATTTTGCTCACTGTGTATATATATATATATATATATATATATATATATCCCTACCATCCGGGACACTCCCTCTTCTCCATCCTCCCGTCTGGCAGGCTCCGGGTTATCCGAGCCCACACAAACAGACTGAAGGACAGCTTTTTCCCAATGGCTGTGAAAAGACTTTTAGAAGAATATTGACTACTTGTATCGCACTGGGGATTACACTGCACTGTTTTTATTATTGCACCGGATATTCCCTCCACTGTTTTATTCTTTAAAATATGTATTTAATATTCATTATCTTATTTATACTGAGTTTTTAACAGACTATATATTTTATATGTGATAGTCTATTGTATATTGTAATTTATCTGTGAGGGAGGTGCTGCACAGGGGTGTTGCCGAACGACATTTCATTGTGTTTTTTATACAATGACAATAAAGCTTATTCAATTCAATCTATATATATATATATATATATATATATATATATATATATATATATATACACACAACCCCTGGCAATAATTATGGAATCACCCGCCTCGGAGGATGTTCATTCAGTTGTTTAATTTTGTAGAAAAAAAAGCAGATTACAGACATGACACAAAACTAAAGCCATTTCAAATGGCAACTTTCTGGCTTTAAGAAACACTATAAGAAATCAGGAAAAAAAATTGTGGCAGTCAGTAAAGGTTACTTTTTTAGACCAAGCAGAGGGAAAAAAAATGGAATCACTCAATTCTGAGGAATAAATTATGGAATCACCCTGTAAATTTTCATCCCAAAAACTAACACCTGCATCAAATCAGATCTGCTCATTAGTCTGCATCTAAAAAGGAGTGATCACACCTTGGAGAGCTATTGCACCAAGTGGACTGACATGAATCATGGCTCCAACACGAGAGATGTCAATTGAAACAAAGGAGAGGATTATCAAACTCTTAAAAGAGGGTAAATCATCACACAATGTTGCAAAAGATGTTGGTTGTTCACAGTCAGCTGTGTCTAAACTCTGGACCAAATACAAACAACATGGGAAGGTTCTTAAAGGCAAACATACTGGTAGACCAAGGAAGACATCAAAGCGTCAAGACAGAAAACTTAAAGCAATATGTCTCAAAAATCAAAAATGCACAACAAAACAAACGAGGAATGAATGGGAGGAAACTGGAGTCAACGTCTGTGACCGAACTGTAAGATATCGCCTAAAGGAAATGGGATTTACATACAGAAAAGCTAAACGAAAGCCATCGTTAACACCTAAACAGAAAAAAACAAGGTTACAATGGGCTAAGGAAAAGCAATCGTGGACTGTGGATGACTGGATGAAAGTCATATTCAGTGATGACTCTCGAATCTGCATTGGGCAAGGTGATGATGCTGGAACTTTTGTTTGGTGCCGTTCCAATGAGATTTATAAAGATGACTGCCTGAAGAGAACATGTAAATTTCCAGAGTCATTGATGGTATGGGGCTGCATGTCAGGTAAAGGCACTGGGGAGATGGCTGTCATTACATCATCAATAAATGCACAAGTGTACGTTAATATTTTGGACACTTTTCTTATTCCATCAATTGAAAGGATGTTTGGGGATGATGAAATCATTTTTCAAGATGATGATGCATCTTGCCATAGAGCAAAAACTGTGAAAACATTCCTTGCAAAAAGACACATAGGGTCAATGTCATGGCCTGCAAATAGTCCGGATCTTAATCAAATTGAAAATCTTTGGTGGAAGTTGAAGAAAATGGTCCATGACAAGGCTCCAACCTGCAAAGCTGATCTGGCAAGAGCAATCAGAGAAAGTTGGAGCCAGATTGATGAAGAGTACTGTTTGTCACTCATTAAGTCCATGCCTCAGAGACTGCAAGCTGTTATAAAAGCCAGAGGTGGTGCAACAAAATACTAGCGATGTGTTGGAGCGTTCTTTTGTTTTTCATGATTCCATAATTTTTTCCTCAGAATTGAGTGATTCCATATTTTTTTCCTCTCTGCTTGGTCTAAAAAGTAACCGTTACTGACTGCCACAATTTTTTTTTCCTGATTTCTTATAGTGTTTCTTAAAGCCAGAAAGTTGCCATTTGAAATGACTTTAGTTTTGTGTCATGTCTGTGATCTGCTTTTTTTCTACAAAATTAAACAACTGAATGAACATCCTCCGAGGCCGGTGATTCCATAATTTTTGCCAGGGGTTATATATTATATATATTTTTTTTTTTTCAAGGCATATCAAACATGCCTTCGTCAGAAAAGGTCCCAGCACAAAACCCTGTGGGCCTCTATACATCAGCAGTCAGACCAGTTGATGCTCAATTCAACTTGATCTCTTTTTTTTTTAATTATTCAATCATAGCTTCTCTTGATAACGCTGCTCTTTGGGGCAAACAGAGCTGTTGTTTCACATTCATCACATAGTTTAGGGCACTGTGGGAATATGGGCTTGACAACACGTCATAAATAATGGAGAAGGTATGGATGGTTGTAGGGTATAGATGACACAGCCATGCAATTAAACAATAGCTTCTAGGGAACCACAACCACAACAACACAACAAGAGTGACAGTAATAAAAGAATAAACTAGTGATTTTAAGAGTGCAAACGTTAACACTCACCACATTGTATAGACCGATGCACCAGCGCTCAAAGAGAATCTGACCAGAGAAGCCATTGACGAATGCAAACCAGATCTAAGAGGGACAAAAATGCATAAAGATTATGAAAAGACAAAGCAACCAATAAGGTGTAACAACACATCTAAAATGAATAGATATGCCAAAAACAATTTCTTTTCCATTTCTGTGCCACACATATTCATGAATTTGATCCTGTAAGCGTCACTTAAACAAGATAAGAACTGTATGAAATTTGTAGTCATTTTTAGTGTATAGATATAGTCAGGCTGAGTGGTCACCATTGTTCTTCTGCACTGCATTTACAGTCTTAGCTGGGAATTTAGAGACTATAGTGTTCTAATAACATGACTGCCCCAAAGGGAGAAAGTCACCTCACAATACATCAATAAAATCCTTCAATAGGTACTGCATTACAGAACAATAATGACCACTTCAGAAATATAATAGAGGAATTAGTCAACGTGGTTAACATAAAAAAAATAAATGCCCTAAAACTAATGCAAGATTTGTGTGAAGTATTATGATCAGAATCTCATTAGCCCAATGTACATGGGCTTTAAACCTTGAAAAACAGTGGGAAAGCAAAGACCTCCAGATACCACCTCCACAATTTAAACTGTTGCCTGGATTCATCATAGGATTACTCATAAACATCTATCAAGACCACCGTTTCCCTCCTTGATCTATGTGAAGACATGCGGCTGACAGGCCAGGTTAGTTATGGGGCTGAAGTCAGGGCTCAGGGGCTTTTGTATGAGGACGACTTTGATATATTGCATAAGGAAAGGGATGCAGAGTTAATATAAACCATATGCTGTGTGGAGATGAGATTTAACAGTATCTCGATTTGTCATACTTACCTGAGCTAAACAATCCATCCAAGTTCACACCTGAAAGTGTTAGCATTGTTCAAACAACTAGAGAGCTTTTGGTTTGTTCACTCTGGTGTGAAAGCCATCATTTGAACTCTAATGTGGAATAAACTGTAACACCTGAGGGAGGTCGTCTGAAGTTTCTATGCAAACTGTGGTTTGTTTGTGGCATGAAAGGAACGTGGACCAACCAGGGGCCAGTGCGACAATGGTTATGACAAATCACAAAACTAAAGTGCAAACAAAGTCATAAGAGCCATAGATGGAAAATGACAATGAAACCAGACGCGTATAGATGTTTGGGATAACATGGTAAGGCGAGCTTGGCATCAACATGAGAGCAGTGTTTTGTTACTTCATGTGTCTAGGTAGTTCCATGAGAGAGAGAGAAAGAGGGGGGGGGAAAAAATGCTGTATTTCACATCAGCTAACCCACCAAATATACAGCACACATTACTATATTATTAATGCTACAGTTATAAATGCTCTCTAAATCAGATCTGCTGTGAGTAAAAAGGGAGCTGTATAAAGAATTTACTATGCCTTGATTTTAGCTGACCATAATTATTTACAGTATAACAGAAGATGTTTAGTGTCAGTCTGGACTAATACTGATAATGATGATGCACAGTACTGAGGAAAATCCAAAATTATTTGGACCAAGATTCAATCATCACTATTAGATTCAATTTTCCTTAGAGAAGACAGTGTATTTTACACCCACCCACACACGCTATTCTCTCTTGTGAATTCAGAAGATTAAAGGCCTAAATTGATTTCAAGTAACACATGTCCTTTGGTGTTCAACAGAAAGATTACAAAACAGGGGATGTCTTTCGAAAAGCTGAGTGACTGATATTTAAGCATAGTTTACTGACAATGCAACTGTAATTGAAACTATTTTACATCTTTATTCACGTAGTTGTTTTAGCGCTGCTGAAGCTTCCTTCTCTGTCCATCAGCTACTATGCGGTAGCCTTCAAATGATGAATCAAATTGTTGCTCAAAGTGTTGCTGTTTGACACTTCACGGTGCAGAACGGGCTCATTATTACTCATGCCAAAGCTGTCAAGAGAATGTCAGGGATGCTGTGTTTTGGCCATGACCATCCAAGAGCCTCCACGCTTCATTTAAGTCTATTAAAGAAGGCATGGACTTTTACAAATTCTCAGACTTGGTTCAAAGCCAATTTGAGATCCCCAACAGTTGCTCTTCTGTCTTCATATGCCTAAAAAGGTTCCTTCGGCTTGTTTCTTTTTCCACCCACTTGGGAGTGATTACAGCAGATCAGAGATGGAGATGCATGTTGATTTGGCACAAATTTTACACAGAGTGCCCTTCGTGGCGCAACAACACATTACACAGACAACAGGCAGGACTTGGTTTTGAACTGGGAACCTTCTGTTCTGGATACAAGTGCACTCACCGCTTGACCAACACAAAGCTTTCACACCATCAGGTGTATTGTACCATGATGGGGTGTTTCATTCCAATGGGATGGTGTGAATCTTGTAGAGTTTTGGGTTTCAACCATGAGAACCACAGGGTGTGCAATATCTTAACTGGCAGTGAGGCATTGATTGGACCATCGTGGTGTCTATTTCCATGAGATACACGTTCAGAAGCTGTTGTTCAGGGTTATGTGCAGATTAAACAAAAGCCATGAACCATTAGCATGACTCAAGCAATGGCAACGAGAGGCTTGTGAGTAGGTCAAACTGTTGAATTAATTAGAGCGGTGTTCAATGAGAAGCTCTGGGCTGATATATTGTTGTGCTAAGTTAAAAAAGGTTCCCATTCATTGCATGTGCTGACTGCTTCTGTGTGAGTATTTTGGCCTTGTCCTTGGGGTCCCAATAGAGTTTCTCACACACACACACACACACACACACACACACACACACACACACACACACACACACACACACACACACACACACACACACACACACACACACACACACACACACACACACACACACACACACACACACACACACACACACACACACACACACACTCTTTCTCCCACTACATCTCTTGAGGGACAGATGCATTGATTTGCTCGTTAGGGGAAGTACCAGGCAGGATTTTTCATCCCCTTTTCTTCTACCCATTGAGTGCCACTCTGCTGAGAGGTGTGGCTGGCTTCTTTCTCCCACTGCACATGAAGCAAGCTTTAAGAAAAGGGGGATCGGGTAAGAAAACCATCTGCATATTCATCAGAAAATCCAAAATCATTGATCCTAAGGTTGTGCCACAGTTCTGGCCTTTCCTCGAGGTGAAGGGAACATGGCATTTGTCTCCAACAATGTGGATTCTGCTGGCCTTAAGCCTTGTATTGCAGGAATGCTAATTGAATTCATACACAAAGCAAGGAAAGAAGAAAAGGAGCATAAAGGGAAGAGATGATAAATATGCTGGAAATATGCAGTACTGCTACAAAGACAAGCTGCCATTGAGATTTTATTCAATGTGCCACTCATGGTAAGCTTTTCCCTGAAACACCCAGCCTTCCCCAACTGCACTGAATGAGCTTTCATGTAATTACCTCATAAATGCCACTTGTCCATCGGCCCCTACTGTAGCACCCTGGGAGTGCATCAATCAAACATCAACAGCTAGCTGGATTGGCCATGTAAACAGAGTTGCTATGGCTTCCTTTGAAAGGGTCTGTTAGCTTGAAAGTTGCAGAAGCTGACCTTTTTCCCTCTCACCCCTATTTTGTAACAAACAGAATAATCTTACATGAAGCAGGAGTCATGAATTCTGCGCTAAATTCATGAAACATTAGAGGATGGGCTTTTTTCTGGCCTGAATGCAAAGCGGAAAGAGGCCATTGCAATTGTCATGTCTGTCTGTTGGTGTGTCTGTCTGTAGGGATATTCAACAACAGGATCTTCTTGATGCTGTTGGAGCCTACGAGCAGTTTTAGCTGTCTCCACTGGATTGAAGTAAAAATGGAACAAAATCCTGGATTACCACACATCTGCTACAGGAACCTCAGACAGAGTTATACCTAAAGCAATACCTTCCACATTAACCACAGAATCCATCATTATCCTACTCTATTTTTCACCCAAGGGGCCGAGTCAGTGGAAAGAGTGAAGGGGAAAAGGGGCTTAGTGACTTTTCCTCCAGCTGTGGCATTCATACTCTAACACCCACTGTATCCGACAACAAGGTTGTGAACAAAAAAAAAAGTTACAATTCCTATCAGCATCTTTGAGTGTCTCTTTGCAACATTGCCCGAGAGTCAACAAGAAAAACATGCAGGCATAAAAGTAAACCCATTAGTACAACAAATGAAGCTTTTCCAAACCCTAGTGGTGTTGGTGTGTTAGATGACAGGTGCTTACAAAAGATGGACATCTGAAATATTGAAGGAGCTCAACAGGGAAGAATTCTCCTATTATCCACCCGAATCCCCTGAAGGAGCATAGCACAGTGGAGGAGGAGCTGTGTTTTCAGAGAGCAACAAAAGGTGTTCTAGAAGCTCGCCCCGCAGACAGAACTGTAGATGTTAGTTTCCAGTTAGAGGAGGGGGAAAAAAAACCCTTTGAAAAAAAGAGCTGGTATGTTTCAAAGCGTAGCTGCAGTTGGGCACACAACAAAACGAATTACTAAAGTTGAGTTTGAGTAAGTTCTAATGTGATTCTGGGCTCAGTGACTGTACAGTTCCACTTGGGGTTCAAATGCAGTACAGTACATGGGTTGTGTGGTTTCGAATTTATGTTTAAAATGCACACCAACTGTGTGCAAGTCAAACAGTAAATTCATAGTGTATAAAACACTGACCTTAGTACAGTCATGTGGCTATAAGCAGTGAAAAATAGAAGTTCAACATTTAGGCACAGATGAAATGTGTCATCTGGAATGCTCGAGTCTACATAAATGTCAAATTACGGCAAATCAAATTTTACTTTGGATCAACATTTGCAACTGGCATTTTACCTTATCTGGAAAAGGGCAATCACACAACTGCAGCAATACTAACTGTAATCACAGTTTGGAAGAAGACCGACTATCCTCTTCCATTTAGGGTCACGATAAGCAAGGAGCAGACAGGCTGGAATGTATAAGGTAGCCCACTGATTTTCCATGGCACATAAGCTACAATGAGGATGAAGGAGTCCAGAGGTCAGGTGTCAGAGAACGAAAATCAACAAAAGACGATTTTAAAATGCTCATATTTCCATGACAGGTTTTGTGGTGATGATCACAAGACATCTGGCTGATCTTCTGTCACTGCACGGCATGTTTAGAACTGTAAAAACAATTCTTCACCATGCTGAACTTACTGTGAATGTTGGGTAAGCTGAACAATAATGATTATTGTTACTTTTCTGTGTAAATTCTTTAATGTATGGCACCAGAAATCCATACTGAGTTTGAGTGAAATGTCAGTTTGACTACAACATGACTATTGTCAAGATGAGTTTTTTTTTCTTCAGCCAGACTGTAGTTGAACCACGGTAAACGACACTGCACATGCACATTTTGAGGCCTTGGTTACATTGGGGTTTCTAAACAGAATTAACCATGCAAAGCCATCCTGCTATGTTTTCATTAGGTTTGTAAGTCCGATATACATAGGCCCCGAGGGTCAATGGTGCAAATGGATAACCCTGGATCCATGGGTGCAATTTGGTGGGGGATAGGGGGGACATGTCCCCCCCACCTTTTCAACCAGGGGGGACAGAATATGGTATGCCCCCCCCCCACCTTCTGACATATATGTGTGTACTTGAAACATGCTATGCCAGTCTTATGTGCAAAACCCTGTCAGAATAGTATCTTTGTTTCTGCAAGTTTGTATTTTTAGCAGCATTGACTTGTTTACAACACCTGTGTCTTGTTTGCCACATTCGGAATTTTCTGGGACTGCATTTGCCCAGATTTGAAAGTGTCAACACATAAGTATCAATGGACTATATGCTAATTTACTAAATTCAGAAAGTTAGAAAAGGAAATCAGAAAAGCTATCTGGGACCTCAGAAAACCCATCTGCAATTATTGCTTGATCTCCAAAATCAGTCTATGCAAGCGAAATTATGTTCAGTATGAGTTGTCATTAGTGCCACTTCGAAAATTAAATTCATAAGTAATTTGTCCTAAACTTATGATCTGTTGTTTTTTCAAACTTATGCAAAAACAAATCTTGAGAAAAAAAATACAGTATGTGATAGTTAATAATTATTAAGAGCCTGTTCTTTCATATTTATGAATACATTTTACCACATTGCAGTTGTTTTTTTTTAATGAAAACTCAACCTATCATTCTTTATGAGTTCTACACATGAGTGATACCTTATTTACACCAGGATGTTAATAAAATCAAAGCTGGCTATTCTCAGAATAAAGTACTTATATCCACAGTTTAAAATTGCATAAGTCAAATGGTGTCCACTTTATGGTCTTCTCAAAACATTAAAATTAATGTTCTGGATGCTCAGAATGCATCTGAGCTTATCTAGAAACCGTTTGGTCTGCAACACCAGTACTCCTTTACATTCCATCCAGGAAGTATTCACAGCACTTCACTATTTCCACATTTTGTTATGTTACAGCCTTATTCCAAAATAGAATATTTTTTCCCCTCAAAATTCTACTCACAACACCCCATAATGACAACATGAAAAGCGGTTTTTATTTTTGCATATTTAGTAAAAAGAAAAAAACAAAAAAACAAAAACAAAAACTAAGAAATCACACGCACCATTTTCAGATCTCTCCAGAGACGTTCAATCAGATTCAGGTCTGGGCTCTGGCTGAACCACTCAAGGACATTCACAGAGTTGTCCTGAAGCCACTCCTTTGATATCTTGGCTGTGTGCTTAGGGTCACTGTCCTTCTGAAAGATGAGCCTTCAACCCAGTTTGAGGTCAAGAGCGCTCTGAAGCAGGTTTTCATCCAGGATGTCTCTGTACATTGTTGCATTCATCTTTCCCTTAATCCGGACTAGTTTTCCAGTTCCTGCCACTGAAAAACAACCCCACAACATGATGCTGCCACCACCATGCTTCATTGTAAGGATGATGTCTGTTTTCCTCCAAATATGCCACCTGGCATTCACATTAAAGAGTTCAATCTTTGTCTCATCAGACCAGAGAATTTTGTTTGTTTGTCATGGTCCGTGTGTCCTTTAGGTGTCTTTTGGCAAACTTCAGGTGGGCTGCCATGTGCCTTTTCCAAAGGAGTGGCTTCCATCTGACCACTCTACCATACAGGCCTGATTGCTGGATTGCTATAGAGATGGTTGTCTTTCTGGAAGGTTCTCCTCTCTCCAAAGAGGAATGCTGGAGCTCTGACTGAGTGACCATTGGATTCTTGATCACCTCCCTGACTAAGGCCCTTCATCCCGAATCGCTCAGTTAAGATGGGTAGTCAACTCTAGGAAGAGTCATGATGGATCTGAACTTCTTCCATTTACAGATGATTGAGCCCACTGTGGTTAAAGGGACCTTCAAAGCAGCAGAAATGTTTCTGTACCCTTCCCCAGATTGGAGCCTCGAGACAATCCTGTCTCACAGGTCTACAGATAATTCCTTTGACTTCATGCTTGGTTTGTGTTCTGACATGCACTGTCAACTGTGGGACCTTATATGTAGACAGGTGTGTGCTTTTCCAAATCATGTCCAATCAACTGAATTTACCCCAGATGGACTCTAAGCTGTAGAAACATTGCAAGGATGATCAGTGGAAACAAGATGTACTTGAGCTCAATTTTGAGCTTCACTGCAAAGGCTGTGAATACTTATGCACATGTGATTTCTTAGTTTTGTTATTTTTAATAAATTTGCAAAAATCTCAAAAAAAATGTTTTTCACATCGTCATTATGGGGTATTGTGTGTAGAACTTTGAGGAAAAAATGAATTTCATCCATTTTGGAAAAAGGCTGCAACATAGCAAAATATAGAAAAAGTGAAGTGCTGTGTATACTTTCCAGATGCACTGTACAGCTGGGTGGACTGGGACAATGCAGACAAAGTGTCTTGTCAAAGGACAGAAACAGGCAGCATGACTGAGAATAAAACTCATGTTTTGACTGAATTTGGTTTTAGTTCAAATAAAGCACAGTTTTATGAATCCAAGTCTGTTAAACAAATGACAATATTATTTTTGGATAGCAATAGTTACATGTTCAATTCCTGGACCGGAGGATCCTTTGTGACTTGACCCCTTCAGACAGTTTATCCCTTTCTGCTGGTGTAGTCTCTGGTTTAACCATACTGCTATGAGTAACCTGATCACATCACATCTCACGAGTAAAACAGAGTAGGCCCCAATTACTACTAGGGGAAGAGATTGCTTCGGAAAACCAGGAACTGTGAATGTGTTTTGCTATGTAGAGCTGTGCCATGAAGGGCATCCGGTGTAAAACTTGTGCCAAATCCTACAGTGGATGTGCAGCAGATCTGAGTGACTGGAAAGCTGAAAGAAGTGGCTGTGTTACTTTGTAATAAAGGCAGCTGTAAACTAGTGTTGTTCTTTGTGCTGTAATTTAAAATGTAAAAAAAAAAAAATTAAACTCACCAATTTTAGAAACGTTAATTCTTAACTAACATTCGACATTGTCTAAAAAAGAAAAGTAAGTTAGCTGTACAATTTTAAGAATCTGAGTTAGGATCGAAATCTACTGCGGTAAGTCGAGTCAGGTCCGGGAGCATGCACTGGTGTCTCACTTTGCTGCATCCATGTCACCACGGAGCCGCCCTGGGTTCTGGACAGCAACCATCCAGGCAGACAACCAGCCCACACCTCTACACAGTAACCACCTATCGATCGCAGACAGGTGAAACATGAGTGTTCACTGGACCTTCTCCAGCCACTAGAGTCCTCCACACTCACGCACCTATGTGCTGGATCATGCCCAGATTAGCGCACCACATGGCCAAAACATTAAAGCTGATGCTCCTTCACCATGCAAGAGAATACAGAGTCTCCCTAAATACTGTAACTGCTCTGTTGACACAAAGAAATTCCAGCAGTACTGCAACAATCCTCTGAACAGACACGGTACCAAAAAGCATCCACTTGTCATCTTATTCTAGATCCAAGTCTCACAACTGTACAGGTGGACCTTCATCTTTCAGCAAAGATATCAGAAGCACCAAACGTCTCTGATCAGCAACCCCATGACTCCAGAAACTCTTCCCAGACGTCTCTTGACCTCAAAGGCTGAGGAGCCAAAGACATGAATGTCACTGCCAGGTGAACGTCACTGCAAATTTGAACCACGAGCAGATACACTGATGACTGAGTCCAGGAAGTCAAAAAATCCTGGATCTTAGTGTTGATCCAAGACAATCACAAACCCAGACATTCAGATTCCTCACTCAACTTCTTGAGTGCTGCAATCAGGGCATCCACGGATGGCAATAATTTAACTTGCAGTTTTGTGTTCTGCCAGTGCTTTCATTGTTACAGCGAGTGTGTGCACTCCAAAATACTGATTTTAGATCATACAAACAAATGCAAGTAAGATCAAATTAAAATTATTTAAACAATGAGCATCTTCTGATTAAAGCTTGAAGTTGTTCTTTCTGCAAGGTGAGAGCACGACCTACAGATCAAAATATCTGAGCCACCTGAATGATGAAGCTGGTGCTGATAGGAAGCCCTTAACCTACCTGCTCACTCTTAGTTATACCTCTGAACTTGCAATCAGTAGTGGGGTTCTGGTATCTGTCAAACTGCATCACATGCACATGCACACGCTCTCTCTCTCTCTCTGCACTCCAACAAAACGGGAGCAGTCACAGAGGTATCAGGAAAAACTGGGTGGATAAAAATGGGAGCAAAAACTCGACACGCATTCTTTCCCTGCACCGAATTGGTCATTCTAGGGAAAAGCATTTTGTATAACAAACGCCAAACAAATACTGCTCATCAATTCACAAAAATAAGACCAGAAACACAGACAAGAAACAATGATTGATGCAAGCATTGCTACAGTAGAAAGAGAAAGGAACGTTGTTTGAGCGTTTCACACAGTTACAGATGAGTTGGCTCCGATAACATTACAGGTTCCTAAAGGCAGACATCCAGTTAATTTGACATACTGTAATTTCCCCTTCGTTACAGTGTGGTGTGTGAACATTTTCTCCCAGTATGTTAAAAGGCTGAACTCAAACCATTCATGCAGGAGACGAACAAACTGGCAGCGAATGTGAGAGAGCCAGTCAACAGAAATACAAACATGGAAACTCTAACAAGGAATCTTTGCCTGTCCCTAATAATGAACAAATGTCAATGCTCGAGGTTCAAGCTGAGTTCCACATGAGTAAGTCTCAAACGCTAATATATATATATGTGTGTGTGTGTGTGAGACCCACCTCAATGATATAGAGGACAATATTCTTGTAGAAGCAGTATAAGATGCACTTGGCCACACGATTGTAATTCCAGGCTCCATGGACCAGCAGCAAATTCTTCAAGTATTTGAACTGTTTATTGAGGAAATAGGTGAGGGGAGGTAAAAGCACAGCAAAATGAATCTTGGTATCCTGTGTAAAGAACACTATGCAGACTGTTACAGCCGCAACAAATATCTGGGTTGAACAAAGCAATCATCTATTTTTTTGTCCAATTGTAGCTGAAGGACTGAGGAACCACTGCAGACTAAACTCTCCCCAACACATCTAGAAATTCAAAAACAAAACTTGACAGATGAGGACAAGCTTCAAGTTGTTGAAAGTGGAGTAATGCCTGCAAGGACACTCGTCTGTGTCCAAGGACTCAGCATAATGGCTTCATAATTACCTCCACCAACTTATGTTTTTGCCCGTTTGTCTGTCTGTCTGATTGTGAAAAGCCTGAAGTCCACAATTTTTCATATATCGTTATTAAATTTTTACTGAAGATTCATATTCTGTTAGGCAAGAACTGATTCAATTTTCAAGATCATAGGTCAAAGGGCACAGTCAGGAAAAATGTTGGAAAAATCCCTATCTTTAACACTGAAATTTCAAAAATTCATAACTGTCAAAAAGACTGAATTTCTTTCATATTTGACAGCGTTATGTAGGATGGTATACTTTATTGACTGACAGACTTTGATCCGGATTTGATCCAGATTACAGATTTTGTGGGCATTTAAATTTTACATTGAAAACCATATTTAATGTATTTTTACATTATATCTTGATCAAACGTGCCCCAGTCACTCTCATATTTGAAAGTGAAGTGCACTATCACTTGACAAAGCTTGATCTGGATCTGATCTGGATTGTGGATTTTGTGGACATTTGAATTTAATATTGAAAAGCCCATTTGGTGTACATTTTGCATTATATCTCAATCAAAAGTGCCTCAATCACTCATTTCTTTCTGTTATGGATTTACCTACAACACCAAAATTGGATCTAGGTTCCAATCTTATGCCTGTTTGTCTATCTTCCAGTTATCAGTTGGAAACCCAAGTGCCAAAAAACAATAACAAATTGTACATAGCAGAGATAACCAATGTTCTGTGAAAATTATCTGAAAAAGAATTCAGAAACTGAAAAAGTTGAAAAAACCCAAACAAACAAACAAAAAAACCCTGACAACACCATAAAAACCTTTGATTCAAGTGCATGAACTGAAATACGTACTCCTGACATTTGACCACATTTAATTTAGCTCACGAAAAGCCACTTCTGAGAGGACTTTGAGCTTGAAAATTTTTTCCAAAGTCAAATATTGTGGAATTGCAAACTAGTGTTGGCAGAGGTTTGCGCTCTATTTACCATATGATACAAGACATGGTGCATTTACAACTTTTTTTTTTGCTGATAAGTGTGATTATATTTGAGCAGAAGCTTGAGGCAAGTGGTTTATATGAATTTCTAGTAAAATGCAAAGCAAAAATCCCATCCATCCAAAGAAAAATCTCTGAAACTAGCATCAGGAAAATTGCATCTTGTATGTATGCAAGTGCAAAATGGTCCATATATATATATATATATATATATATATATATATATATATATATGGACCATTTTGTGGAAGACAAAGCCGTTCGTTAAATTATCCAGTTAAACTGTATGAATTTTGTGCTTCGTATTCTGCTAAAAGCCTTATTTATGTACTGATCAAGTGAATCCTGCATCTCTTACCCACCAAAATTGATACTGATACTGGTACTGAACAACACATGGCTGCAGAGGATGTACAGCAGAAACATGATGTACAGAGCAGCGTGCCGGGAAGAAAAGCTACACAGCTTTTGTTGTTTGTTTTCCTTTGAGAATCAGATATTGATGCAGAATTTCAGACATAGCTGTTGCTAGGGTATAAGTAAATATTTGTATTTTTCGTTTCTTAGGAGTTAGGTGTTATTTGATGCTTGTGCCACAAGTGTTGCTGCTTCACTGTATAAACTGATGCCCCAGCAGGCGCACAATGTATTGTTAAACAACAATGTATGACGCGTATCAGTAACACATGGTACATTTGAGAAGACAATAACAGGATTCACACATTTGTCATCTCTCTTTTTGGAAGGTGGAAGAAAAACAACACAGGCATCAAGAACTACAACTACAAACAAATGCTTAGATCACATATTAACTTTGCAATACTGTGGTCTTTCAAAAGAATGGTGACCTTACAGGACAATTCAATTTAAAGGACACATCGCACCAAACTCATAACAATTTAGATTTCAGCCGTTAGTGACCATCTGATGATCCACCAGGATTACTTTGTGCATGTTCATGACCGGTTTTAAAGTATATGGCATTCGCAACAAACAGCTATGGAGACATTCGAAAACAAACTACTCGTGAGTACTGTGGTGTTTCCGACAATTAACGTTGCAACTAGACGCGTCCCAGTGTGCGCTTCAATGGAATGCAGCTGATAATGTTAAGAACGGAGGCACAGATTAATTCCAAAGTTCACATAAGTGTGATGTCGTGTTATGCTTCATTTTAGGTAATAACTGTTCATTTTAATGTAGTCACGGTAAAAGCAGCAGCTCTGAGAAGGTTTATGTGCACCTGCAGCAATTAGTCAAATGCAGCCTGTCAACCATCTCTGCTCCAGGTTCAGCTTTGTCCACAATTAATTGTGTGTTATCAATAAAATCTAAAAAACAAAAAACAAACAAACAAACAAACAAACAAAAAAAAAACGTGCTGTCGGGGGAAAAGAACATCTCGTCAGCTGTACAGCGCACACACGTGCAGACACACATACACACACCGAGCTTCGCAACACACATACGCACATTCCAGCTCCGAATTTACACTCTCTCAAAGAAAAAAGAAATCTAGCCACAAAACACACAAGGGGTAAAATTCTGAACATGCCAGACTCACCCCGTCATGTTATGGATTAATTTCCAAATGTAAACTTCATGCAATCAAAGAAGCGCGCACGCAAGATCGCCCTGGCTGCAGCTCTGCCTCTCTCGATCGTGGCACGTTAAATAATGTCCATTCATTCCAGGAAATAATGTATTCTAACTTTTTTCAATGAAACAAATCCACCTCTATGTCCAGGCACTGTGTTAAAAACAGTGTCACATGTCCCCACGTCCATGCCCACAGCTTCAGTAAACCAGCATCCGTCACCAAAGGCTCCATAATCCGACACTGAAAAAGTTAAGAGTTTTGGGGTGAAGCGGATCATCTCTTCTCTGTAAATCTGAGCCATCACGTTCGAACAGGAAGTCAGAAGCTTCTTTTTCGGACGGAGCATCTTCCTTTCCCTCTGTCTGTCAGTCATTGGGATGTTTCTGTTTTTCTAATTAGGATGTCACAAACTGAATAATGTAGAGAATTGCTGAGTGAAACGTTTTCTGGAAATGCACCTGCTAACACTCAGAATGAAAGGAATAAAATACATCAGAGATAACTAATTATTAGTGCATGTGTGCAGAGACACAATCATGAGTACTTTGTTTTATGTCTTACTAACTGGTATGTTAAAAAATGTGAGAAATGTCCTTTAAATATGCCACATTTTGTACTTATAAATTGAAATGCAAGTAATTTTACATGATTTAGTTCAGTAAATTAGAATTTTTTTTTCTTGAATTACATCCAGTATAGATTGTGTATTGGTGGTTCTTTTTGTCTGTTCTGATTACAAAAGCACAGGTGAAGTTCTGTCAGCATTAAACTGATTGTTTAAACTGAAAGAATAAAGTATCAGCTATAATGGAGTTCAAACTGCACCTTTGATGTTGTGCTCACCTGGGCGATCGAATAGTCGGAGGAGTTTGCTGCCTGCAGGCCCTCGTTGCCTGAGATTCCCACCCCAACATGGGCCGTCTGGATCATCCCCACATCATTGGCACCATCACCAATAGCCAGCGTGATCACCTTAACCTGTTTCTTTACCATCTCTACCACCTCCGACTTCTGAAGTGGAGACACTCTAAAAGAGAGCAGCAACATATGTAGTGGATATAATCAGATTGGGTACTTAAGGGGAACTCTGGAATTTTTCAAACTGGACACCATTTTTAGAAGCTTTAGGGTTCAAATTTTCACTTGGGACAAAAACAATCATCAATCCAGTGTTGAATTAGAACAGAAACCCAGTCAAGAAATAAACACTGTAAGCCTGTGGGGCAAGCTTAAAACCTCAAAGTAAACCGCTCGTTTCCACTGGACCGGTGAAATATCACAAAAAGTGCTTGGTCATATTTAATGTGTGCATTTTTTACTTAAGTAAATGTAAAGAATAAGTCAATTATCAATGAGGGGCTTGTTCCTGTTTTAAGTAGAACAAGTCCATCGACAATCAACTTGCATGAACTTCGTGCAGACCGGAGGTCACATGGGAAATAAACTAAGTTAACTGTTGACTTATAATCACTCACTCATCTTTAACCGTTTTTCCGGGTCCGGGTCGCGGGGGCAACAGCTCCAGCTTTCCCGTGCCACATTGACCATCTCCGACTGGGGGATCCTGAGGCATTCCCAGGCCAGTGTGGAGATATATTCTCTCCACCTCGTTCTGGGTGTTTCCCGGTGTCTCCTCCCAGATGGATGTGCCTGGAACACCTCCCTAGGGAGGCGCCCAAGAGGCATCCTTACCAGATGCCAAACAAGCACACATTTACCTCTATAAGGATCTTCTCCACAATAGCCTTCTAATAACATTTTCTCTTATTAATGGGGATAAGAAGTGGCAAACTGATTTTTAGCTTGCCTCATTGTCTTACATTGTATAGCTGCTTAGCCTTTCTTTTGAGCCAATCACATATGGATTTACTCTTATGCTTTGGATCAATGTTTTACCACCCCTTGGGGTTGCCATGGATCGCAGGGGGGTGCCTGAGGTTTTCAAAATTAGTTCATATATTGAAGTCATAATTATACACTTACTTGGCAACCAAAAAACTAATTTAAAAGATCATTATCTTTATTCTGTATTCTATATTTGGGAGGCTTAGAATTTCTCAGGTCCAAGTGGGGGTGGGGGGATATAAATAGTCAACAATTGATCTCATTCGGGGACAGTGATTAATTTTTAGGTTCATATTTTGGAAGAAAAAGGTAAATTAACAATTCCATTTATGCTTCCAATATCTCCAGCCGTTCGCTTCAACTGGCTGGTTCGCCGTTTTCCTTTGCTCACCTCAAACACAGACAGCAGACTGAGGGGTGTGGCTGCGCTTCCTTGCACAGCATGAAACTAGAGCAACAGTCTATGGACATGAGATGAAATGTCAGTGACGCACATATGTATATCTACACATATGTATAATCATACTGTGTAGAGTTGAACTGTATGCTGTGCACCGAACCGTTGTGTGTGTACTGTACAGTTCAATACAGATCCACGTATTGTGACACTCCTACATTTGACTGTACTTGTGATGTTCATTTGTGGAATTCTGTGTTTGATTTATGGCTGTGAACCATCTTCTAAACATTCCCACACTGACTTATCAGCCCATGGCATTTTCTTCCAAAACATCTCAGGGTTATTGAGGTGCGTTTTGTCTGACTGAGCAGAACTGTGTTCAGGTGGAAAACCATGGAGGGCTCCTTTAGAGTGGCCCCTGTCTATTGGAGGGGGTTGATTCATGTTCTCACTATGACACACTTCATTTTTAGGTGACGTGGTCAGTGGCTCCCCCTATATTCCAGGAAGCACCTGGACATCTGTACCTTCCAAAGTTCAATAGTAGAGTTTTGCATTTACAAGGACTCCAGTATACAGGAAAGGAGTCATTCCAAATAAAAGAAAAAGTGAGAAAAACCTTTAAAAAACAAACAAACCCAAAAACCACAGACTAACCTCTTTTTTCTCGGTCCGTTGTGTACAGTGAATCATTAGCTGATAGTTGGAACAAATCCGATAAGTCTCCTTTTTACGAGTCTTCAAAATTGACTTTACACCACAAGTGACAGCCAGGCACACAGCCTCCCACACAGTGGCTTCCTCTTGGTGCACCACAAACTCGGGGGTAAAGTACGGTACAGAGAGTCTCCAGAGACTACGTCGTAAACTGCATGTCTGTCTTAAGCTCTGGAACTGTGAATGTTTATATTCTCCATGCTTAAAGAGGCCCCATTAATCACTCTGTGTCTCTTCAGTGCCCACAGTGTGTTCATGAGGGAAAGGCACGTACACTCCAAATATAATCCATATATGAAATATATCATGTACATTAAACAGGTGTATTGACAGAATTGTGACATATCTCTTTAACATCTCACAGCTGTTTTTATACATTAGTACTTCCTGTTATTTGTGCAGCGAGAGGTCAAGACTGTGCAAATTTTTACAGTTGCACATTTGAAAACCAAAACTGATACAAAGATTTATAAAGCAAATCTTTGCAAAAGGACATTTTCTTCAGTCACAGTGGAACTCTTACCAGGGTTATTTCATTATTTGTAGAATAACCCTTACCTGCAGCATATGACCGCTTTACACGACAGGGCCAGGTCCAAGAAGTACTGACGCACTCCAAATGTAAGGGCATATTTCAGAGTCTTCCCATCAATAATGAGAGCAAAGTCATTTTCCTTATAGAGGGCATCTCCCAACATTCCACAGTGGTAGCTCAGGGATTCTCTGGTTCTCTGTAAAATAATTGATGACTGATATTTACAACAATCATTTCATGCAACTTCAATCATGTTATACAGTTGTTACTAGCAGCTTGTCTGTAACAAACATATACACACAAGGGTCGACTGAAAAGTTCTGCCTCTAAGGCGATTTTTTTCAGGAACAAACAAAATATTGAAGTGAAACTGGAACGAGTAGTACTTTATTAATAGTAATAGTACTTTATTAAGTAACTATCGCTACACTCAATACTTGTTGCCGGCAATTTCAGGCATGCAGAAAATCGCCTTCGACACAACACATGCACAATAGTCAGTAAAAAAAAAAAATGGAGACATTTATGGAAGTTTGTTTGAAACAACGGTGCTGTTATTGAAATCCTCACCGTGGAAGGTTGTGCACCTGTGAACATTCATTGACGAATGAGTGTTGTCTATGGAGAGGCCTGTGTGGATGTCAGTACAAGATGGGCAAGGAGTTTGAAGAGCAAAAATCCAGCCATGACGAGTACGTATGACGAGGCCCGTAGAGGGAGCCCCACAACAGCCACAGATGCACAGCATCAAGTGCAAGTACGATGGCATAGTCACAAACATTTTTGGAACATGGCCACACTGTCAACTCTGACTGATGTGTGGACACTTTGCACAAGCTGCACGCACACTTTAAGTGGATTTATCCTGGAACACCCCCCCCCACTCCTCAGCATGACGAAGCTTGTCCACGCGAATCAACAAACACAGGATGCATTGCAGAGGCTCAAATCTTCCCACACTCATACAGTCCTTCTTGTACTGAGAGGAAAAAACCCATTTCTTCAGTGACAGGATACGATGCTAAAACTTCTCCAGCGTTGGCACAAGTGTGTGGAAAGGGAAGGTGACTACATGGAAAAGTAATGACACTGCCTGATAGAGAACATTCCAAGCTTGAAGCAGATATGTAATTCACGTGAGTATCTTGCTTGTTATTGGAATAACTGCAAAGGAAGCACAACTTTTCAGCTGATCCTCGTATATATTGGTGGTACTAAATCATTTGTGATGAAATACATGGATTTAAAAACTGGTCAACCACTGTACATACGGTTGAAAAATATGATTTATTAACCAAACACCAAAAGCCCAATTATCTGTCACTGAAGATATTAGACCAGAATTCACTCTGTGAAGTTTCATATGATGTAGGAGTTGCACTAACAAGATTCCCATGTGCACAACACATACAAAATTTTGTTTGCAAGCACATAATGTTTCTACACCTATTGTTACTGCAAAATTCTGCAGAGCAGCTACTTTTGATGCTTTAGCAATGTTTCCAACTCTTACTAAAATCAGACTTTGGTCCTGTGGCAATAATATACTGCATAATGCACATAGATTATACAGAGCTGTGATGATACGCAAGTAACAATGAAAGGCTACAAATATGACTGACACGAGTCTTGGCATCAGTCAGACAGACTGAATGGATGAGTGAGATTATCGCATCACAACAGTCATCATTCCATCATTTCCCTTACAGGTGGTGAAGTCATTAGGAACCAAACCCAAACACATTAAATAAATCAGAGAGGTAGTTTTCTTGGAGAATTCTCAATACCATTCTAAACATATTTAAGACCTTCAGCTGGTCCTTTGTTTTCACTCGGGGTCGCCACAGCAGATGTGTGGTAGATCTGCATTTGGCACAACTTTTTACATCAGATGTGAATAATTTGGGTAAAAAGGACAACAACAAAAAAAGAATAATAATTAAGTGATCAGAGAAAGCCACATGCAATCTGATGGTTAGAGCCCTAGTAGACATCAATTCTAATCTGAAAAAAGATACATCACTTTTATCACTCATAATATTTCACAGCTGAAGTAACTGACAGGGCAGAGACAGGGAGCGGTCTGGTCCTGCGTCTAAGTCCGACATGTCAAAGCAGCCAGACTGTACCAGAGCGACCACGCAGCAAAACAACAGTGAAACTCCAGCTCTAAGGAAATATTTGGGAATGAGGGCTTTACATTTTACAACACGAGAGAACGAGATGATGGATTAACAGACGAGACAAACCTAGCAAGAGGATATAAGAAAGCAGCTGTGACAACTTGGCCATCTCTTATGGGAGCAGTGGGTGAACGTGTGGGTGATTGTGTGCCTTTATGTCTGCTGGTTTTCCAGAGGCCAAGAAGGAGAGCTTTGGATAATGTGTGAGCTTTGTATACGAGATGGAAAACACAATCTATTCATCGCTTACTATGATAAGCACAACTGACTATTTCCTCAGACTGGGTGGTTTTTTTCCCCTCTTGATTTCTACCAAGGAATTTTAGCAGTAATGGTTTGTCTCCTCTTAAAGCCTCTGTGTTTTGGATATAATGGCCAGTGTAGCCTAAGTGATGAGCCAATGTTTGGTTTTGGGATGACAATGTGCTGTTCATTCCAAAAAGCCACAAGAGTTTCCCATAAAGACAGAGTTCTATTGTTGACAGACGTAGATCTTGAGTGGACATTTGTACAGATGTAACGTCATCATTATCAAAGACTTGGAGGCTCACAAGAAGAGTAGTTTCACCTTTAGCATGGATGAGCACAAAAAAATGAAAGGTTTACCGGATCCAAGTGTCAATTGCAAGAGATAAAAATACGAGGTCTGTCCGTAAAGTATAGGTCCTTTTTATTTTTTTCAAAAACTATATGGATTTCATTCATATGTTTTTACGTCAGACATGCTTGAACCCTCGTACGCATGCATGAGTTTTTCCACGCCTGTCGGTGACGTCATTCGCCTGTGAGCACTCCTTGTGGGAGGAGTCGTCCAGCCCCTCGTCGGAATTCCTTTGTCTGAGAAGTTGCTGAGAGACTGGCGCTTTATTTGATCAAAATTTTTTCTAAACCTGTGAGACACATCGAAGTGGACATGGTTCGAAAAATTAAGCTGGTTTTCAGTGAAAATTTTAACAGCTGATGAGAGATTTTGAGGTGATTCTGTCGCTTTAAGGACTTCCCACGGTGCGAGACGTCGTGCAGCGCTCTCAGGCAGCGTCATCAGCCTGTTTCAAGCTTAAAACCTCCACATTTCAGGCTCTGTTGATCCAGGACGTCAGTGAGAGAACAGAGAAGTTTCAGAAGAAGTCGGTTTCAGCATTTTATCCGGATATTCCACTGTTAAAGGAGATTTTTTTAATGAAAGACGTGCGGGCGGATTGCAGCGTCGGCTCGCAGCCGCCGCGACGCTCCGTCACAGGAAAAACACCTCTGGTGGAAGCCTTAAGGACAAGTTGGAACATCTCCAGCTGATAAACAATTTCTCATATACTCACTCCACTGAAAGCCATCAAAAGCCAACTGGATTTTAACAAATGGTTATCAACACGGAGGTGTTTTTCCTGTGCCGCCGCGCCGCGTCGGCTGCGTCCCGACGCGCGGTCCCGTCCGCACGTCTTTCATTAAAAAAATCTCCTTTAACAGTGGAATATCTGGATAAAATGCTGAAACCGACTTCTTCTGAAACGTCTCTGTTCTCTCACGACGTCCTGGATCAATAGAGCCTGAAATGTGGAGGTTTTAAGCTTGAAACAGGCTGATGACGCTGCCTGAGAGCGCTGCGCGACGTCTCGCACCGTGAAAAGTCCTTAAAGCGACAGAATCACCTCAAAATCTCTCATCAGCTGTTAAAATTTTCACTGAAAACCAGCTTAATTTTTCGAACCATGTCCACTTCGATGTGTCTCACAGGTTTAGAAAAAATTTTGATCAAACAAAGCGCCAGTCTCTCAGCAATTTCTCAGACAAAGGAATTCCGACGAGGGGCTGGACGACTCCTCCCACAAGGAGTGCTCACAGGCGAATGACGTCACCGACAGGCGTGGAAAAACTCACGCATGCGCACGAGGGTTCAAGCATGTCTGACGTAAAAACATATGAATGAAATCCATATAGTTTTTGAAAAAAATAAAAAGGACCTATACTTTATGGACAGCCCTCGTATAATCCTCATTATCACCAACATGGCAATGTTGGTGATAATGATGGCCAATGATGGCTGCACAACAGCTGATGGTAAGTAATTTGCTCACAGTCTTTGCATAACACATTGAGCCTGTGAGTACCAGGGGTTGCTGTACATGGCTGAAAGGGCAAGTCAGATTGACTCAGGGGGCATGTCTCACAGGGCAAGCAGGAATCCAGATATGAACTTGTGACATTTATCATGGAACTCTTGAAATTTTTTGCCTTTTAAAATTTTGTCTTTAATTTCCTTTTTTAAGTTACTGTGTCTGTTGTCCTCCAGACAAAAGAGGAAAATGACCATCCAGATTGCGCAAAATTCAAAAGCCAGCATCTGTGATGTATGGGGGTGTGCTAGTGCCCATGGCATGGGCAACTTACACATCTGTGATGGCACCATCAATGCTGAAAGGTACATCCAGGTTTTGGAGGAACACATGCTGCCATCCAAGCAGCGTCTTTTTCAGGGACACCTCTGCTTATTTCAGCAAGAAAATGCCAAGCTACATTCTGCACGTGACAGCGTGGCTTCGTAGTAAAAGAGTGCAGGTACTAGACTGGCCTGTCTGCAGTCCAGACCTGTCCAGAACTGCAACCAGGTAAGCCTCGCTGGCCTCCTGCAGAGCCATCACAGCGGAGCTCTGAAAGCGGAGGTCGGTCTTGAACTCCTGAGCGATTTCTCTCACCAGTCGCTGGAAGGGCAGCTTGCGGATCAGCAACTCGGTGGATTTCTGATAGTGGCAGATCTCTGTCAGCGCCATGGTATCGGGCTTGTAACGCTGAGGCTTCTTCACCCCCCCGGTAGCCGGAGCGCTCTTCCGGGCAGCTTTGGGAGCCAGCTGTTTCCTCTGAGCTTTTCCTCTGGTGGATTTACAGGCGGTTTGCTTGGTTCTGGCCATACTAACGCTTCCTTCAGATATGCCTATTCTGCTGAGCCAGGTCTCTCTGCGTTGCTTAGAAAGCTCGTAACACTCCACTGCTTGATGCACAATAACTGCTGGCAGCCTGTAAAATGCGCGACCTTGCCTCATTTTTATCACCTGTTTGAACAACCGATGACAGCACAAAAGTTAACCATTGTTGAAGCTTCTGCAATTATTCGGCAAATGCACGTAGTGTATCACAGCGGCCACCACGTCATAATCCATAATGACCGCGGGGCGTAAATTCACGTGACCAATACGTCACATGAAAGCCCTCTATAGGTAGCTGTCATTTTTCAAGAGTGGTAATAAATTATGCAAAATTTCTATAATGATTAAGAATGGTGTGTGAGTCCAGAATGTAATTATCAATGTCCATTTTGGTGGTGTTCATCCTTGACCCAAATTATACAATCAACAAAAATATAAACGCCACACTTTTGGTTTTGCTCCCATTTTGTATGAGATGAACTCAAAGATCTAAAACTTTTTCACATACACAATATCACCATTTCCCTCAAATATTGTTCACAAACCAGTCTAAATCTGTGATAGTGAGCACTTCTCCTTTGCTGAGATAATCCATCCCACCTCACAGGTGTGCCATATCAAGATACTGATTAGACACCATGATTAGTGCACAGGTGTGCCTTAGACTGTCCACAATAAAAGGCCACTCTGAAAGGTGCAGTTTTGTTTTATTGGGGGGGGGATACCAGTCAGTATCTGGTGTGACCACCATTTGCCTCATGCAGTGCAACACGTCTCCTTCGCATAGAGTTGATCAGGTTGTCAATTGTGGCCTGTGGAATGTTGGTCCACTCCTCTTCAATGGCTGTGCGAAGTTGCTGGATATTGGCAGGAACTGGTACACGCTGTCGTATACGCCGGTCCAGAGCATCCCAAACATGCTCAATGGGTGACATGTCCGGTGAGTATGCCGGCCATGGAAGAACTGGGACATATTCAGCTTCCAAGAATTGTGTACAGATCCTTGCAACATGGGGCCGTGCATTATCCTGCTGCAACATGAGGTGATGTTCTTTGATGTATGGCACAACAATGGGCCTCAGGATCTCGTCACGGTATCTCTGTGCATTCAAAATGCCATCAATAAAATGCACCTGTGTTTTTCGTCCATAACAGACGCCTGCCCATACCATAACCCCACCGCCACCATGGGCCACTCGATCCACAACATTGACATCAGAAAACCGCTCACCCACACGACGCCACACACGCTGTCTGCCATCTGCCCTGAACAGTGTAAACCAGGATTCATCCGTGAAGAGAACACCTCTCCAACGTGCCAAATGCCAGCGAATGTGAGCATTTGCCCACTCAAGTCGGTTACGACGACGAACTGGAGTCAGGTGGAGACCCCGATGAGGACGACGAGCATGCAGATGAGCTTCCCTGAGACGGTTTCTGACAGTTTGTGCAGAAATTCTTTGGTTATGCAAACCGATTGTTTCAGCAGTTGTCCGAGTGGCTGGTCTCAGACGATCTTGGAGGTGAACATGCTGGATGTGGAGGTCCTGGGCAGGTGTGGTTACATGTGGTCTGCGGTTGTGAGGCTGGTTGGATGTACTGCCAAATTCTCTGAAACGCCTTTGGAGACGGCTTATAGTAGAGAAATGAACATTCAATACACGAGCAACAGCTCTGGTTGACATTCCTGCTGTCAGCATGCCAATTGCACGCTCCCTCAAATCTTGCGACATCTGTGGCATTGTGCTGTGTGATAAAACTGCACCTTTCAGAGTGGCCTTTTATTGTGGGCAGTCTAAGGCACACATGTGCACTAATCATGGTGTCTAATCAGCATCTTGATATGGTACACCTGTGAGGTGGGATGGATTATCTCAGCAAAGGAGAAATGCTCACTATCACAGATTTCGACTGGTTTGTGAACAATATTTGAGGGAAATGGTGATATTGTGCATGTGGAAAAAGTTTTAGATCTTTGAGTTCATCTCATACAAAATGGGAGCAAAACCAAAAGTGTTGCATTTATATTTTTGTTCAGTGTATAAGCATACCAAACAGCAAATGTTAGCTCTCCCCAGTATGTCCATGATTGAAGTTATACACATGTACAAATACACACACAAAAGCCACTTAGATTTTAAATATAAACCTACAAAGGACTCCAAATTTCCCTTTAGGGATTTCAGTGTAAAGCTGCTTTCACACATGCACTGAACTTATCCTAACATCCAAATCAACTGGCCCAGGTGTTAAACAGTCATTGACCTACCAGCTTTCCAGTACAAAATCATGTTAATCTCCAACTGAGCCATGTGTGAACAGCACAGGTGGTTGTGTCAAAGATTAACAACAAGGAAATGAGTGTTGATAAAATTTCTGGTGGGAAACCACAAGAATACAAACATCCCAGGGTGACAAAGAAGGGATCTTAAAGAAAACAAAAAGTGTAACTGGAAAGACAACAGGATCTGGAACTTCTGTTGTTAATGCTACGCTCACATTAGCTACAAATGACAGTGACACAGCTTTGTCGCTTGGTCTGCGTTTCTGAGGCGTGTGCACTATATCTCAGTAAGATGTCTTGTAAATCACTTCAGAGGTGTTATCTGGTTACAAAAGCAGTGCTTATTTGTGGTCTTTTTCTTATGTGTTTATTTCTCGCCAACTTTCACCAAACATGTGAAACAGCTTCATACAGAAACACAGATGTTTCATAACTTTTTGTGCCAACATGGATCTGTTTGTTCACGAGGACAACCAGCTGGCGTTACGCTGCATATTCACTCCGATTGACAGTTATCGTGTCACGTCACTCAGTATTTGTATAAAACAGACTTCAGGTCTATTTTGGCCCCGCCTAGCTGAGGGCACAGCGCCCACTGTCTCTTACCGTTGCAAAACACCCAATTTGTTTGAAAAATGAAAGTCATTGCTTTGCCTCAGTTGCTTGTAGCTAATGTGACTACAACTTAAGGGCCAAAACAGTCAAATTCAAAAAAGTGTAATAGTGATTCCGGCACTCTGCTTTTTGTTCCATCTTCAGCCTATTTTACCCACATGTCAGCCTTTGCAGAAACTACAAGTACTTCCAGTGGTTGAGGACACTTCTGACACAGAATCTCCTGTTGGGTGCTCCATGTGTGAAATTGCCACTTCAATGTCCAGATTTCATATAAATGAACAGTTTTGCTAAGATTCAGTTCAGGGGGCATCTTGGACTCTGTTTGACACGTCTAAAGAACATTTTCCCCTTTGAGAACTATTTCTAAATACAACAAGCTGAGATGGCACGCTCCAGTTACTATGTTCTGCAACACAGGAGCACTCAAAACTTCAAGCCTGGCTGCCTGGTCCTCAGCTCAGTTTGGACATGCTTATCTCGGCTTTCAATGCTTACCAGTCCAGTAAGTATCAGAGAAATTGTGGAGAGCTGGACATGTCCAAACTTGTCCTCTGACACGCCGAAACGGAGGTGTTCCGTTGTCTCGCTTCCAAAGTGAATCGGTCTTTACGCATGAAGCCTCCGTGCAGCTTTCCATGACAAAATCTCTTGTTAAAAGTGAAATCTGACGGAAAATGGCTGATGTCCAGCTCTTGTGATAACCAGAGAAAGAGCACACGACGGTCTCGTATCCACAGAGCCATCCGTTTAGAAATGGTCCAGTGGCTTGTGCCGCGTCGTCGCAGCTCGGAGCGCGGCATGCCGAGCGTCCTTAAAGGGGTCCTTAAAGCTGTACTACCAGACCTTATTCTCTGTGAAGCCCATAAAATGTTCACCGAAAGCCAGATAAATTTTTTGAATGGTTTCCAGGTGCCAGTTTCTAACAGCTTCTGAAAAAATTCTGATGGAAAAAAAGTCGTTTTCATTCTGCCATTTCCAGACAATGAAAATCCGACGAGGGGGCGGGACCACTCCTTCCCAAGGCGTGCTCACAGGCAAATGACGTAACCGACAGGCGTGGAAAAACTCACTCATGCGCACGAGGGTTCAAGCATGTCTGACGTAAAAACGTATGAATGAAATCCATGTAGTTTTTGAAAAAATAAAAAGGACCGTTACTTTATTGACAGACCTCGTACATAAGCATCTGCACAACCACAGGAGAATGGACTGTGACATTTCAAAGAGCAGGTCTGTGTGCTTTATGAATCTACCGACCCCACGTTTTTAACTGAATGCCATTTATCACGATTAACGACTGGGTGACACAATGAAGGTCGTCCGTCATCACCCCCCCACTCCACCTCCCCCACGCTCTCCTCCGAGGGCTTTCCCGTCCTTCATCCACTTCTTTCCACAATTCCCTCCTCGTCCAACAAACACAACAGTTTCCTCTCCATCGGCAGCTGCTCTGCTTCACGTTCTCCTGTTTTAAGTGCAGGGACTTGCCCTTTTTAGTCACAGAAACAACAGACACCGTTCTCCTGCCGGGGGTCAATGGGCCTCCCTGCTGGGTGAATTCAAAGTGGATTTTGGATATGTGGTAGTTTATGTGTTTGTAAGCCTCTCTGTGCCCTCCACCCTTTCAGCTTCAGGACATTTTTTTGGTACAGCTATTTGAAGAGAAGACGACGGGGACAGAAAGCATAATAAAATGGCAACATTTTTATCCTCCACCAGGCATAAGGCCAGAAGGCAGACACAGAAATGCACTCCATCAGTGTGTCAGTTACATTTTCTTGTTGCCACAACACCATCAATAAAATTTATGATGTATGATTGTTTCAGCAGGACTCTCTAAGGACTGCCCAATTTACTGAACAATGTGTTCATTCTTGTGCCCATGATAACTTGAACAAAATTCAACTAATTTGAACTGGACAGCCAAAATGAGTGCACCTCAGACAAGTTTGATATAGACCATGATTGGGTTTCACCAAGACCCTCTAATGACTGCCCACTTTACTGAACAGAGTATTGATTCTTGTTTATCTGCCAAAAGAATCAAGCCATAACTAAGGCCCATCCACATGGACTCAGACATATTCACAAATGTTTTGCATCATATTGGCATTTCATCAGCATTTTCAAAATGGGTCCCACAGTAGATGAATCTGAAAACACCAAAATCATGTCTTCATGTGAACAAGCGATACACAGCTTTTCTGAAATGATGATGGCATAGCCCCATCTCTCCAACCTCAGGCACTCATAATGAATGACATGTTGTTAACAGGGTAATTTAACAACCTTTTTTGTCTTGGCAGCTCAGTAATGGGATTTATCTTCATCACTAGCAGAATGCTGGTGAGACGAAAGATGCCTGTGATGAACACTGATTGTGATTAAAAAGACCATTGTGATACGAATAAAATTATTGCAGAAAAGACTTTGAGCTATTACAATGTTATTTTTTCTTCTTCTTCACTTTGTAAAGTTTATCTTCTGCTGCTACACTGATTAGCTCCTTACGCCAGTTATGTGCATGTTCCATGTCTTCTCCATTTTTTGTGGAAAAGTTATAGCACCAAATAGAGGCCTGGCATATGTGTTTTCAAGCAGTTTCACTGGATCGTGTGGACACAGATATTTTTTGAAACAGTGCCGTGTTTACAGAACACTTTTTGAAAACGACAAAGAAAAGATCATATAGAGAAAGTTCCATTTCCTTGTGGACAAAGCCTAAGTCAACTGAATATCTTAGCACAAATAACCGACAGGGATGCTTAGCGCATAAGCATGCGTTCGTTTGTTTTTTTTATTCTTTCTTTTTTTTTGCAGTTGTGTCTGTCGAGGAAAGGTTTACAGAGCTCGACTTTGCAGACTATGCTGTGATCTTTGTGGAATCAATGGCTACACTGATTACAGTACTTAAGAAGCCAAGGGAAGAATCAGGGGGCATTTGGGTTTGTCATTGTCCTGGTTCAAAAGTAAGATTAGTGACTTTCTGGACTTAGCCATCAGAAGTGCTTATATATATGGTGAAAGTGTTGAACTTGTAGCGACATTCACTTACTCAGCAGTGATATTCATGTCTTTGAGATCAAAAGATGCTTGGAAAGATATCTTTCCAGGACAACAAAGGGCCAGGTTTAGGGTAATGGTGCTTCCTGTCTCACTATATGGTTGTGATACTTTGATGGTAATTTGTGACCGACAACGATCACTAGATGCCTGTGGTAATACTTGAATAACTGTCAAATAAGCAGTTACTTAGGGAGACTAAGACTACGAGTTATCACTTGCATTGTGAGAGCGCATCATCTTCAACATTTTGGCCATTTGGCATGTTTCTCTGTGCATAATCCAGCACAGAGGGGCCTGAGCATTGAGGACCCTGGTGGCAATACGTGTATCACTTTGATGTCACCTTGGAATGTCCCAGAAGCTTAATGAAGATTTGTAACCTTGGGAAAAACAGGCTAACTTGGTCAGTAACTAAATAAACACAATATCACCTGACCAAGCTATGAGATGTTCATTTTGTCACCAGTGATGCATGTCGGAAGAAGAAGAAGCCTCCGGAAGATTGGCGGCCTTGAGCTACTTCATAATTACCTGTCATGTACTTCACATCTGCCAAACGGTTCTCAGTAATAAAAAATAAAAAGGAAATACTCACATCAAGAGTGTCTTCATTGATCACGAGCATGCCCATGTTCTTCGTCAGCAGTTTGCAGGAATGTCCTTCGGTGCAAAACAAAAGGAAATACGATCACTGGTAACAGAGATAAATGCCATTATCGTGTAGTTTACTTAAATTTGATTGGTATTAATTTGTGATATGTCTGTGTGGGATCCAGGGAAGCCCACACAAAACAAATTAAAAAACAAAAAACAAAATGGGGGATACTGCAGAAGCATAATATTTTTAATATTTTTAAAATGATACAGCTCAGAGCCAGTGTAGAGAGACATGACTAATGAGTTTGGTTTACAGGGGTTTGTCAGTTTCCTGTTTTAATGGGCAGTTACAACTTTGAGTTACACAACATGGGTCTCTGGGGAGTGCTCTCCTCGGCTTTTGGCTGGGACACACGCTCTGGGTCACTGGGAAGAAGGTAGACAGAGCCTCCCATTGGGCCAAATAGAAAAGTTTCAGCGTGCGAGACTGAAGCCTTCAGTCCGAGAAGCCCACCATCTGTGGTATGACCACATGAATATTTGTGGGTTTCATCCTTTTGCTTATGTCTGGAAAGAGATTTCTTTAAGGTGGTTAGCAGTAAGTCCATTTATTAGGATGACATAGGTGCCATTTTTTTGAGCAGAAGTGAAATAAAATTGTACACAAAACTTATTCTAATGTAGATTTATATGCAAACAATCGTGCGCATACACATTTCATGAGGAAATGAGTAGATTTTACCTTCAGAGCTCGAGTGAAGAAAAAAAAAAAAAAAACCCACACAGTATTGGGGTCTGGTTCTGGCAGATTGTTTTCTTAAGTGCAAAGGTGCAAACGCACAAAAATTTGCCAATGTGTGGAAAATGTCACCCAATCCCAACATTGTTGCTGCTCCCCCGCCACAGCCCTTCCGCTTAATGTGTTTACCTTACGCTCATTTGACTCCAGCAAAAATGCGTTTTTTAAATTTCACCAGACAAACTTAAATTCCTGGCTTTTCTCCATCTCAGGCAGAACTAAACATTGATCCCAGAGGACGTCAGGAATGTGCAACAGCAACACTCACGCCACAATGATCTGAGATACTGCAACAGGAGCAACAAGTAGAAATACAAATTTCAGTTAACAGTGGTGCACTGATGCAAAATGAGGAATTTGTGAAAGAGAGGAAAATAGGGAGTCGGGAAGGAAGGCATTATGGGAGCTCATATTTGTGTTGGAGGACCTTGAGGTTCATTCACCCTTTCATGTCCCTGCTTGAGGCGACGACGCAGTCTGTGGCCAAGATTAACACAGTGCCGTTTATGTGCCCGCCTTCTTCATCTGCGATGCCTTCAGGAGTTTGAGTTGAGTTTCCCCAACAAGCCGAAAACCAACGACAGCACACGGCACTCAGAGCCGACCCCAATGCAAACATTCTTCTTTCCTCAGGTGGCCAGACGTACAGTGCCAGAGTGGGTACTGCTCACCATGTCACATCGGTTGAAGACTAAAGACAAACTGAAACACTCACCGTCTTATGTCTTCTGGTGAGACAGCAGTCAATACAAACTGCCATGTTTCAGCATCATAAATATGTTGATTAAAGTTACTCAGCTGCACTCATGGTGATTTATGGCAGCAATTGTGTGCCAGAAGCACTGTCCAGTTCAAACTGTACAAAATCCAATATGTGATGGGATAAAATGGCAAATGATGTCTCACTGACTTCTTCCACGGGGATTGTCTTTCATTAATTACAAAATTAAGTCCAAATTTGAGGGAAAAGCGAATATACAGAGAAATGTGGACCTGAAAAAACACTGTGACCGTGTGCTTGTGTGCTGCCCCCTTACATCTGGGCACAGCAGGCACAAAGGGCTGATTCAGCCAGACCACAGTGGTAGGTAGTCAGGAGCGGAGGTACTTTTATTATTTACTACTACAGACTGTGTATTAATGCGCTATCGGTTTCAATTGCGTTCACTTTGTCATAATTAAAAACCGATCACAAGAGAACTTCTTCAGATTCCCCCTTTTGGACACGTGCATGTTATTTATTCCCCGTATAAGTGCAGCAAGTTCATACTTCACCTTGAATCCTGGCACAGACATTTTTACTCGATATGACTGACAAGAAAACACTCCACTCATCAGTGGTTAGACATGCGGGTTGAGGAATGACCTCATAAATGACTGGATTACCCATCATAAGGTTCTGTCCCTTCTTGTTCACTGTCAAATGTTCTTACCCACAGCTTTCAGTTCGGCATGTGAAATCTAAGCTAGAGGTTCAGACTCATGTGCCGCTCAACCTTAAACCATAATTTAAGGCATCAAAACAAGTGGCACAGGAAGCACGGAAGCCTCAGGCCTCTGCACAGCCACTATTTGAATTTATAATCCAGTCACAACTTTAGAGAGTGGTGTGTGTGCATCCACAAACAAGGAGAATTCACTTTAGCAGCACTCTCTCAGACTCGCACCAATATTGATGGCTGTTTCTTGCTTGTCTCCGGTCAAAATCCAGATCTTGATATCAGCCTTCATCAAAGTCTCAATGGTTTCAGGGACCTTATCCTGAAGCTTGTCTTCTATGGCTGTGGCCCCCAAGAGCTGCAGGTTCTACACCCCAAACAACGACAGAAAGAACAGTAAAAGAATCTTTAAATGGAGCTTATAAGAGAGGACATGCTTTAAAAAGTGTGGGTCAGGATGGTCTGATTCAATCATGTTTTCACACTCATCAGGAGGTTTTTGTTTATCACCAAGAAGTTTTACAGGCTTTGGATCAGTACAAAATAAAGTGGGTTTTTTGTTTCTGTAGAAGCAATCCCTTGCAGGGTAGCGCACCCGTAAGATGTGGTTAGTGTTTTTTTTTTTTTTTTTGTGGTCTTTGGAGGATTTTATGGAGACGTAAGAGCCCATCACAGAGCCAAAGATCTGACAAAACCCAGGGTTAGGAAAGGAAAAGGAAGCACCTTTAAGCTGCAACCTGAGTCTACTGCCTGGTTGTCCAGAGATCAGACATGTCTAATTATTTAAAGCCACACAGCACAGAAAAAAGTGCTTGGGAAAGGACACGTGCATATTATAAATTCTCACTTGTCTTTTTCCGTGTCAACTACTCTATTAACACAATGGATGTTACTAATGCAACTTTTAGCTCTGGTGGCAGCACAACATGACTTATTAGCCAAATACTGCAAGCCAAAGTGGACAGTTGGTAGTTTCCTGTAAGAAGGTAACTTGCAAAAGAAGGCGGCGGCGTTAAGACCACAAGACTGTCAGCTTCTATTAGGTGCACTGACCCAGGCCTCAAGATGTCAGTTAGCTGAACAAAGTAACCCGGAAACATGAATTCAGGGTTAAACCAATTAGTTCAGCAGAATTAGTGATAATGTCATGTTGCTGTGAGATGAAGCAGAGAACAGCATGACTGTACTGCAACTGTTTACTAAGAACATGACTGGAAAAGTAACTCAAAAAGCAATGCAAAAATAAAATAAATATCTTGATAGCAAAACAAAAATAAACTTGGAACCCTACAAACATTTTATGCACCCCTGAATTTTGCTAGGAATGCAGCATTCAGTGTTTTTCTTCATCAGCCGCTCAACAGAAACTGTAATTACAATGTCCAAACGCTCAGATTCCATCAAAAACCCAATATATTTATTTTTAATTTCAATACAGAAACAAAGTCAGTTAGAAACCTCATTTAAAAAAAAAAAATTACTTTGTAGCATCACTGCCTAAGGCAGGACATCAGGGATAACTGTTACTCCTATGAATAATAATTCTTTCATTAAAGATGATGATTTTTAAAAGTTTATTAAACAATCTAATTTTCTTCAAGTAAAACCATATAAAAAAGGAATTTTAAAACAAAAAACCATCATACACAGCATTTCAATGTTTTTCACTACTTATTAAAATCTATTTAAAACCTTTGCATGATATTGTGTATTAGGCTGTAAAAAGTACAACTACACAACAGTGAAGGCAATAATAATAATAAAAATTGTATGATCTGATGGTGCAATTGAAGATAAATGAGTGTTAGACAAACTACTGGAAAATTCATTGCAACTCGATTGTGCCACCATGTGGCATTATGGTGCATAATATTAACAATGTGAAGCCCAAAGTAGGACTTCAGCTCAAATTTGGTTAACGACGAAAACATAATACAACATTGCATTAAGTGCTTTGTGTTTTTGTTTTCCATTATTTTAATATGAATGCTGCTTAGTGTGATTACACGGCTTCTTTTTCATCGATTCCATAGCTATGCACAAAAAGGAAATGCTTGATTCTTGCAAAACTTAAAATACAGCAAATGCCAGACACATACAACTTTTGGGGGGAAACAGGAAGACAAAAATTTATTGTTTTGTGATCTAACAGGAAGCTACATCCCTAAATAATGAGGCCATTTATATGAAGCCAGTTTAAAACAGTACATATGGCATAATGATGTGGCGGCGGGGGGGGGGGGGGGGGGGGGAATTGCAAAGACTGGGGGTTAGTAAGGTTAGACCTTACTTGTGTGAAGCACCTTGAGGCAACTTTGTTGTGCTTTAGTGCTATATAAATGAAAATAAATTGAAACTGAAATATTGAAATTGACTGTGGGATTGCGCTTTATGTCTCAGGGGTATTCTTTTTACAAACCGTCTCTATCAGTTCGTAGCTCTCCTCCAGTTTCAGTGCTCTGTTCTGCAAAGAGGTGCAGGCCCGGTGGTAGACCTCCAGCCACTGCTGGTAGGACGACTCGCTGATGTCTGCCACCGCAAAGCAAAGAGTACGCAGCCCTAAGTGTCGAGAGAACAAGAAATAATAATAAAAAAAAATTTACATCAGAAAATTGAAAATGACTTTCATCCACTCACCTCTGTGCAAGTTTTGTTTCAGCAAAAGAAAGAGAATGCTTTTATCCACAAGTCAACTCCATAACAAACAGTACGTCAGAGTTATCAGGAG